>NC_138231.1:34252661-34852661 GCF_964197995.2 Scardinius erythrophthalmus | reverse complement strand
TAACTGCACTTGCGCCCTGCGCGACCATGCATTAGATCGTTAAAATAGGGCCATTGAAGTTTCATTTTTGTACTCCTCTACCAAGATGAGCTTAAAATGACTAGCAAAATTTAAATAATTGGATATTACAATTCAGCAGAATCAGAGTTTCTTTCTTTCTCTCTTTTTTACAGTATATATTATTCAAAAAAGGAAAATGAAAGGATGGCAGAGGAGTATGTGTTGAAAAGAGAGCACATTAATATTCTGAGACTGACCTATTTTCCAAATGCACTTATTTAAAAAAACGAAAAAAAAAAAAAACGAATTGCAGTTTGATTAAAATATAAGCAAATGCAGGGGAAAGGAGGGGGAGATCAGTAATTTACATTTGTACACATAGCCTTGGATTCATGTGATTTTTTGTGAAGAGGAAGAAAGGTAAATATTTGGTTTCGATAAAGTATGGTGACTGGTTTAGAGTAATGATATGCCCACATGTAAATAGCTTGGGGTTGTTATACCTTAACTTGGGTTGTTCATAATGAAAATTAGAGAACTTGGTGTAGTGATAGATTTTCTATGCAATAGTAAAAAAATTTGCAGCTGTCTTAATGTGCAAATTTAAAGAGATTAAATATTTTAAATTGCAATGGTATTAAAGTAGGCTATATAATTAATCAGGAAGTTTTTCTTTGCTGACACAGAAAGTGGACGGTTTCTGTTACTAGGTTATTTCCTATTGCTAGTCATAAAAAATAAATAAATAATTCTCCCACCAGGTCTGGGCTCTTGCTAGTACAGGAGATCTGACCTGTACAGTTATCAGTTTTAAAGTGCAATGTTTTTGAGCATACACTCATTTTGTATTTGAAACAAACTTCTGTTCAACTTCTTTCTGTTCATTCTACCCTGACTTAAATAACTGTTTGTGCCATATCATCTACATATTTCCTAGCAGTCCTTATGGTTTTAAAAAAAAAAAATTGTCATGCAACTTGTTTTTATGTTTTTTCTGTTGAAATGCAATTGTCAGTAAAATTCAAGAATCATCCAAAGTCAATACATTTGACTTCCCTAAAGGTTTTATGTGGCTTGTCGAACTTGTTCAGCAGTTTTATTTCAGATTTAGTATTGATTCTAAAAGAAAACAACGAATGTGTTTATCTCAGAGGCTGGAATGATGTCAAATCACAAGATATATGGAAGAATGGGAATACAGAAAAGACAACTTTTTCTTTTAATTAAAAATGACTAGAGAGTCATGGAGAAATGGGGTACATGGGGTGAAAGGGAGGTCAGGGGTGTCACAGTGATCACAATGTCTTGGGTCACAAGCTTGGCTTTATTAGAGCATCTAAAGCAAGAGAGATATAGAGCTTGTCACAGACATGAATGACAAACAAACGCATAAAACAATGCAATCGTTATATCCAGTTATGCCTAATTTCTTCATTTCTCTTTATTCTCAGGCAAAATGAAAGTAGGAAGAGAGGATGAGACTCATCTCGATGGTTCCAACATTCATAAATGTAGCCATGTTTGTCACATTTAGTGATAACTGTGAAATAAATCAACATGTTTTATGAAAAAGAATTGACATAGCCTATATACAACCTCTCTAAATGAGTCACCTGTCACTTCATGCTGTAAATAATATGGCTTGCCTGAGATAAGATAATGTGTCATTTTGTTTTGTAAAACAATTGTTAAGCAACCCTTTATTTCAGCTGATTAAAATGCAACTGATGGATTTTTTCGGCTCTGATAACAATCCATGCTGGTCTGTAGTTTAAATGTTTTCGTTTGTGTTATGAATTTAGCATTGCCAGATCAGCCTTATCAGTCACAGATGAGCTTTTATTGAATTTGAAGGATGCCTGATAAATTAATTAGATAACCCCTTTCCATAGTTATCATAGTTTGTAATGGACAATTCAGAGTTTCTTCTGACAAGCCACGTGTCACCCTGTGGCACTAGTAACCTCTTTTGTGTGTCTCAGGTATGACTAGTGCTATTACTGTTGATGTTACCTCACTGTCCCCGCCCATGTTCGCTCGTCGTTCCGCATGACCCGCGCGCAGAGTACAAGGTAGAAAACAACGCTGGCCCTTTAAGACGGGAGTGATCGCTCGGCTGGCGACCGTTCCGCGGTATTATCGAGCTACCAACACACATGAGATAGATGGAATTATAACAATGGAATATCACTGCGTTCTGTTTACTGTTTTGTTGCAGTTAATCATCCAACCAGGTAGGATGAGTTTTATCATTTATTGGTCCTTTATGATTTCACATTGCTTTCCAAGTTTAGAGGAAAGATTCCAGAAAGTTGTTCATTGAAGACTAGGGATGTATGCACTTGCTGTAGCCTTGTTGAATTATTCTTTATGGCTATAACTCAAAACAAAACGGATATGCGATCATTCAGAGAATAATGTATGGACCTGTTGCTTTTTACTATTAACTGATCTAGATGTATGGTTCTTTATAGAATCACAATTTTGGCTGTTATCACTAAACGACCCCATGTGTGCTCTCTTGTTTTCCCTCATGATGAATATCACTGTCCATAAGGAGCTTTCGCACTTCGGTCCACCTTCTGTCAGTGCAGAACTCCTCTCTCCAGTTGAAAACTGAACATTAAACATTCTAACGCACGAGAATTCCCACTGATAAGCCCAGTGAATCATATCCTCTTCACTTGCCGTGTGGAGGCTCTACATACCGTCAATTTAAGAGGTTACGGGATCATTGAAATAAGATACCGATCCGGAGCGCAGGTGAGAATGTAAAGTAAAGCCGATCCTCGCGCGCTGCTCTCAATTATTCATCTCTCAGGCTCGCGCGTGCCCGTCTTCGCGTCAAGTGTAGGAATACGATGCTTGTTTCAGGTAGACTATAATTAGCGAGCGATGTGAAGGAGTGTTAACGCTGAACAAAGTTGCACTTTGATATTATTAACTTTATATAGTTAAGATAGCATAACTGCTTGGTAAGAACGTGGGTGGCTTGACTCCGCTAAGCAAGCCCCGAGCCCCCCAAAAGGTTTAGAAAAAATGCGGGTCTTACAGAATATTAAACTTTATAGACCACACGTTATAGCCTACATATTTAATGCATAGCAACTTTTTCGTAACCAAAAAGCGGCAAACTTCATCTGAGGAGGTAGCCATAGCAACAGTGGCAGCTCGAGCACGTTACGTTAGGATCGTTAGAGTCGTGTTTTTTTTTTATATATACTTAATTAGAGATTCACGTCACGCTTATGTTGAAGACATCTTTATAATTTTGTCGCGCGCTTAATTGTCGCGCTGAAAAGACTCTGTGCGGTTAATTTGTTGGAACAGGTAGGTTACAGTTTTTTAAAGGTGCTTTAATATGGGTTTTCATTTGCAGTTAATTTTTATCTCATCCTATCAGCATGGATACTGTTACATGTAGCTAAATGATCGTCAATTCCAAAAGCCAGAGAGAAGTTGTTTTGCATGCTGCAGCTTGACTTTTTCTTTGCCTGCGAATGCTGCACCTCATGGTCATATCAGATGGTCTTTTGTGGTGGTCAGATAAAAAAAGATGATTATCTGGACTGCATCTGTTAACTGACCATTGCGCATCACGTGTTCAGACCTGTAGGCTATCCTTGGAAAACTCGTGCTTGGAAAAGATACCGCTTTTTGTCCTTTCAGCTGCTGTAATAAAGATTTTAGAAAATAAAGAATAAATATTTTTTTTGTTTTTTTTGTTTTTGTGATACATTCAAGTTTTCAAAAAAGGAACATACAGGCTAGCTTTCCTTTTTTTTTTCATCTGTAGCCTAATGTTCACTAATTTGAAATCCACCGTCACTGAGAAACCCGGTTATGTAAACCCAAGTCTTATTATGAAACATCTCAATGAATTCAAATGACCAGGTTTAAAGTGAGCGTGGACAATACTGAACACATGCGGTTAACTTTTGCTGTGGTTTTGGCATGAATCTGAAGATCAACTTTGTAACGCCAGAGGGCTTCAGTGCTCAAGTGACTATTTTGCATCGGGTTCCTTCAAACAAACAGCCATGAGAAAACCATTTACATGGAAATATCCATTGGCAAGTTAACAGTAGAGTGCTCTGATATAGGCATAGGCCTACTGTACACTGTTTGAAATATAGAAATTACAACCAGAAGTCAATTTTCTGGTGGGTGTCTGAATGCAGGTGGTCGTGCTATGTTCGGGCGACTGCCCCTTGTGGCTGACGGTGGTAACGTAAATTACGAAACTACAGCCAGATATAAATTATAGTACTTTTATCTAATATATACATTGGAAAATAAATTAGTGTAGGATTTACTTTGAAACAATTCGATTTTTAAATAGAACAACTACAATTTATTTTCTTGTAAAACATAGCCTACTCCAATAATCTTTTTTTACAGTATACAATTTCTTAAAAATGTATACAAATATATATTTAATAATAAAAGTGTGAGCAGAGAACATGCACAGACCTTTATGGTCAACGTGATTTCACCAAGTACATCATGTTCCTGGATCAACATCTTTGCTGATCCTGGAACAACGTTCAAATCAACCAATCAGATTTGAGGGACAGTTTACAGCTTATGTGAAGTTTAGTTATACTTACAACCACATTAGGTGCTTCTACATCAGTATTATTCACCTATCATTTCCCTCTTATTTTAGTGATAATATATATAAGTGTGTCTGTATGTATGTGCTTATATTAAAATATATAAATAACAAATACTTAATAATAAAAATAAAGGGAGCAAGAGTAAGCAGTGAACAAAGGGCAAAAGTGCAAGTAAACATCTGTTTGGCAGGTAAAGGATTGCATGGATACTCAAAGATTATGTAGTAATAATAATGTGTACTCTTGGTTCCTGGAAACTGGTTTCTGTAGTTTTGATGGATATAGGCAAATTAAGGCAATCACGAGTGCCTTATGCCAATATTCATGCCATTCACGATTGTCAATGGTAATGTCTTCAAAATGTGTCCAAATAAGCAAATGTGACATATTTGCATCTCCTTCATTCTTTCTTGTTTATAATAACCTTTTTTTTTTTTTTTTTTTTCTCTGATAACATGAGGGACAGGGGGTTGGGGGCAATGTTGCTTACATAGTTGCTTCAGGCTAAAATGAGATAACATGATAAAAACGTGAACTGTGGTTTAGCCTGATGAGTAGCTTTCCCTGATGCAAACTGTAACTCTATGCCACGAAAACGGCGTCTGCAAAGTCAGGTGCTTTTCCACAGAAAAACCTAACAGAACAACTGTTAATGTTGACTTGTTTTCTCCAGTGAACACTGTCAACATCAAAATGACAAATAAGAATCACTGCATGAAAGAAAAGCCTTAAACAATAACAAGACAAATTGGTCACGCACACACATAGAACCCAACCGTTTCTCTGGTAAATATTTAAACCATGCAAAGAGAGCTTTTATCTTGATTACGCCATTACGACACCATTATGAGTTGTTAAAAAAGAGGTGATGTAAAGGAACTGAATTTTCACTCACAGGTAATGATGCTTGATAAAGATGATAGGATGCGAGATTAATAATGTTTGGACCTGGATGTATATTCAAAATGGAACCCCTTTCTATTTTCTACTGCAGCCTTTTTTCCCCAAATGTTTGCTTATCTCCAATAATGTATTTTACTGTCATGCTACAAGGGTTTTTCGGTTTGATTATTTTCAAACCTTTACTTAAAACCTTACTTTTTTCCCCCCTTTTCGTTGTATATTTTAACCATTCTCCCAGTCATACGGGGAGGGGAGGACAATGACTCTTTTGTTGGTTTAAAACACTAATCTGTTGCTTTATAGCCTTGTAGCTGTGTAAGGCAACACAGCACTTTGAATGGAGAATGATGCTGTACCAACCAATAATTAGCCATAAAAAAACCTCCCCTTGTAGACTTTTGTAGAATTGTCTAATGTCAAATTACCATTTCTAGAGAAATTAGAACGAGAGGAACTCAGAAGACATACTTTTTTGGATTGTTAAGTTGTGAAACTGTCTATTTCACACCATTAACTGTCATTTATGCAACTTACTTGAGAGGGATATGATTTGTATGTGTGTATAAATGTGTATGTGCTTGGTATATTCTGTTTATCAATGTTGCTGTTTTTTTTTTTTTTTTGCAAAATCAGTAGACCTACCATAGTATACTGGAGAGTTAAATGCATTTGACAAAATACAATGAAGTCTGCAGAGCTTCATAACTTGTCATGTTTACTTTAGAAATAATCTATCCTCTTGCAAGTTTATTAAATGTTAAACGTCTTTATCTTCCAGCTGTGTGCCATGTTCACATTCTTGTTTCCTCTCAGGCAGGTCCAGGCCCACGATCACCCCAGAAGGACCCCGGCTTACAGTACCACTGAACGGCGACTTCAGCTTGCGCTGCCAGAGCAACAGTTCAGTGCGCTGGATGCGAGAAGACCGTCCCACGCGAACCCTGAAGGAGGAACAAAGGCAGGGTCAACTAACAGTTCTTAAAGTGAGCAAAGCAGGCCCTCAACACATGGGCAAATATTCATGCCATGAGCTGTCTGGTGAAAAGAGCTCCATCTATGTGTATGTAAAAGGTAAGTCAGCCTTTTGCATTCGGGAGTATCTTAATTGGGTGTAGTAAATTGTCTGGGCTGAGTGACATGTCAGTATTTAAAGAATTAATGAGGAACCCTCTATGTGTGTACCTTGTCTTGTTATACCTTCGTGTGAGTGCAGCTACTGTACATTTTTTGTTTGTACAAGCCTGTTGGAAACAGTATATGTGTGATTAGATACTGTATAGTAATATACATACTGTATAGGTAATGTGTCTGCAACGTTACATGTGTTTGCATGATCTTGTAGTACTTTCTAACACTTTTCGTGCTTCATCTTTGTCTTTCTCTCTCGCTCTCCCTCTCTTTCTATGACGCACACTCCAGCATCTCTCATCTTCCTGTGTGGTTCCATATTGTGCCAAAAACACACTTTAGGGGCCCTAAATACCCACAATCAACTCTCTGTATTCACCTGTTACCTACATGGCCTTTAATATATATACATCTATGCCATGTGTTATTTCATGCATGTTCTTATAATCCCATATAATAGAATCTTCAAATTGATCCCTGGCAGTTTTGGAAGTGGACAGATTTACATGATTTTACAAATGTTAACACTGCAGATGTTGGTTATTTTTATTTGTTTATTAGGTATGATGGAGGGTAGTTTTCACTTTCACTCTATTTGTGACACTCTTTCTCTTTCTCTGAGCAGTAATGTCATGATCTAAGCCCCATTGGTTGTGTTTCATTGGTTTTTGATTTAGCCTTCCTCTCAGCAGATCCTGAAAATCTCTTCAGGAGGAGCATCGTGTTTGACATTGTTGCGGGAGAAGGAGACGCGGCCATGATCCCATGCTTGGCCACAGACCCAAATATGACGGAGTTGCACCTGGAGAAATGTGACGGACAGCCCCTTCCCAACAACCTGCGATATTCATTCAGCATTGAGACGGGCGTGGTGTTGGATGCTGTTAGGAAGGACTTTGAGGGATGTTACGTCTGCGTCGGGACTCTAGAAGGCGCCGCGGTTAAATCCGGACAATATCAACTTAATGTCCGTCTTGGTGAGAAAAGAAAGAGAGGCATTTATAAATATAAGGGCTGTCAATTTAGAGGGCTGTCAATAATGAATAAAAAACCCCAATGCAAATTAATTCAAGCTTGAAATGCCATCTTCCCAAGAATGGGCAGCAGAGAATGAGTACGGAACCATTCATGCAGGATATGCTCCTGCGTTCAAATCAGATTATACGCACATTACCATTCAAAGTTTGGCATCAATCAGATTTTTTTAAAGACATTAATATTGTACTATTATTCAACTTTATATTGAACTTAATATTGAACTTTCTATTCATCAAAGAATCCAAACAAATGGATCCCAGTTTCCACAAAAAATGTTTTCAACATTGATAATAATAAGAAATGTTTCTTGAGCAGCAAATCAGCATATTATAACGATTTCTGAAGGATCATATGACACTGAAGACACTGAAAGTTTTCAATTATAATAATATTTTATAATATTACTGTTTTTACTCTGTTTTTGATCAAATAAATGCAGTCTTGGTGAGACCTCTTTCAAAAACTAACTGATTCATTAATCACCATATCATATAATTAGTTTGATTAAAAATGTAATTGATTGCCAGTCCAAATACACTAACAAGTGGACACAGACAGACACCAGACACGTGCATGTCCATGTCACCCCACTATACTTGTTCTTCCTTTCCCACATATTCCTGCTGCTTAGATACAATGCATCATACTTCTTTGCTTTTAGTTCCAGGCGCGCCTCCTCAGATCACACTGGGTCAGCCTCAAAGAGTGCTGCTCACCCAGGGGGAAAAGCTCTCCCTATCCTGCTCCACCTCAAATGTCAACAGCGACATCACAATCAAGTGGAAGGCTCCACGGGGAGTGGTAAGACAAAAACTAACTGGCTCTCACCTATTTACCTGAGCACACTGTGACACTCTTCATGACCATAACACACACATGTATACAGTACATACTGCAGGCTTTATTATTGTAAACACATCAACCGCTTCAATCAATCAAGTAAAACCAATGTTTACGAAAAGTATACTTATAGAAAAGCATACAGTAGGTATGGGTGCACGTCCCAGTTAACCTACTTAATGTGCTAATGTGTTTGTAGACTGAGTGTGAGTGTTTGTTCTTGATATTATGCCCAGAGACAAATTGGACCTTAATTGGTTCAAGGTACACCTCAAAATTCTAAATGATCATGTTTACACAGTTGTAACAACTCTGCTGTTGTGTGTCATTCAGAAGTGAATTTAAATTCCAGTTTAAGTCTTGAATTTTGAATTGAGGTAGCAAACAGGATGTAGAATTAAAACTAACTCAAATTCAACAGACATTTTTAAATATGAAAAACTTTGAATGTTGTTTAAAACCTTGTTTAAAAGTTTTGAGAAAATTTGGAAGAGATGGATAGACGGATGGATGGACAGGTCCTCAGTCTTGCATTGAGACTAAACTGGCATCAGAGACTGATATTTGAGAGATGAATAACACACTTTGTTTCATATAAAGATTATAAAAACAGCCACACCTACACATATAGACAACCACAAGCACTTTACTCAAGACAAGGTCTATGCCTCATCTCTCCAGAGTTGCCCAATCAGCTTTGTGTCTGTTTTTTTTCTGCATGTGCCAAGCAACCGTCAGTGCAGCTGACCTCGCGTCTCCTGACTGAGCCTATTTCTCACGTGAGGACCGCCATCCTCAGCCTGGGGTCTGTGACGATGCAGGATGCAGGGAGTTACAACTGTGAGGCCATGAACGAAAAAGGGACCAGTGCAAAGCCGGTCTGGGTCGACATCTATGGTAGGTCTCCGTTGTTTCAAACACCATTTTCAATTTTAAAAACTATGGGTGGCACTCTATTTTAAGGTCCTTGTTACAGTCTAACTACATATTTTAAGTACTGAGTAATAATAATTAACAACATGTGCTTACTATGTAATTAGAGTTAGCGTTTGAATTAGGTTATTTGCATGTAGTTATGCATAATTTACAGTTATTACTACAGTAAGTACATGTAACACTTGTAACAAGGACACTGTGACATAAATTACCAAACAATCATGAGACTTTTTGTTGAGACTGTTTCAAAGGTTAAAATTATGTTTTATGTGTTTGTGTGTGTAGAAAAAGGCTTTATTAACCTAACAAGTGTGAATAACAGCACTAAGAGAGTGCGCGCTGGAGAAAGTCTGTCCCTGCGTGTGGTAATGGAAGCTTACCCGAAACCTCATACGTTTTCCTGGAGCTACAGAGGTGTAAAACTAACCAATACTACTGATCATGTCATTACCAGAGGGTTACAAGGGAATAGGTATGATTTTGTAATGTTTTTTACTCCTGACATTTCTTGTTTTTCATATGTAGCAATTGTTAGGGATGTGCATCATATTGGTACCATATCAGTTATCTGGACAATATTAGTTTTATATTATTATTGGAAATATTCATCGATGTTGTGCATTTAATTGTGCTGTGTTTTTAAATTTAGATCACCTTTGCCATCATGTAACTCAGTTATAATTCATTTTTAAAAACACTAATAATTTAAAAGCATGTTTCATCTTTAGCAAATCTCTCAGTATCAATATTTTTTTATACGGTGCATTATAATGTTGTGAAGCCTACATTCACTTGCAACATTTTTTATAGGTTTATAGGTTATCAGCCATAACATGAAAATAATTATTGGCTCATCAGTATCGACCAGATTTTTAATACCAGTGCAACCCACATATTGTGCAAAATCCACATTTTATTCCATTAATTCAATGAACTGAAAGATACTTTAAGTAATTCATGTTTTTTTCTCTCTTTATTTAACAGTTACACCAGCGAGCTGAAACTAGTGCGTCTCAAGGTGTCAGAAAGCGGAGTTTACACATTTTCATGCTCAAACCGAGACACAACTGTTCATCAAACTTTCGAAGTCCATGTCATAAGTGAGTGAAAAAATTGAATGCAAATGGCAAATATTTGCACTTTTCACTTGCCAGAAAAGAGTATAGAACATATGTGAATATGACTTTTTGTGTGTGTTCTTGTTCAGTAATAATCAGTCATATTTCTTGGACATTGTGCTGGGTAAAATAAGTTAATTGTCTAGGTAAGACCCTGTCTTAAAGCCCACTAACAATAGTAGAGGCCATGTAAAAACAGATATGAAAAGACTGGCCTTCAAGACTGCAAATAATACCTTTTATCATTATCATGTATCATCAATCATTTTCTTTTCAATTAGAATTATTGATCACCCATTATAAACGGATATCATTTTTCGTCAAACAGGTCTCCCATTCGACCTACATTTAAAACAGTAAAATATTTAATATCTGGCATTTTAGGTCAATTTTTCTATATTTTAGAAAGTAATCGCAAATGAGACAGCTGTACAAACATCCATCCCACGAACCAGAATTGTAAAACTGACCCTGAATTAATCTTTGACTGTTAGGTAAACCACAGATTGTGTCCTATGAGGGGCCGATTGATGGACAGGTGCGCTGTGCTGCAGAGGGTTACCCCACTCCTCAGATCAAGTGGTATTACTGTGACCAACCCCATTCCAGGTGTGTGGCTTTCTACATTTTTGTTTTGTTTCGAATACACCCACAATTTCCTACAATGGGCTTCCAAAGTTGGTTTCCAAAATTAGCGGTACCTCCCTTGAGCAGTGTTAACTCTTGAGCAGTGTTAACCCTTGGAGAAGCTAATATTATTAGCTTCTCCAAGGGTACATTGTGACACAGCGTGGATTAGCCACTTACCGTTAACTTGATGTTTGATGATTGGACAACAAAGCTTTAGCCTATTATTGATGGGGATAAGCAATTTGACTCTGTCATGATTGCGACTTCACAAAAGCGATTGGTTGCTATCAGTCATGTGACAACACCTGACAACATGGGAACAAGCCGCTCCCATGGGGCTGTTTATTCTTGGATAGAAACAGTGTTGACAGAACACCTTAGCACAGACTTAGTCACAAGCTTATCCAATCAATTCCTCATGGTGATCAAATGCGATCAGGATAAGATGACCTGCTTCAATTTGAGCATATAAACATGCAGTGCAATTTATCTTTTGATCTTGTTTGTGTGATGCTTGCTTTATCTGTCACCGTTTTGTGGTTTTCTCAGCAAACAGGCATTCCACTGTTGAGAAACATAATGAGAGGTTTCCACCATGTTAAATAAAGTAATGAACAATATCACTCAACAAGAAAGAGATTAATAAGAAATGTAAACCAGTTGAGATGATTTGTTCTGCCTTTATATTAAAAGCTACCTTTGAACTCAAGCGGAGAGAGACAAAAGAATTGTACAAAAATGAAGCAAATAAATCAAAGCACTTGACGGCGTTGCATTCTACTCTGATGTTGTTGTTGTTGGTTTTTTTTTAAAAGAGCCCTCGAGGTCTGTCACTTCACAGCTTGTTATTTTGCATTCTTAAGCAAGAAGCAATTTCACACATATCTGTAAAAATCCATCATAGACCCTGAATGCAGCCAGAGATGCTTATCATTATCCTTAGAGCTTAAAAAGTTGTGTCTCTTGATATGCAATGGTGCTTAACATTTGATCTTAAGATCTACATGAAACGAAAATTGACCCCATATGCTCCTGGTGTTAGTGTGAACAATTCATGGGTGCATTTTTCAAAGGAAAATGTTCGGCTTTGGAATATTTCCTCAAAATATAAAATGGGTTGCAATGGGCAGTTAATTTGACTTTAAAGCAGGGTTATTATCGTTAAGGAAAACTTAAAAAAAAAAAATTGAAATAAAGTTTAATTTAACTAAAATATAAATATTACATGAAAAATTAAACCGAACTTAAGAAATTCTGCAACTAACTGAAATAAGTCGAATCATTAAAATTACTAAACTGACTGGATATAAATAAAAACTAAAGAAATCCTAAAATAATATTTAAATATAAATAAAAACTAATACAAATGACAAATTTACTAAAACAAATGAACTGAAAATGAATAGTTAAATATATAATATAATAATACTAAAAATAAAAATAATAAATAACGAAACGCTGCTTTAAAGGCTATGAAAAAAGTACTGAATATTATCTTGTATATTAGGGTTATGAGCTTTTTTTTAAAACATGTTTAGGACTGTGCACGAAAGACCTTTTTTTTCAATAGTTCCTTTTATGCAGTGTTTCTGGGAAACAGTTCTATGAAGTAATTATATGTTCTTGAGAAGTGCAAGATCAAGAATTTACAACTGTGTTGCATGCTTCCTCAGGTGCTCTAATTTGCTGAATGCCACTCAGGAGGAGGAGGATGTTGTCACTGTCACCATGACAAGTCCTCCCTTTGGGAAAGGCGCAGTGGAGAGCCGTCTAAACATAACCAAGAACAATTATGCCACCCTTGAATGTGTGGCATCTGCCAATGGGGAAATCGTGTACACTCTTTTTTCCATCAGCGGTGAGCAAATAACTTCCCAAATCACACACACACACACACACATACACACCCCTTCAGACATTGACTGAAGACTCTTGTTTGTAATTACTGAGTTTCAGCCTCAGACGACTCCCACTACAGTCTGTTTGCTGACCCTCTGATCCATACTACTCAAAAAACTGGAAAGCACTTTCATATAATCTGGTTGACTGATTTATGCAACTTCTGAGAGTTAGGGCACATTGAAGGTGTTTTTTTATTTACCTGAATATATCTGAGATTTGATTTTATGAATTCAGACACTGCTTCTTTGTTGGACCTTTGCATATCACATAGGCCTACACGCATACTGTCCCAGTGTGGCCTGTATAGGTTTTGCTCATTTGTCACAGGTCTGGGTGTGTGTCTTTGCTTTGGTGTGCTAGTAGTAAACTATTCTGTTAATTTTGTTGACTTGTTTGTTTTTGGGTTGTCTTCCATCGTTGACTCTGAAGGTGTGTCTCAGTCCTCTCCCTAGTTAAGTAGTCTTTGCACTGGCCAGGGAGTCAGTCCACAGTCCCACAGTATATTTCTAATGTGCATGAAAAGAAAACAATCCTGCAAACTTTAAATATTATACATGAAGTAGTGTTGAGGCCCGTTCACACCAAGGACGATAACTGTAAAGATAACGATAAAGAAATAGTTCTAAAAATCTTTTTCAAAATGAAAGAATAGCAGAGTTCACACCACAGCTATAACGATAATTGCACAGAGAAATGAATCACTTTCAGAACGATTTTATTCAGCTGACGAATGATAAAAACATTGAGAGCCAATCAGAATCCTGAGCTCGAGCATTTAAGTTGACAGACAAGAACGCGCTTAACATAAACAGAATGATATCGTCCGCTGGTGTGGACACTAATATAATTATCGTTATAGTTATCGTTCTTGGTGTGAACTGGCCTTTAGAAGAAGATAAATGACCACACATTTTATTTTATTTTTTTCATTTGCAGTGAGGTATGAATATTTATATTTTAATCATTTTGTGCTTTTATTTAATCTGTTTTAAAGTATGCCCTTTTGTACACTATTGTTCAAAAGTTTGGGGTAATTTTATTATGCTCACCAAATCTGCATTTATTTGATCAAATAAAAAACATTAAAAACAGTAGCATTGTGAAATACTTTTACAATTTAAAATAACTGTTTTCTATTTTAATATATTTTTAGTATGTAATTCATTTATTCATGACAACGATGGATGTTCCGCTTCGTTACTCATTTACTCATTACTCAAATCATTTGAATATGCTGATTTGGAGCTCAAGAAACATTTCTTATTTTTTAGCAATGATGAAAACAGTTGTGCTGCTATATATATTCTTACCCAAAACCTTTGAATATTATATGTATATGATCTGTTCTGCTCATTAAAAGGAAATACAGAATATAGCGCATATTTCATAATGGCACTGTACACCTACAATGAAGATGAAGAACCTTGACCTCACTCGTCATCAGTGTCCCAATGTTTAGTCTTTATCTTATACTTATGCACATCATAGAAAACCAGGAAGTGGAATGAGACTCAGAGACCTCGACCCAGGTGCTTCTGGTTTCCCAGGAATGGTTAAACAACCAAACGAGAGGAAACTCTCATCTCCTCACGTTCACTCCAGCTGTGCTTTATCTGCTGGCTGCATCTTTTTAAGGAAATCTAAACCAGCTGCCAACTCGCAGGTCACCACTTCTGCTCCAGCTCAACCTGTGTAGGCAGACTTTTTGGATAAGAGATATGCAGACTATTATATAAACAGAGGTGCAGAGTTTTATCCCTAATCTTGTTTCCATTGTAAACCTAGCATCACCAACTGTTGGGGATTATCTCAAGGGTTTTGGGGGGTTACGTTTGGGTTTGTTGCAAAACACCAAGTTTTTCCACCCCAGTTACTGCTGGTATTATTTTTAAAGACAGAATAGTTAACAAAAGGTCATCCACATCAAGCGTAGTTTGTGTCTGGTACAATTTTTGGTGAAAGTTGTTGACTACATTGCCTGTTTTTGCATTTTCTCAACTAAATTAGCTGGAAGGTTAAAAAACCTCTAGTTGAACGTTGACCTTTTTGTAGAGTCCATCAGGAGTTGGGACTGGAGATTTTAAGGGTTTGAGAGCATGAATTGAGTCCAGCTGCCTCAGGATGTGAGAACTGGTTAAGACTCTCAAGGTTTAGGCTGCAGCAGATCCAGGAAAACCAGTGGGACAATGAGCCTTAGGCTAGACTGTTAAAACTGTTCGACCTCAGCTGAACGAGATGCAAAAAAAAAAGTGTTTTGTTATGGTGTGTTTTGGTTTGTGGTAGGGCTTGATGGTATGCTTGGATGCAGTGGGATGATAGATGGATGGACGGGGAAGGATGGAGGGAGAGAGAGAGATAGAGAGAGGGAGCAGAAGAGGACTGTAAAAGCCAGTGGCAGGTTTACACAGGATTACTTACTGCAGAGTCTGCATTCTTTGACTTGAAATGGAGAGAAAGCTTCTTATAGCTTAAGAGCTTACTACACCGCTCAGAACAACGCAGAAAAACAATAACACAACACACATGAACACATACACACACATTGCAAAAAACACACACACACAGCTATAGTTTCAAAATGTGAAAGAAAATCGAGTCACAAAAAGAGTTTTACCTCAATTCATTAGTGAGAATTATTCACACCTCTTTAAATGCAAGCACTTAGGACATAATTCCACTGTTTAGGTACATTATTTTTGATGGGAATGTATTGTTATACAGGTATTCCAACAGTGTAAATAGCCTATTGTGGTTTTGTTTCAACGTCTGTACTTAGTGCAATAATCATTTTTTATTTCCATTATTAATCCTCTGGCTCAAGTCCCAAGACAAGCATCAGATCTACTGTTTTTTTGTTTTTGTTTTTTTGTGCTAACAGAATTGATCCTCAGGGATGAGCCATGTATATTGATTATCCGTCGGTGCCTATAACAGATTGCCTTCTTTACGCAAACACACTGTCTAGAGCAGGGATTCCCAACTGGTTCCAATCTGATTTGCAATCAAAATCACAATAAAAACATTCAAGTTTTGTATAAAATGACAAAATTACACTTAATACATTTAAAAACATGATTACATTAATACTATATTACATTATTAATGTGATTAATATTAATTGAAATCATTTTAATGATAACACTAAATGATATCCATTATGAGTTAAAAGTAGGGATGCACAATATATTGGCAACATATTGGTTATCAGTATTGCACAAGTATCTTTAATTGTTTCTAGTATGTTTATATCATATCATCCAGAATTTTAAATATTGGTGCATCCCTATAATTAAAAGGAGCACATTTGTGTTTTGCTGTTGATGGAGTACATATGTTTCTAATGGCTGCTGAATGCTTTAATCTTCACAGAGAACACTGTTCCTCATGAACTCTTCACACCGTTGCTCATCGGTTTTGTTGCCGCAGCCGTTATCCTTGTTCTCATCCTGATTGTGCTGTCCTACAAATACATGCAGGTATAGTGTCATTCATTACATATAGCTAGTCTTCCAACTCATGCATGCTGACTCACTGAGGTGTTTTACTTCTCACCCTATTATAGTAATAAATATTGTAACCTATTGTTATTCTATAGCGTAACTTGTTTATGTTTATTAAATATTAAGCTTTATCCTCAAATTCAATGCAATTTACTTGTCACACCTGGCAGCCCTCTCGCACTTCAGGGAAACTCTGAAACAATAAACACTCATGTAAAAAGAATATTTACTTAGCATGTCATAAGACCTGATGCTTCACCGTGCAGTTTCGCACTGTTGCATAGGGGAGCTATTGGCTATATATGTACACACACACACGCACAAACACCAAATTACTGTCCAAATTTGGGTTTGAATAATTTATGTGCATTTACACTAAACTTTTATTAGTGGACTCTGTTTACTTTTGTCTATCAGAGCATCTTATTACACTTGCAGTAACTAGTTCTAAAAGGTTGTTTATGCTTGTCTGAAAACGTCGCTCATTACTTACTTCTTCCCCCATCCCTCTTTCTTTCTCTCTCTCCCTCTCTCATTTCTGTCTCCAACAGAAACCTAAATACCAAATACAGTGGAAAGTCATAGAAGGTATTCATGGAAATAGCTACGTGTACATTGACCCTACTCAGCTTCCATACGACCACCAGTGGGAGTTTCCCAGAGATAAGCTGCGTTTTGGTGAGTGAAGTTCCTGAATCGGTCTGCGTTGACTTGTTGGGCCTCGTAAATCATATTCCAAATAATCTTTCTACTTTGGAAAATTTATTTTGTTTATACGTTATGATTGGAAATGTTTACAAGGTTAAATGCACCAAAAAGCATAAAATCCTTTTGAATTTTACAAAACTTGCTGCTTTTCATTGACTGATCCATGGTTTATTGACACTGATAGCTAGCCTTGTGATCATATCTTCCCCATGAAGGAATAGCTGTATCCGTCAACAAACAGGATCCAACAGGATCTAGCATATCACGCTTCCCCACAAGCCACACCTCCTTGGTTCAAAAACAAGTTAATGTTCCAGCTGAAAACTGGCTTTGGACCAGTTTCCAGGCTGATCCATTGATTGTAAACAACTTTATCAGGGAAAAGTGAAATTGATCCGTTCACGCTGTATCCATTTTCTGAATCAGTTTTGCTTTCCTGCATCCCCAGGAAAAACTCTAGGATCTGGAGCATTTGGAAAGGTGGTGGAGGCCACTGCTTATGGGATGTCCAAAGCAGACACTGTGATGACTGTAGCAGTGAAGATGCTCAAACGTGAGTGAAAAGCAACAGAGACCATGTTCATAATCTTAAAATACGAGTAGCACAGTAACACCAAGGCGTGTTTACCCAGCATGTTTATTTAAGCAAATAAGGCAGTGTGTAATGACACACCAGAAAGTACACAAACATGCATGATTTGAAGAAAGGAGGTTAAGCATTTCCAGTAACCCACAATTTTTGGTTCCTTGAACAATCTGGGAATAATGTTGATTTATGGTTTTAAACAATAACACATAAAAAGAATGTTCTTAGAACAATAACCAAAATTGTTCTAAGAATTGATTTATTTTTATTTTTTTGTTGTTGTTTTATTAATGCTTTTATTTGTCTTGGTCTTTTTTCCCGCAGCAAGTGCCCATGCCACTGAGAAAGAGGCTTTGATGTCTGAGCTAAAGGTGCTTAGTTATCTTGGCAACCATATTAACATTGTCAACCTGCTAGGGGCCTGCACTATAGGAGGTGAGAGGCTAAGGCTAGGTATTATTTTTCCAGGTTTGTGTGTATAGTGTTGTTCTTCATTACTGAAATGGTCTGTCGCACAGGTCCAACGCTAGTCATAACGGAGTACTGCTGTTTTGGTGACCTGTTGAACTTCCTGCGCAAAAGGAGAGAATCCTTCTACTTCTCTACACTGGGAGAAGACTCTTACTATAGAAACATCATGCTGCAACCACAACCAAAGTAAGTATGATCAATGCAACTGGTAGTTAGTTAGGAAAGCCATGATCAAAGCAAATGTGAAAGTGTGAACTGCTTTTAGGTTCACTAAAAAGTTAATGTTTGATCACAGTGAGAGCAGGAATGGATACATGACCATGAAGCCCTCTGTATTGGGAATTCTGTCCTCAGAAAACAGAAGATCACTTAATAAAGGTTGGATCGATGTCTTGTGTCTTCTCATATCTTTTCTTTCCTGTTTTCTTGTCATCTCTTTTCATGTCATCTAATCTCTTCTTGTCTCATTTCATCTTGTCCTATGTCTTCTCTTCTCTTGTCATGCCTTTTCTTTTTCTTTCCTTTTGTTTCTTCTTTCTGGTCTCTTCTCTTTTTGTCTCATGACTCTCACATTGTCTTGTCCCTTATGTCTCATCTATTCTCCTTCCTTTCTCTTTTCTTGTCTGTTATCTTCTTTTCTGATCTGTTCTTTTATCTTATCTCATCTCATCCCCTTTTCTCGTCTCATCTCACCTTCTGTCTCTTCTTATGTCTTCTCTTTTCTTATCTTCTTCGTCTCTTATTTTTTTCTCTCATCTTGTTATGTCCCTTCTTGTCGGTTGTCTTCTCATCTCCTCTCATGTCATCTCATCCCTTGGTCTTGTGCCTTGTGATCTCATATCATCTCTTCTTGTCTCACCTCCTCTTGTCTCATGCCTTCTCTTCTTGCCCTGTCTCTTCTCATGTCATCTCATTTCTTTTCTTGTCTCACTTTATCTTGTTTTGTCATGTGCCTTGTCTTCTATTCTTGTCTGTTCTCGTCTCGTCTCGTCTCACCTTGTACCTTCTTTTCTCGTCTCATCTTATCTCGTCCCTTCTTGTCTGTTCTTAACAGAATTTGTCACCCCTTTAGGTGATTCATACAGCGATACGGATGCCGTCAGTGAGATTCTGCAGGAAGATGGCTTGACTCTGGACACTGAGGATCTTCTTAGCTTCTCCTACCAAGTAGCCAAAGGGATGGATTTTCTGGCATCCAAGAACGTAAGTGTTTTGTTCTTTCTGACGGATGTTGAGTTTTATATTCCGAGTGTTTGCAGTAATCCCATACTGCAGATCTCTCTTTTCCTCTACAATGCCATTGGCTCACATTCCATTACCTCTGCCCAGTCCTAGATTGGGTTACACAAAGTCATGCACAAATGCACACAAGTTGTCAAGCACATGCACACACTCATTCACAGAGGGTCATGCCGAGAAATATCACATTTCCCCACCTGGTCAGTAGGTCCAGTATTCAATTTAGTGGAAGGAAACTAAATTAGTCCCGCTGTTAAGAGGGCATGTGAGTTTTCTGTCAGTGAATTCATTTCAGCACCTCAACGCTAACTTAGAATATGGTATTTTCAACACTTTTTTGCTAATGAGGTTTTGAATATTGACACTGTTATTGTAAATATGTGACAGTCCTGACATATGAAAGCAATATTAAGCAAAACCTTTACAAGGGAAGCCAGTCCACTTGGTGGTCATTTTGTTAGTGCCTCCAGGACACTAAATTCTATGCAGATAACAGGCAATAGTTGTATCGTAACCACAGTTGTATCGTAAATTTAGCTTCTTTTGCTCAAACATCCATTAATATGGCCAGTTTCTCCCATTCATTTTTCTACAGTATAAGTGGTCTGTCTCTATCCCTTGTACTATCCCTGCTTTAATACATAATACATTAGTATGTATGATGGCTAGTATTTCATCATGTGTGTTTATTGTATGTGTGTTTGTGCAGTGTATTCACCGAGACCTGGCAGCCAGAAACATTCTCCTCACCCAAGGCCGAGTGGCCAAGATCTGTGACTTTGGACTAGCCCGAGACATCACTACTGACTCAAACTATGTTGTTAAGGGCAATGTAAGTATAAACTGTCATTACATGTGACATATAAACAACTTTAACCTTAACTTTATTTTATTTGTAGATTTTCCCACTAGGTCTTGCATGTCACACTGTATACTAATTATCGGATTAAGTGAATAGTCAAGAACAGATCATAGTTTTCTTAAGTGATGCTTGACATTTAGGAACCAGAGCTTAACTATACATAATCATGAAAAGCTGTGGAAAAAAGAATGTGTAGGCCTAATCCGTAAATAAGACACTTCCTTACAATTGGATGCTTTTACTTTGCTTTGATGCACTGCTAATGGCTGTCATCCAACATTGTCAAACCCTCTTCTTAAGTCTATTCTGTGAGTGTTGGATGTGCTTTATCCAAATAGCTTACAGCGAACATATCCCTGCTAAAGCAAAATGACAATGTTCAGTTTAAAATACAAGAGCTTTTTGTCATGTTGAGACATGTACTAGGCGTGAATTACCCAATGTCTTACAATGGCAAGAGGTTGATGCAAAACAAGCCGGGAAAGGGGTAATTTCTGCAATTTTAAGACAGTTGATTGATTTTCCAGAATTTGCATAAAGCGTTCTAATTTTGCTATAATATTCTACTACTCCATTTGCATCCTGGATTCATGGTCTAAAAGAAGCCCAAAGCAACAAACAGTCAAGCAAACTTGGACTATAGTGTTGATAGTCTTTGAGTCCGTATTCTTTTTGTATATTTATTCCGCAAACAAGTCAGGTAATGTCAATCTACCGCTTGCTAACTAGAACAAAACTGTATGATTGAGGTTTCCAAGCACAGCTTTTGATTGTAAATTGTTTCAGTGGTAGTCACAGACTGAATCCTTCAAGTAATGTGTGTTGTACTGCATGCCTCCATGCTCTACTTATGTTGTTAAGAAAGGAATGCATTTAAGGAGGATATTCTCTGCACAGGCCCGTCTTCCAGTGAAGTGGATGTCCCCCGAGAGCATCTTTGAGTGTGTGTACACCTTTGAGAGTGATGTTTGGTCTTATGGCATCCTGCTGTGGGAGATCTTCTCCCTCGGTAAGTTAAACTTATCTCATAATTATTTTGACTTGGCATGATATACTGCTTTTAATCCAAATATTAATAATGTGCGTCTTTAGGGAGTAGTCCTTACCCGGGCATGCCTGTGGACTCTAAATTCTATAAGATGATCAAGGAAGGATACCGAATGGAGTCACCAGAGTTTTCCCCGAGTGAAATGTAAGACTGAGCTTTAATTAGTTAAAATATATTTATGCAGTTAAAAACATATGATATTGGCAACATTTTCACACTAAAACAATGTTCCAGGTTATTTTCGTAAACGAAAATTTAAACTAAGACATCGAAAACTGAAATAAAATAGAAATTTCAACTTAAATGAAAAACTAAAATGAAACAAAACGCTTTCTGTGTGATCCAGCCCTAAGAAGCAGAAATGGCCAAATAAGTATTTCCATCATGCCTAGACCATATGAAAATACAGCTATACCTCAAAGGATTAGTTCACCCAAAAATGAAAATTCTGTCATTAATTACTCACCCTTAATTACTTGTTCCAACCCTGTAAGACTTTTGTTCATCTGCGGAACACAAATTAAGATATTTTTGATTAAATCTGAGAGCTGGATCACTCCTCCACAGGCTTCTATGGGATCGAAACTTGCCGGCCCAGAAAGTTAGTAAAGACAATGTTTAAAATAGTCAAAGTGACTATAGTGGCTCAACCATAAGTTTATCAAGCGACGAGAATCCTTTTTTTGCGCAAAAAATAAAAAAAAATAACGACTTTACGACTTTCAACTATTCATTTTCTTCTGTGTGGGCCTCTGACGTGAGTTTGCGTAGTGTAACAGCGTAGCGCTTCTCTGTTGTACATCAGAACGTAGGCTCACAATTGGCCGACGCTGTTCATGGAAGAAATGAACATAGAAGAAACTGAGCAGAAAACAGAAAAAAACAAATAGCATGTCTAGCCCACAAATAGACTTAGAGTAGAAGTAAACATTTAGTCTGGTCTGAATAGAACATATGAACATGAGTATAGCTATGAGTATATTCAAATATGCAGTAGACAAAAAGCATAAATGGGTCAATACCAGAAAAATATTTAAAAGGATTAATCATAGAAATAACCATAAAATAATAATCATAAACATTTTAGTTTTTTTCTTATACACCACGTTTGATTTCATCTATAATATGAATGAGTATGAATGAATAATTTCTACTTTTTAATTTTTGCATTTGTTTGGTTCTTTGTTCAATCTCAAGCAATTCTTTTATTTTTATTATTAAGAGGTTTGCACAAGAGTTAACTGTAAACTGCAAACATTAAACTTTGCTGAACTTAAATGTCTTTAACTGGAAGTGTTCTGTTAACTCTGCTAAACTATAATTACTAAAACTGAAACTAAATATATAAAAACTAAACTAAAACTGAAAACCATTAATGAAACTAATTAAAACTAGACTGAAATTGATAGGAAATTTGAAAATAATATTAAAATAAAAACTCATTTAAAAATGCAAAACTATAATAACCTTGGAATATTCCCAATAAAACCAGCGCCGCTTGTGTTGTTGTTTCAGGTACGAGATCATGCACTCATGCTGGGATGCCGACCCCTTCAAGAGACCCTCATTTAGCAAGATAGTGGAGAAAATCGAACAGCAAATCTCAGACAGCACCAAACACGTATGTCTTTCTTATTTTTTTCATTTTTAGAACACAAAACATTGTAAAAGTGTAACTTGAGGGGTTACACATGCATGGATCAATGACATGATGCTATTTTTTTGTTTTTTTTTTAATCTATTAATTTTTGAAAAAGTATTTTGAAAATGCAGTTTATACAATGATTTGAAACATGATAAACATGTTTTTAATTCCTGATTTAAAATGTGTCTTTTGGAGGGTGGAGCATAAAGTCGAAAAAGAAAGAGATACAATATTATATATGATATACTAATGAAGAAAAAAGCCTCATTAAAAGAATGCTACAATATAATCTTTATTAATTGTGTTAATATTTGTTTAAAACAAACAAACACATGAAGCATATAAAAATGGTATCATAGTGAAGACCCCCGCATGACTGTTAAAGTGTCATAAGATATCAGAAATAATTCGATCTTTTAATGATAAGGCAAGGTTAGTTCAGGTTGTGAAATGCCATGGTGTGCGACTCCCTAAAAACATTAAAGGTGCAATAGGGGATCTGGGAAATGCTAACTTTAGCCTGCTAGCATACTCCCTGCAAATCGCAGTCCGAAGCAACGCCTCAGCCAAAACACATGAACGCGCACAGACCAGAAGCGAGACGACCAGAGACAACGTTATTGGATCATATCATGTATCATTCACCGGTGAGAAAACTTTACAGTACAGTGAGTAACAGTACTACAATAACGGACAGAAACAACTGGTTGCCGTCCATTCTCGCTTTGTCTGCACAGCATACGTGAAACGCGCTGATGGCCAATGATGCCTGAGCCTGTTCACGCAGAAATCATACATCATCAGAGTCATTGCATACGTGGCATGCAAAAACACGTTGACTGACGGAGCACATGCTATTGTTTAATTCGGATCGAACAAACATTTTATGGTCCTACGCCTTCCACGGATGATATATATTTCTAAAAATACATTTAGACATCTTGCTATCAGGATATGAGGAGATTTTCAACCAGCATAAACCAAAAAATTTTTCTGTAGAGAATCACCTTTTGCACCTTTAATTAATGTCATGATATTTGTTCCTATTTTTTTCTCACTTTATACCACACAACATTTTCATTTCTACAAAAAAACAGATGTGAATACAAATAGTACATTTCTCAGAACTTGACAGTAGATTTTTTTTTTAAATGTCCTTTTCTTTGTGGTGGACACCACATCTCCTTTCTCTTCTTCAGATTTATTTAAACTTCAGCTCCAGGTTGCCTGTTGCTCCGGGGTCCCGTGAGGAATCCAGTTCTCCTGTCCAGCGGCTAAACTCAGTAGGCAGTCACAGTACCGCCACTCAGCCCCTGCTGTCCAACAATGATGTCTTCTTGGAAGGGACAGGTTCACATCACCCTCCAGTGTGAAGATCTGATTCCAAGCAAAAAGCAGGCATTCTAACAGATGCCATTCATCTACTGAGACCCTTCGCCTTAGCTAAGCGTCATTGTAGCTGTCTGACATGCATGAGGACTTTGGTGGAAAACACTGATCAAAAATCTCTTTTAGGGTCCAAGAGCAGTCGTATTCTTTCCATTCACCTTTCTCGCAGATTGTGTATATAAGCCCCCCTGCCAGAAAGGACAGTGATGGTGTGCTTTCCTTTTACATTTCATGTATTCATTTCTTTGGAATTGTGGGACATCAAACTTTTGAGACAGCTAATAATCCATGCTGGTATCATCCCATGGTACTATATCTTCAGTATGAGTCTGCAGGAGGACTGAACTTTTTTTTTTTTTTAGAATCCCTTTGATTTATTATATGGGATATATAAACACAATAATGCTTATTTTGCTAATTGTCAAGTCTTTACAAGTGACAGAAGTCAAACAGGCTGTTTCAAGTCAGAGACTAGTAAAATCATGATGGATCACTATGAAACAATTGGAAATTAGACTTTCCCAAACTATCTCTGAAGTCTTGGCATTCAAATATGATGTGATCGTTTAGCCGAAAATGCATTAAAACGCACCTTTAAGATATTGTAACACTCATGTGTTGAACATGTCCGACTGTCAGTTGTAAAAGAGCCTGGCGTGAGAGTAAATCCCACTTATTTTACTATCAACTATTTTGCAGGTCTTTCCAATAAATTCATAAATTCAAATATCAAACACAAAAGGCTACACTATTTGGAAATGATATGTATAAGCAGCAATAACTTTGACAGCATGATCATGTTGCTGCACAAGCCAAAAACAAGCTACTTGATGCATGTTGCATTTGGAATAGTATTTTGTCAGTTGGCAGCTGAATCTGTAAGACATTTTACGCTTAAATAGACCAAATTAAGGTACTTTTCAGTTCGCTGTCAGGAAAGGTGTTGAGACATGAAGAGGCAATTCATCAAAGTTCATTGTTTACTTTAAACACTCAGCGATATTTTGATTCCACAGCAGTATTATATTATTGGCTTGAGTCGTCTTTTCCTTTTCCAAGAAATGTAATTTGGGACAGCAAAATGATCCAGTCAAGCAGTAACTCAAGCTTGACGTATCGAACTTTTAGACAGTGTTTCTTTCAGGGATCACTTTAAACAGTCTCTTCCTCTTCTCCTGTGTGTTTTAAGGAAAATATTTGGTAAATAAAATACTTATTTCATGTGTATGGCACAGACATAGCTTGTTTCAACAAACTGAAAATGCTTCTTTGAGTAGTTTTATGTATGATGTGGTTCCAGAATGGTGGACTGTAAAAAAGATCAGTAGCTTCTGTAGCATTGGTTCTGTTCTTTATTCCAGAAGAAAATGGGAGTGATTCCACATTTTATCTTTCATGAAACTGGAAGAGTAGTTCTCTTTTGTATATTTGTAATGGTTTTGCTCAGTTTCTGTGTTGCGTCTAATTTTGAGCATAAAAAGTGAGGTGGGGGTCTGGTAGTTTCAAGGAGAGACCGCTCTGAGATGGCATCGTCGCTCTGGTTTACTTGTGTATGTGGAAATCGCTGGTTATCATTTCCTACAGACTTGACTCAGTTACTCTTACTTCTACTTACCACACCAACTGTTGTGCCTGAAATGTTTTCTCTGCTCTTTAGCCAATGAGAATCGTGCTGTTGAAGGTTGAGCCAATAGAAAGCTGCTGCTGCTGTGTAGAAATGGGTGCCAATGGCTTCTTGATCTCTGTAGAATTAGCTAATGAAGGATCTGCCAATAGACGGGTGGCTTTCAGACCTAGGGCAAAAAGAGTGGCTTTCTGTTACTTACTGTAGATGAGCCAATAGGATTCTCATTCCACTGCCAAAAGGAAAAAGGGCAGAGTATTCGTCTGAATATGAGCTACGTACTGAATGATTGAGTCGACACCAACCGCAGTACTCATAGCTGTGCAAACATCAGTAGTCTGGGCACTCAGTCAGTAGCTCGTTTTCCAGGTCTCCCTCTGTTCTTTGTGTCCAGCTGCTTCCTCCGGCGGATGTCTCACTTCCACAAAGACTCAGCCGGGGAGATCCAACTCAGCCCGTATCCCATCTCCACCGCTCCTTTTCGCCACACTGGGACATTGTTCCTGTTGTGCACTGGCTTTTGCTTGCATTTGCGCGTCTGTGTGAGCGTGTATGAATGTGTAAATGCAGGTCATTTGCTGTTAAATACCAGAGCACCGATGGGTTCCTCCAATAGAACGACTATAGTCAATGAACTTCAGATTGTCTGAATTATAGAGCTGAAGCAATCGATGTTCAGCCTGGTACATACATACCATCACTGTTTGCTCTTTTCTTGTATGTAAATAATATATATATATATATGTAAATCAAAATGTTGCTTCTTGTTTTGTTATCACGGTACGTTCTCTCATGTGCTGCATATATTTTTGTATGTTACAGTTTGTCACTTCCATGTAATTTCACGTTATCATCTTCTGTCATTATTTTGCCTCTTGATTCATTTATTCATAAGTGCAGTTTTCAGACACACACCAGGTACAGTTGGTTATATATTTAATCCATTTATATTATATTCAGCATTGCTTGTTGTTTCAGTATTTTCAGTGTTTGCATTATTGATGAAAGGAGGAACACATGAAAATAAACACAGATGGTCCAGGAATCCCATTTGTAACCGCATAGTCACTACAGTTCTCATATGCATTTTGAAATGATTGAAAGGTGTTTTGCCCCAGAAAAGATTGTTTAATGTATTTTATTGTATATTTATTTTACAGTTTTTACTTTGAAGACAAATGTGCAAATCCTGTGTGTAGCTCTTGTAACTTCAGTATGTAAATAAATAACTGAAACTATGAATCTTGCAGTTATTAAGATTATTAGCTTCAAGTTTTTTTTGCCATCATGGAGCAATATTATTGGTGTTCTTTAAAAAAATAAATACATAAATAAATTTCAATTTTGTAAAAACACTGTGAGACATTACTTTGAAAACTAAATGTTTGGAAAGGATTTTTTTTTTTTAAATAATTACAGTTGAAAATAGACTACATGTGTTTTGAAAGATCTTCAAGGGGGTCCATTGAAAAGTAAAAATAAGTAAAAAAAAAAACATATACGTAAAAAAACAAATGTCCTATTTGAAATGTTACTGTTTTATTCTGAAATCATAATTAATTTATTAATTGATCATTTTATGTCTCTTCAGTGTTTAGCTAATGATGAGTGTATATATATATATATATATATATATATATATATATATATATATATATATATATATATATACAGTACCAGTCAAAAGTTTGGAAACATTACTATTTTTAATGTTTTTGAAAGAAGTCTCTTATGCTCATCAAGCCTGCAGTAAAAAAAAAGAAAAAGAAAACAGTAATATTATGAAATATTATTACAATTTAAAATAATGGTTCTCTTTTTTAATATATTTTAAAATGTAATTTTTTTTTGCAATGCAAAGCTGAATTTTCATCAGCAAGTACTCCAGTCTTTGGTGTCTTGTGATCCTTCAGAAATCATTCTAATATGATGATTTGATACTCAGTTATTATCAATGATGGAAACAGTTGTGCTGTTTAATATATTTTTTTGGAATACTTTTTTCAGGATTCATTGATGAGTAAAACGTTAACAGCATTTATTCATAAAAACAGCATTTATTCAAAATAAAAACATTTCTAACAATATAAATCGTTACCATCACCTTTTATCAATTTAACGCATCCTTGTTGAATTAAAGTACTAATTTCTTAAAAAAAATAGTTATTGTTCCCAAACTTTTGAACGGTAGTGTATATTGTTACAAAAGATTTCTATTCTAAATAAATACAGTTCTTTTTAACTTTTTATTCATCAAATAATCCTGAAAAAAGTATCTCAGGTTATAAAAAAAATATTAAGCAGCACAACTGTTTCCAACATTGATCATAAATCAGCATATTAGAATGATTTCTGAAGGATCATAAGACACCAAAGACTGGAGTACTTGCTGATGAAAATTCAGCTTTGCATCACAAAAATAAATTACATTTTAAAGTATATTAAAAAAGAGAACCATTATTTTAAATTGTAATAATATTTCATAATATTACTGTTTTTTTTGTTTGTTTGTTTTTTTAACTGCAGGCTTGATGAGCATAAGAGACTTCTTTTAAAAAACATTAAAAATAGTAATGTTTCCAAACTTTTGACTGGTACTATATATATATATATATATATATATATATATATATATATATATACATTTACTTATTTTCAACAGTATAAATGGGTCTTCTTTAAACATGAAAATATACGGTATTTGCCTGCTTTATAAATGCAGAAAAAAATGTAAAAAAATAAATAATAATTTAACAGTGTGTCCCATTTTAATATATTCTTGAAATAAACGCTATCAAACTGTGTCTAATACAGTCTTCAACCAAATGATTTTGGGCCATATTGTCAGCCATCTGGGGGAGCATGCAGTATAGTTTCTGCAGATTGCGGCAAATGCAACTGTCAGAAGAAATTATGTCTCGTATATGATTATGCCCAATGAGCTGTAAAATATGTTAAAACCATGTTGTCTGAGACAGGGACTGTGATTTTGGCTTTGATGCAGATCTGGACATCTGTTTCTAATGGGCCACAGACATGAACCCATGTCACGAGTTTTGTTTAAATCGTTCAGTTAAATTGTTTATTTGAAGCCCTTAACAGTTGGTTGAAGTGCTTTGTTTATATTTTGAAAGATCTTAGCTGGTACTTGTGCTCTGTGTTGTCTTGAAGACAACTCACAGCTCTCTGAGCTTGTGAATCCCAGCACAGTCAGAGTTTATTGTTCACATATCTGATAAGAAGCAAAGGATTTCCCACTATTGAAGATGACCAAATATACATACAGTGAGTCAGCAGCACCTGAGGACTTCACTCACTGCCCAGCCAAAAGAGAAAGAGGGAATGAGTGAATAAAGATTTACAACACATTACAGTTTTGTTGTGAGACAAGAAACACCTGCAGTGACCTCCAGATGTTGAAGGGATAATATTTACTTAAACCTGAAGTGTGTAATTTCCATTGGCACCACTAAAAGGAATTGCAAAAATAATTACAGTTTTCAAAAAGGACACTCAGACCATCCTTAATTACAGCCCCCTAACTGTGGTCTTGCAGTTCCTTTATCTCCATGACACATATACACTGTAGCCTAACCCTACTGTAATCCTTGAAATGTGAAGAATTTTAAAACTTTTGACTCTAGCTAGAAAAATATATTGAAATGATTATATATTGAAAAAACATCCCATGTGTCTTTGTAAGTTGCTGTAAAACTACTTTTAGTGTGCACTTTAGTCGGAGTGGTTTCTCTAATGAGCGTCACCTTCCTGTGGTTTTTGTGGCATTGCTGACAGTTTGACCTGTTCAATGTGCTCAGAGCAGGACAGGGAACGTGGCAGGGCTGGAGGGGTTTATGAAAGAAGTGATGAAAAATGAAGATGAAGAAATGCAGTGTGGAGATGGAAAGAGGAGGAGTCTTAAAGGGATAGTTCACCCAAAAATGAAAATTACCCCATGATTTACTCAACCTCAAGTCATCCTTGGTGTATATGACATTCTTCTTTCAGACGAATACAATGTTATATTAAAAAATGTCCTGGCTCTTCCAAGCTTTATAATGGCAGTGAATGGCTGTTTTGAAGTCACTAAAAGTGCATCCAACCATGATAAAATTGCTCCACACGGCTCTGGGGGGTTAATAAAGGTCTTCTGAAGTGAAGCGATGCGTTCGTGTAAGAAAAATATCCATATTTAAAACTTTATCGACTAAAATAACTAGCTTCCAGCAGACGGCCTACGCAAGTCGACTTGCGCCAAAAGAGTAACACTTGAAACAATGTATGACGTAGGATGTAGGAGTAGTGTAAGCTTTTACGCCTCTTGCGGTTCTAACAAACAGGGCTGGGCAAAAAACTCAAGCTCCTCCGACAGATTATCGTTTTAGACTTCTAATTTGCGACTGGTGTTTTGTTTAGCTCTATCCTCTGCACTACGGACGTCTATCGGAAGCTAGTTATTTTAATAGATAAAGTTTTAAATATGGATATTTTTCTTACACAAAGGCATCGCTTTGCTTCAGAAGGCCTTTATTAATCCCCCGGATCCCTATTAAAACGCCACTAGTGCTGCCACCTTCCAGTGCCTAGACAAAAGCCTGCTGATCCTCCCGGGGGGAGGACACAACCGGTAACGGGGGGAGACACAACCGGTCAGTGACGGCAGAGCAGGCTCTGCCAAGGGAAGACACAGGCTCGCCGGAGGGAGCCGTACCGTGGAAGAATACACATATGGGATCGCTGTAGGGATCACAACATATGGACCCAGCCTAGCACAAGTTCCACAAGTTGCATACGAGTGGTAGGCCTAGCATCGGACGCTCTGCTACGTCCAATGCCGAAGGGGTGTGGAGGAACTCAACAGGGTTCGGCTAAGGCAGTGGTTCTCAAACGTTTTTGGTCGCGCCCCCCTTTAAACCTTTAAAAAAATCTTTTTACATTGAAAAACGTGCAATGAAAAACAGAAATAGTTTCAATTTGTCATGTCATTGAATCATAACAGTAAGAGAGAATAACAGACCAGAACTTGAACTTTTAATTTAAATAAACAACAACATTTAAATAGTTAAGTGATGCTTTGGATGGATACTATATAAAAGCGCCAATATATAGCAGCTTTGAAGAGTGCCTCACAAGCTCAGCTTCTTGTTGGTCTTGTCACCAGAACGCACACAGCAGCGGAGTGGCGCGTTCACAATAGCAGCTTGTTATTTGGTCCGCTGAAGAGGTGTTTTTCTATGGTGAGCAACTTATATGTTGGGCTTGTTCCAACGGCCTGAAGAAGAACGATTCAGTGTAATTGCCGCTTTATAAAGGCAGAGCGCTAACCGCTTTCACGCACTTGAACGCCGTAGTAACGTAGCAGCTGTTTTTTTTTCTTTTTCTGCTGATCTCCCGCGCCCCCCCTGCAGTAACCTTGGGCGCGCCCCACACTTTGAGAACCACTGGCCTAAGGGGAACTCAACTGGAGAAAATGGCGCACGTATCCAGTCCATAGCAGAGGAATGACGCAGCAAGCCGACACTACAAACTGGGTTAACAGTGAAGCTGGCTGTGAAGGGAGCCCAAGGAAAGCAACCGGCTATTTTCCTAACAAATATGCTGATGTCGACCAGCCCGCAGCTCTAAAAAATCTGTCAGCGAGGCACTCTAAGTCAACGCCCAGGAAGGAGCTACGCTCTCTCTTTGGAGGAGCTCACCACCCAGGTGGGCACGGTGCATAACACACCAAGGTGATGACAACCACTATGCAGTGGGCCAACCTATGCATGGAAACAGCCTTCCCTTCTGCTGGTTTCCGTAACACACAAGAGCTGGATGAGGTCTTGAGGCTTGAACTCTGTCCTGTATACCTGCAAGGCGGAAGGAACAGAGAAAAGCCAGGGCTGGGTCTGCCTCCTCTGGGGCAGCACTTGCAGGCTCACCACCTGGTCCCGTCTTAAAGGAGAACTCCGGTCAATTTTAACATTGAGCTCATTTTTTATACATTTGGAGTGCTGTCAATACAGAGAACAACGACAAAAATCGGTGTTGCCTACACCGAGTTATTCTATTTTTAAAATTTGCACCCTGTTGACTTCAATAGGGCAAGTACTAAACCTGCTTTTAGCCTCTTAACATCCTTGATGTGTCATACATCCTGTTTTCGGGTGAAGTCCAAAGTAGTCGATTGCCGAGTTCACGCGCGTGATCATAGGTACTAAACCTATGCGCGTGAACTCGGCAATCGACTACTTTGGACTTCACCCGAAAACAGGATGTAAACAAAGGTATTTGCGCTGGCTTAAATAACATCATTTTTATACATTTCTTTCACATCTACTGCAGTCAGATTCACTCGTGTTCACTCAGAACGAATCACTCACATTTTCTGTGCACTTGTAATGACACATCAAGGATGTTAAGAGGCTAAAAGCAGGTTTAGTACTTGCCCTATTGAAGTCAACAGGGTGCAAATTTTAAAAATAGAATAACTCGGTGTAGGCAACACCGATTTTTGTCGTTGTTCTCTGTATTGACAGCACTCCAAATGTACAAAAAAATGAGCTCAATGTTAAAATTGACCGGAGTTCTCCTTTAAGGGAGAGGTAGGAACCTTGGGCACGTATCCAGGCCGGGGTCTCAGATATTGTGAGAGTTGGCCGGCTCGAATTCCAGGCATGAATCGTTGACCGAAAATGTGTGCAGGTCCCCTACCTTCTCGGTAGACGCAAGCAAGCAGGAGAACTGTTTCTTTAAAAATAGGATTTTTTAACTTAGCTGCCTGCAGTGACTCAAAGGGAGGTCTCTGAGTGCGGTATCACCAGAGATAAGTCCCAAGAAGGTATAGAGGGGGCACAAGGCGGATTCAGTCTCCTTGCTCCCCTCAGGAACCTGACGATCAAGTCGTACTTCCCTAAGGATTAGATCCACTTCATCATGATGTGCGTTAATATATAGGCAACATACACTTTGAGGGTGGAGGGAGACAGCCCTCGCTTCGACCCATCTTGCAGGAAAGAAGCACAGAAGTGATCGAACACCTTCGGGGGTCTTCCGTTTGGGAAGAACACCAACAACAAACAGGTTCCACTTCAGGTCGTAAGCAAACCTCACTTTTTAGAGGGAGCTCTTGCTGAAGTGATAGTTTCTACGGTCATTTTGAGGTAGATAACTGAACCTCCGCAACGAGACATGGAGTTTCCAGAGGTCTGGTGCGGGTGCCAACAGTGCCCCATCCCTGAGATGTCTCAGAGGAATGGGTCAGGAGGGGCTGTCGAGAGGAGCATAAGTTCGGGGGAACGAGGTCCAGTTGGGCCATTACGAGGCAACTAAGAGCTCCTGCTCCTTCTCCTTCCTGACTTAGCACAATCTTGTGCAAGAAGGTTTACTGGGGAAATGCATTTTGCGTAGGCCCTGGGGTCAGCTGTATGCCAGTGTCTCCGTGTTTCAGGGAGTAAACTACTGGCAAGGGGACGAGTTTGGAGAGGCAACAGATGTAACTGTTCGGCCCCGACGTGATCCCAAAACAGCTGGACCGCCTGGGGATGAGTCTCCACTCTCCTTGGCTACAGGCTGTCGTGAGGCCTCGTGGGCGGCACGATTGAGCAGGCTGGAACTTAAAGTGGAAGAAGCGACCTCAGAAGCTTCTGACTCCATAGGAGGAGGTGGCGGGCGAGTTGTGACATGCGAGGGAAGCGTATGAGCAACGGTCGCTGTACTGAGCAGTGCTGGCTTGCTGAGCAGCGGCATCAAGCAAGTGAACTGCTAACAACCCGAGGCAATGGATGCCAATGCAGTGGGAGGTTCGCCCAGACCCCCGTTACTGCATTTGTACTGAGACTTTGACCCCTCAACGCAAGAGCACAGGCATGGCCTGTGTTGCGAAAGGGTAGAGATCTGAAGTACTCGTCCTTCAGGTCGAATGCTGCAGACCAATCTAGGGGACGGAGCATTGGAAATGCGTTTCTGTGTTTGTAACTTGAATGGGAGCTTGAAAAAGGGCCCGAACCAAGAGACACAGATCCAAGATGGTCGTAACTCACCTTTTCTTGAGTACAATGAAGTACAGGCAACTTTCAGAAGCCGGCCTTCATATCGGCTGGAGGGACAGCTCTCGCATCCTTCGCCAGTAGGAATGTGATGACCGCGCGCACAACAGACGCAATTTCAGAAACACTGAAGTGTAACGAACAGCGCTGAACATGGGCGGGCGCCGGGTGAACTGAATCGTCTTGCCGAGTCTGCTGGCACAGAGGAACTGGCTGGATCAGTCGGGAGCAACATCTAGTGCTTCAACGGACCGACGCATGGGGACCAAGGGTACCACAGACGTACTAAGAGTGAGGCAGCGAGGTAGAGAACAGGGACCCAGAACACGGAAGGCCCGAAGGTGGCCCGGAGCGTGTAGTGTAACTCTTACCTGTCTCAACATGGCAGCAGAGAGTGCGTGAGAAGGCGTGACTGGGTCCTCGAACCGCACCCAACTGCCGGCTGGCGATACAAGAGGTAGCTGAGGGGTGCAAGGCTTTACAGGGTTGCACACCGCCAGTCTGGCCCTCTTGGGACCCAGGAACAGAGGAAATTGCTCTTTCTTTGAAAATGTAGGTATCGCTGATCCCGCTCTTATGGGAGCCAGCGGCGGAACAGACACAGACAAACAAAGACTCCTCCCGGCCCTCCACCGGGTGGAGGGAGTGGATCGGTGACCTTGCGCTTATGATTACCATCTAGCTTTGTAGCGCCTGGAGTGGGCTGGGCGACTCGTCTGCGGCCAGGTCCACACTGAGGCCTGGATGGAGGCTGCTGCGATGGCTCAGCGGGAGCAGAGGCAGACGGACGCCCTCGGCGACAAGCAGGCGGAGGATCTGCCCCAGGCATGGAAGCGGCAGCGGGCCGCCGGGGCAAGATGTGCTGAATGTGTGCAAACTGTTGGGCGAAGTTCTCCACTGCATCGCCGAATAGCCCAACCTGTGAAATGGGGGAATCCAGGAATCAAACCTTGTCTGCATCATATCCGCCAGGTTGAGCCAGAGATGGCGCTCCTAGACCACTAAGGTGGACATTGCCAGACCGATCGCATGAGCTGCAACCTTTGTGCCCCGGAGGGGGAAGTCAGTTGCAGGGCGGAGCTCACCCATGAGCTCACGGTCTGGGCTACCCTTGTGCATATCCATGAGTGCCTGGGCCTGGTGGACCTGAAGCAACGCCATGGCATGCAGAGAAGAAGCGGCTTGCCCACAGACTTTGTAAGCCTTGCCCGTAAGGACGGACAAGAACTTACAGACCTTAGAGGGGAGATGAGGATCCCCCTTCCATGAGATAGCAGTCGCCGGACACAGTTGCATCGCGACAGACCGCTCCACTGGAGGGATAGCCTCGTAACCCTTCGGCACTCCTCCATCAAGGGTAGTGAGGGGGGAGGAACTACTAACGCGGTTTCTGGCAGAGAAAGGTGCCGTCGACGACCTAGTAAGCTCCTCATGCACTTCAGGGAGGAAAGGTACTGGTACTGGTTCTCAGCCCCCCACCCCGAGAAACCAATCAACCAACCGAGATGGTTCGGGACTCGGTGGAGGATTCCAGACGAGCCCTACCGCCTACTTACAGTCTCTGGATCTGGCTCGGGCAGAGCTGGTCTCCTAGAGGAAGGCAGTAGAGCTGAGTCGTCATCTCCAGAGCCCAGAAACACTAGAGCGAGACATGGGAGTGGGGACCCCACCTTCGCATTTAACGAAGGCAATTCTCGATCTCAACACCGAGATGACCATGTTCCCACAGTGAGAACATGAATCATCCACGAGAGCTGCTTCAACGTGCTGTAAGCCCAAACACGTGATGCATCTATCGTGACCGTCAGAGGGTGACAGAGCCCTACCGCACCCAGAAATGCACGGATGGAATGGCATCTTGAAAAAGATGCAAACACACCCGTGTTGCTCTTTCAGGAAATGGGACCCGTCACCAGTGCCGGAGCACAAAGGGGAACAACCGCGGCAACACTTTTCAGTGAAGCACTCACCACTTTCGCCCTCAACCGGCCATCAACAAACACTCTTTAAGTAAATGCTGTTAAAACAGCAGTTGAGAGCTTCCATAGCTCGCGCTCACCGCTGCACTCGCTGTAGCAAAACCAGCACTGGGAGAGTCTTCCAGAAGAACACTGACACACTCGCTCGTTGTATTCTCACAACACTCAGACAGATCCGATTGGCTCCGAAGCGAAAGACCTCTGGTGCGTGCATCCAATTCACAATACTGGAGCGTGTGATGCAATTCACAATACTCGAAGATGACAGGCTCCTTAAAGGTGGTATCAGTGATTTCAGGCCCAAAAATATTTTTATCACATTCATCTAATCTGTTAGCTGCCCGCCCCATAAGCATGCTATCAAAAAAACGCGTCTCTGTAGGCAGCCTAGGCTCTGAGATCTGCACACAAAAACAAATGGTTTAGCCAAACACTCAAAATCAAAACAAATAGTGTTCCAACCAATTACCGACAGGGGGAGGGTGTTGTGAGGTTTTGTGCTTGTGCACGGCTGCACGCGAAGTCAGAGCTGAAGAAAAAGCTGGCTCAAAACCTCACAACACCCTCCCCCTGTCGGTGATTGGTTGGAACACTATTTGTTTTGATTTTGAGTGTTTGGCTAAACCATTTGTTTTTGTGTGCAGATCTCAGAGCCTAGGATGCCTACAGAGACGCGTTTTTTTGACGGCATGCTTATGGGGCGGGCAGCTAGCAGATCGTTAGGAAAGATTAGATGAATGTGATAAAAATATGTTTGGGCCTGAAATCACTGATACCACCTTTAAGCACGATCCCAATCAGTCAACACATCGACTACGTTGAACATGAGCGACTGAAAGAGAACCTAGTTGTTTTGCATTTTGAGATCACATGACCTTATATATGATGATGATGATGCTGTTTACAAACACAACAAAAATCAAAAGAAACTGAGACACTTTTTAATTATCAATATATTCAGCAAGTTAATTTTTTTTTAAACAATTAACTTGTCATTTTAACTCTAAGGTTAGAAAGTCATAAACTAAATTACACATTCGTTAGGTCTGTACTGATGAAATGTTTAGAGGAGATGAACGCTGTAACAGACAGGACAGCAACAAACTTTTCTGATTCCAGATATGGCTCTGACTTTATGTAGATAAAGAATCTCCTTCTCCTGGCTGTTGTTTGGGTATGAAGGCACAGGCTGACATACAGGCATGAGATATGGTGAAATCTGAGCCTAAATAACATTATTGTGTTGGAGTCAACCTTCAACCAAATGTAAGAAATATGGGATCTGGGAACACCGTAATCTTAAATTAATATAGAACCTTGACAATCACTGAAATCAAGTCATTTCTTTCTGGTATCCAAAAAATCTGCCTAGTTTTCAACGTAATGTAAGCTATGTGATTTTCAAGTCATTGGTTTCGTCCAAATGTACTCAGGTAATCAAAAAATATTTCTTGATGCTTTAATAAGATTTAATGACTGTTATTAACTCCTTTGCCTTTGGTGGTGGATTACCAGCCGTTTAACTGCACTGGAGAAGCTCACAGGAAGGTCTAAGGGTGCATGAACAGGGTGGAGTTGCCTCAGGCAGTGTTTGAGCAGTTAAATGATGAAGGACAGCCTCAGGCAAAAGAATGTGGTGTGAACATACAGGGAGCTCAAGGTAGATTGAGGTGGATGCTAACGACCATTTATGTGCAAGCAAGTATAAGAGTTTAGGGTGTGAATAATTACAAGGGATGGGCATTTCCTGTCATTTTAAAGTCGAGTACTCTAACCTAGCAATTTGTCTGTCTAGACCAAGTACGGCCCGCCCCCACATTTGGACCGGCCCTCTGAACAATGCCATGCAGAGTAATATTTTGAAAATAAAATTTTAAACATATGTTTTAATCATATCATATCTGTATTTGATAATAAATATTGGCTTTCAAACTAAAATTTCCTTTAGATATTAACAATAATTTTTAAAGTAGCCAAATTATTTGTTAGATTAACCCAGATTAACGTTCCATCGTGATCGAGTGGGTGCACGCGATCCAGCAAGAAAATTTAAAGTGACAACAAAATGGCCAAATAGTTGGGAAAGAGAAAAGTTGATTTAGAATGCAGGGTATTTAACCAAAAGTAGATACGTGATTATTGTTTTGTTCAATGAAAAGAAATGGCTGTTTGTCTCATCTGTCAAGAAGCCGTGTCTGTGTTCAAAGAATACAATCTGCGCCGAGACTATGAAACCCGCCACAGAGACAAGTATGCAAGCTTACAAGGCCAAATGAGAGCAGACAAAGTGTCGAAGCTAAAAAGTGGACTATCAGCTCAGCAGAATAGGTTTGTACGGCAAACCCAATTGAACCAATCATCCATTCAAGCTAGCTTTAAGGTAGCTAAACTGACTGCAACCTGCGGTAGGCCATTCAGTGATAGTGAGTTCGTCAAGAAATGTATGAATGCTGTTGCGGCGGAGGTGTGCCCCAATAAGAAAGATGTCTTAAGTGAGTCTGTCCACAAGTACAATCACCAGACGAATTGAAGAAATGGGGTATAATGTATATGCCCAGCTGATGGAGAAAGTGAAAGAATCCGATTTTTTTTGCATTAGCACTGGATGAGAGCAATGACGTGCAGGACACAGCACAGCTGCTAATTTTTCTTTGTGGAGTTAGCTCAAACTTTGAAGTGTCCGAGGAGCTGGCAGCCCTACAAAGTCTCAAAGTAACTACGACAGGGGAGGATATTTTTGGTAAAGTGTGCCAAACGATAGGAGAGTTGGATCTAGACTGGTCTAAGCTGGCCGGCACCACGACTGACGGGGCTCCTAGTATGGTTGGCGCGTCGAGGGGACTAACAGGACGCATGAATAGAGAAATGGAGGAAAGAGGTCTCACGCCCCCTTTACAAGTACACTGCCTGATTCACCAGCAAGCACTGTGCTGCAAAGTTCTGAAGTGGGAATCTGTTATGAAGGTGGTGTTGTCATGCATAAACTTCATCAGAGTAAACGGACTTAAACACAGGCAGTTCCAAGCCTTTCTCTCCAAGCTAGTGTCTGCTCACAGAGATGTGCTTTATCACACAGAAGACTGATGGTTAAAGGGATAGTTCACTTTGAAATTAAATGTTGGTATGTTTTAGCTTACCTCAAGGGCATCCAAGATGTAGGTGTCTTTTTTTCCGCAGTAGTTTCAATTTTGATATTTTTAGGTCAAACCGTTCTTTTCTGTCAGTCATATAATGCAGGTCTATGGTCACGGTCTCAAAGAGGATACACAGAGTCCAAATTAAAACAATTCCCCATCGTCCAAATTTAACAATTCCCCATCGTAAGTTCACATTGATGGCCTAAGACACGAAACGAGCGGTTTGTGTGAGAAAACAAACAGTATTTATATAGTTTTTACCTCTTATACACAGCCACGTCCAAGTGATCTGAGGGCGCACGCGCATCCTGGTGTGTGACGTGTGCGCAGACTGGTGCATAGATATATACACTAGATGTCGCCTTGTGTACGGCAGTTCATTGGAACGAATGTCTTTAAGGTGACATCTAGTTGGTGCAGAACAAGTACTGGAACGATTACTTGTGTGCTTCCCTAATGCGTACGTTTCTCTAATTTACGTTGTGTGTGTCACAAGCAGGGGAGGCCATAGTAGGGAAAATACCACTTCCTGTTTTCTCCCAGCTGCTGAGGAAGTGTGTGTGTTGGATGTGTGTGTATATATACTGAAGAGCATATCTACCACAAGAGCCACCATGAAGCCAGTCCACGACAACAGTACAACCCATACACCACAGTGACACACACACACACACACACACACACACACACACACACACACACACACACACACACACACACACACACACACACACACACACACACACACACACACACACACACAAACAACCTTAAGCAATGACACACACACATATATACTTGGCTGAGAAACCACAGCAGAGAGGTGAAGAGGATGGAGAGATAGATGAGGTAGAGTGGGGAAATGTGTGCTGGGTTTATCTCTGATACAGTTAACTTCCTCTAACACCAACAGTGGTGTGGTAATAACAGAGGTAGGGATACATGTCTCCACACACACACGTACACACACACATTCTCTTATTCCTCTTCTAAGAATCTGCTTGCTCAGAACTCCAATTCAATTAATTTAACCCCAACAAAACTAAACTAAGAACATGTGTCTATTAGTCCACTCCTTTATGACACTCACCTCAGCAAAACATAAACAGAACGATGGGCAGGAAGTGAAGGTGTGATGTCAATAACTTCAGCCTTGTCTGATCTCACACCATCATTGGTGTGAATGAACTTCTGACTCTTTGACTTTATTATTGGTTATAATGACGTATTGCAGGAGGACGTTTGGACGGTGTATCGAAAGGTAGCCAATATACTTTAGTTACAACACAGCTGTGAACCATTGTCACCTGCAAGTCTTTGCCGTATTATGTGTGTTTTTGGGATGCACAGTATATCAGTACCATTTCAGTTTTTGGTCATTATTAGAGATTTTTAAATTAATCAGTATTGGTTGAGATTAGAAATGTATGCATCAGTGCATGCTCATTTTCCTATTTTCTTACATTTAAATTGGCTGTTTAGTTGTTGAAAGGCTATTATAGTACAAAAAGCTTTACACAAGAGCTCAGGCAGATTTTGAACGTTAGTGTTGTAATGATGCACTGGACCCACTGGTTACAAAAGGATAATGTTTCAAAGCACTGCGTACAACACGCTACACCATTACAGAAATCAAACGATACACTGTAGGAATAAGCCAGATACAATAAAAAAGGCTTAGCCTCAAAACCCCACTTTATGTGCTCATACAGCATCTAATCACTCTTTTACTCCCCTGCATGAATATTTTACCATTCAAAACAAAAGGCTGGATGCTCAGCATACTGGAATCTTAGCGTATCAGAAAAGCACTCGGTCCTGGAACATTCCGGGTGTGGGACTATCAGCTATCTGCGCATTAAATATGCAACAGAGGTGTGAGGGGTCACAAAGGACACCCTATTAGGTTTCATTTTTGTTGTCCTCGTCCATTTCCTTTGTTCTGCTGTCTTGTGTTTGACCAGCCACTGACACTTGCGTCATTTGTAGAAGACTACACAGTTAAATATTCTGTGCCTCATGTAAACAACACTGGGAAACTTCATTTAGCAAAATGTCTAAAGAAGCACTAGATGTGCCATCAGCATGTGTTTTTACAGTGCGATGGACACAAACATTTTCTCCCATCTGGGCTCCCATACTATGCACAGATGGTGTCTGGGTGAAGGCATGGTAATGGTATGCCCATGTCCTCCATCATGCAGGACAAAAACAGCATCAAGCATAAGCTGGTATTTATGGTTCCGCACGCTGATTAAACGCAGGTCTGCAGCACCACTTTGTGTGTCACTACAAATCGTATTTAATCAGAACAAAGAAAACTCTTAGACAGGTCAGACTGTAATTCATGCATGGCCATGTCAGTGGAAAATGATCACCATGTTGACAGGAACTGGCCTTAAGAATGCCCTCAAAATCAGCGTCTTAAACAACTTGTTCAGTCCATACCGGTGCCACATTCCTGCAGTCTAAAACAAAGTGATGATCAATTGCATGCAGGTTTACACAAGATATCACATAGCTCAAAGACAGGCTACTATTATAAGATCTGTGCAGATGTATAGGGAGGAACTGAAAGGGATGATCATGGAAAGTGTCAGAGTACTTGTATGGTTCTGCATAACTGCATTGTTTTCCAATGGGGCATGCATAGCAAAAGCTCAGTAAAAAAAAGTTTTCCAAAGACTGTTTGTGCTTCATTTTCAGTGCTTGTGAGTATGTCATGTAAAAAAATTACACGCCCATTTATCATTTGTTAACCGAAAGCTCCATTATTTTCTTCAGATTGATCCCTTTCTTGACTTGTCATTATAATATTTACAAGTTTTACAAGATCTTTCAAGCATTAAAATGCTACAGCACACTGAAATTTTTTTACAGAATGTACAAGAGATACAGAGTTTCTGTTTTTTTATAATTTAGCCTTTCTATCACATTAGTCTCATTGAACTTTTCCTGATTGAATTCAGTTTTTGAAGCCATTATAGTTTGTCAGTCTTTTCTGTTTCTAACATGCTTAATTTGTAATGTATTTTTTATTTCTTCAGATTTTAGTTTGACTGAATGTAACTCTTTCAAGAGTCTTATCAAGTTATAAAAAACATCACTATAAATACATTTTACACTTATACTGTCACTTTCGTTGTTTCGCATGTACTGTTTCTCCCTTTTGCAGGCCCTTAATTTCAAACTCTGCTATGCCTTTAAGAAATGTATTGCTCGTATGTGAAATGCGAACAGCACATTCTCATTTCAGCTTTCATACAGAAGCTAAAAAGCACAGGCTTCTTTTAACTGCCCCATACATCAATGGCAAATGTGTCGCATTGTGACAGATGCATAAAACAATTCAGGCTTAAATATATTACCAAAAATTGGGAAGATCAAACAATCTAGGATTTTATAAAACAAAACATCTGTGTGGCATCAGATAGTTGCAGAAGTTCTGATTGGGTGATTTTAGTAGCTTGGTTTTAATTTAAATGATTAAAAAATGATTCATTCAATTATTTTTAGACCGGGAGTATTTGTTCAAAGTACATTAAGAACCCAGCAGAAGGGACATTTTGATTCCTCATGACATGACCTCTTTAAAATAAATAATTACTCCATAGAAATAGTTTCAGCAAATATGTCTAGGCAAACAAAAGGGGGAAAAAAACATGCTGAATTACAAAATCATTTTATACTCTGCTGTACTTTTTCAAATGAAAAAGTTTTCAAGTTCTAACTGTTTATATTTCCTGTCTTTGTGTCTTTTTCTAGGCCCCAGAATGACAATTGTTTCGTCATTAACATGGATTCAGCTGAACAATAAGTTTGCCACAGTGTGTTCAGTCTTGTTCACTCACATTGATTTTTTTCCCACTCTCATTAGAAAAAGAAAAAGAACTCTCAAAGAAACCATGTGAACTTACGTTTGTTTACTCAAATACTATTTTCCATTTTCTTTGCAAATTGACTCCTTGAATCTGTGTTATAGTTACTTTAGTTAACTTAAAAAATATTTTCTTTTCTTTCAGCTGAGACCATGGGATCTCTTTCATTATTAGTTTTCATGCTGAGGGCATCCACCTTCCAGGTTTTTCCAATATGACATGGGTAAAAAGGAAGTTGTTTTCTGAGCACTTAGAGGCCATGTTATTAAAACAGGATTCAGTTAGGAATGTTCTCTGGAACTCCAGAGACCACTTGGAAAGCTTTCAGGCACAAAAACTGTGTACAAGTGCTGCCATGCTTCATCATATTCAGTCCTCTCATTTTTAAGGTAATTTATTCACAAGTTTCCATGTTAAGATCCTATATAAGACTATTTATGAATTCGACCCTTCTTTTGACACTACACAATGTTGAGAAATAAACATCTAACCAACAAAATTTGTTTCTGTATAGACAAGCTTTAATCAGAGGAGTTCTGGGGGGTGGGGGCAGATCATTTGAAATATCTTTGTTTGGTAGTATTTTCACAGATTGCAGAGATATTGGCTAAAGTTTGGCCTTTTTTCTGCACCTCTTGAATTGACAGATCGTGTGATGACGCACATAGGTTCTGCTAAATAAAGAGCTCGTTGAGAATCAGGTGTTACGGCACTATTCAATAATGTACAAGGTAAGTTGATGATCTAAAGAGCGTGATTTGCCACTTTATCAGGAAACTCAGCCTGTGCTGCAAGAGATCTATTCGGCATGCGCATCTTTTTTGGCATTTGCATACACCAATTTAAAATTCAAGAAAAATATTTGTATGAGTACATTGTGACAGCAGGCACTGATTTTATGTTTTGCATATTTTTCTACATTACAGCTGATAGCAATTTTCAAACAGATTCCTCAAATATTCAGCCTAAATGTTTGTATAATGATTTTTTTTTCACTTAAAAGTACCCCTGTGGTGAAAATCAAGTTTTTAATGTTTAAATATGTCTCCGTGGTGTTTTTTTAATATGCTTTAAGATAAATCATGTGCAAATTCATTATTCAACACCATTGTTGAGTATTTTCTCCTTAAAACTGCAGTGAACCAAAGAAAATCGCCAGTGTTTCTTACAACACAAACTACCTTGTATCCAATCACGTCAACGTGCGGGCGGGCTTTAGCATATCATTAACTGCTGTGAATCAGGGAGTCCAAGTTATCTCGGTATATTTTTCTGTTGATATGAAAAATAGGATACATTTAGCGATATGGGTGAATTATGTAGGCCCTATATGATGTTTTGGTTAGCCGGTCAATGATATTCAAAGCATTTCTAAGGATACTGATGTTTTAGAAGGCAGGCTGAGACGGCGAACGGGAACATGGTTTGTGTAACATTAGCAACACATTATTAGCTTTTTGATAACTTAGTAAAGCAAAAGGCTAATCATGTTAATTATCATTATGTTTCCAACGTTGTAAAGAGTGATACCGTTTTGCAGCGTTTACTACAGTAAAGTTGAGCGAGTGGATCAGGTATTCTGAGCTGCTGAGAGTGAGTGGAGGCGGGGCTAATTTGCATATTCATGAAGTTAGAGTGTAGTTACATTCAAGCTATTTTAAGGCATTAGGACATTTTTTTTACAGGAAAAAATGTTTAAATATGTAATTTTGGTGATTAAAGATGAGTTTTAAGGGATATAATTATTGACTACAGGGGGAGTGTGTAATGTATGTGTCAATAGTGAAACCAAGCACATTACAAAAATAATGATCTATAGGAATTAGGAAAACAGGTTTCTAGAACATTCCCTTTGTCTGTCATTGGTTAGCCAAACTCAACCAAATGATTGCTGTTGTTCTGATTCAGTAGGTCCTGCTTAAAAAAAAAAAATCTTAACTTTTAGATTTCTTTTCTATTAAAGGTCTCAATGTTGACAGTAGTACATTTTTTATTTCATATTTCTGCCTGTCGACTGATTGATTAATGGACATTCAATTAATGTTGCATACAGACAACATTAGACTAGCACTTCATGAAAAGCCAACAATTGAGCACTGATAACTCAAAAAGGGTTACACACATTTCAGTAATGCATTGTTACACGTTATAATTTAAATGATATTTTACCTAAGGGAATACATTTGCATAAATCAATAATATACATTTGAATAATAGCATAACATTTTTGGTTACACTTCAATAGTCCCCTTTTTACACATTCCACTAAATAACTTTACTACATTTATCTAACTCTCTTTAATTTTCACCTAAATGTCAACTAACTCTAGTAGACTGTTAGGTTAGAGTTAGGATTAGCAGAATAAGTTGACATGTACTGTACTTGCAAAGTTACTTATAGTCTGTAGAATGTCTGAGGGGCAGCAGTTTGTTTGAGCAGGTCAGTGTTTGTTTTTTGTTTTTTGGTTAAACGTTACAGTATTGAACCTTAAGTTTTTTCCCCATACATGTTTTGGAGGGCCAACAGTATCTCATTCATGCAATTGGACACTAAGTCAATAAGCCACCATGACGTTTGTTTCTAGCATAAATTGCATTCTTCAAACGAGATAAAGAAAATACACACGCACAGAAAACATCCTCCAGGGCATCCTGGCTACATACAGTAGATTGAAGACTCATCTGGCACACTCAGAAGAAGAGTGTCACGTTTTATCATATCACTAAGTATTCTTGTGGACACCATACAAACATCCTGTTTCTCTGGATCCGCACAGGACAAGGAAATCAACTTTCCTTCCTCTACAATCTATTCACATGCTCACAACCCAAAGCGGTCCACCATCACAGACGCTAACACATGAGCACACACACAAAAAAAAAAAACATCGGAAGAAAAACACACATTGTTAATGCTTCAACCAGTGAAAAGACATTTCTTTTCACGTAAATTGCAGGGTTACAGTCTATGGATGTCTAATTTCCCTTGAAATCTCCGTGGCCCTTGTTCTTGTCATTAAAAATTTACTTGTTCATCCATAACAAAGCTAATCCAAAGAAATCAGTATAACAGTCTCACGCTCACTTCATATTCAAATTCCTAGCTGTCACATCCTGCTTTGTAAATGCAGAACAAATAAAATCTTATTGTTATCCAGTCCATTCAAGCTCAAATAGAGTCAGTTTCTGTACTCACAACTTGCACACATTGTAAAAATGTCTTTCTCAAACAATAAGCTCTTTTTATGTCTGCTAACAGTTAACCCACATATGTGATTAGTCTTAATGACAAATAAATTGTGCTCGGCAAAGATTACCTCACCAACACCTTTCACACACTAACAATGGTTTCACAATTCCAGGCCATGACTAACACACAGAAAATGCTGAAATACACACATCAGAAATGGGTTTTTATGTCTGTTCACGGTCTAATGCCTAGTAAATTCAGTGGGCCTGAATAAAACAGGGGGATTTACTCAATTGTCCACACAGAAGGTCAAAAGAGTGTGTATGCATATGAGCGGAGCTGGAGGAGGGCTATTGTCTCTTCATTAGTTTGCTTGTCTTTTCCGTTCGAGATTGTTTTTCTCAAACACAGCTGTGTGGATGAGTGGAATGTGACGTGGGAGACTCACACTCGTGGAATTGACAACCTGAGAGCTAACCCCCTTCCTGTACAGCTGGAGAGGCACTGTACAGGCACTCACTACTGTGTGCGCACACACACACACACACACACAGGTATAAGATCCATTCACTATGTCCGTTTGTCCCCAGGGAGAGAGACTCTACATTTATGAATTAAAAACAAACATCCTGAAATCCAGCAACTCTCTCCAGCTCTCTAAACCCTTATTCAGATGTATGACATCATACTCAAGATTTGAATCTTATCACTAACCAGCCTTATCACTCCCTACAGACCTCCTCAAACCAGCTGTGGCAACACACTCCTGAAGCAAAGAGAGAGAGAGAGGACACATCCTGTCCAACTCACTGCACTTACCATAACCTGTGGATTTGTATTGTTTGTGGAGCATAATTGCATCAGTCTGATTGAGGTAATCCCTAGATCACAGCTGCTGATAGCTGGAATAACACTAATTGTTTATAGGGAACCTAATTAGTTTAGTATTGTGACAGATATTCATTGTGATGTGATGTCATTGTGTTTACTATAGGCTATATAAAGGAGATCTGAAATCAAAATCTAGTCATTTTTATTTGAGGTAAACATTGTATTGGATGGCAGCTAATAAGTAATTTACCCATTATTGTCTTCTAATTAATCAGCAAATTAGAAAGAAGTTTTGAGGTAAGAACACTTAGGGGCCAACTTTTTATGCATTTTGGCCAGTCATTTACATGACAAACGTGAATTTGTGAAAACGGTGACGTCATGTGCATGCGTATTACGTGTTCAGTCTATAAGTGCGTAGTTTTTCTTTACAAAGTGAAATCACCAACTACTGGCCTGCAGCATAATACAGCGTTTTTACCGCGGATTCGTGTGAACGGGATTTGCTTAGCCAACGTTGTCGTCTGTATGCGAAAAACGCAAAGAAAGAACGTTTCCATTTTTAGTACATTGTTGTCGTGCAAACTTACCATTATATGCATTGATTATAAGATTAATGACAACTATGTTTTGTTAAGTTTTTGTTTTAATAAATTAGCTAGCTAATTATAGTAGTTGTTAAAAGTGTTAAAATTAAAATGATTGTTTATCAATATTGGCCAAAACAAGCTGTTGATTATCATTTATTGATATCAAAATACTTGTTTTAATTTTTTTTTAAACAGTGCTTTTGAAACTAAAATGTGGACAGAGGGTCCCAATCAGACTTAATTAAAAACATCACCAAAACATTGCAATGAGTAATAGCCCATTAAAAGATAAAACCCTGTATTTATGTGAAACCATTTGTCCACTGCTCTATGTAGCATTCCCAATTTAATATCTTTTCCAGTTCAGCTTTTGAGATTTATTCAATTATTTCATGATTCATGCAGTCCTAACAAACATTAATGTCAGGATCTCATTTGAAATGTATCCTCTTTGCATCATGTCTTCGGCTAAAAGATTGTAACTATTGAGATACTGTTTCTGCTTTTTTCCATCACATAAATTAATATTTCCATATCAGTGACTGATTATTTTAATTAAAGTCTGGCGTGATGGATGGAACATATTCCTTATACATCTGTTAGATTTAAAGGTTTTTGTCAGGGTCCTGCCCTGACAGTCTTGTCTGTTTTGAAAGTGCTGAATACGAAATCCTATACTTCCCTACAATATAGTATGCGAAAAACAGTATGCCAACAGAGTAGTATGTCCGAAAACATAGTATTCGAAAACTACTTCCCGCGAGATTCTGAAGTGCCAAAGAACACTTGACTATATTCCATGAGGCCATGGGAAAGGGTTTATGAATGGAGGTGAAGCAACACAACTCACACTGGAAGGTCACTCTTCCGCTGGAACTAGACTGTTACCGGAAGCCACTGATAATAGTTTATAAAGTAATAAATATGATTTTTTTTTTCTACAAAAACACATTGCTTCACTTCAGAAGGCCTTTATTAACACCCTGGAGCCATATGGATTACTTTTATGATGGATGAATGCACTTTTTTGGGCTTCAAAATCTAAGGTACCATTCACTCCCATTGTAAAGCTTGGAAGATCCATTGTTTGGCTGAAAGAAGAGTCATATACAGCTTGAAGTCATAAACGGCTTGAAGGTAAAATTATGAGATAATTTGAATTTTTGGATGAACTAACCCTTTGAATGCTCAACCTCAAACCTCAAAATGCTAGAGGGAATTGCTGGTATCGTCACATTTTTTAAATTTCAGTACCAACTTGGTACAGAAGTCGGTACTTTTGACAACTCTACCATAGAGTAAAATATGACTTTATTCAATGATTTAATTTCTTCCGTGTCAGTCTCCGCACTGTTCACGTAACCACCACCATGCATGCATGTGCTGCTGATGCAGGAGCCGGCCAATACTGAGCCAGCATTCTGACGTAGAACCCGGAAGTGCTGTGTTTACAACGTGAACAGCATCAGAGACTGACACGGAAGAGAAGAAATTGTTGAATAACGTTTGCACACACAAAGTATTCTCGTCGCTTCATAACATTAACCACTACCTTTCCAATTCTACCTACCCAATTCACTACCTTTCTGGGCCTTGAAAGTGGTGATTACGTTGCAGTCTATGGGGGGACTCTCGGATTTCATCAAAAATATCTTAATTTGCGTTCCGAAGATGAACAAAGGTCTTCTGATGAACGAAGGGTGAGTAATTAATGACAAAATTTTCATTTTTGGGTGAACTAGGCTAACCCTTTAAGTTGGAGTTGACTTACAACTCCCAACTGGAGTTGTATGATGTGAGCATAGATTAAACATATTTTCAAAAATAGGCCTATAGTATTAAATTCAGCTCGAAATCATTTGTGGGTGGAAAAAGTAACATTAAAAGAATGTTTTTCAGTTTCCTCCATGACGTGGTTTTGACAATAAAGAAGCCGACAAAGCGATACCATCTTAAACTCTTCAAAACATCACCTTTTTACACTAGGCTACACTCTAAACACAGGCACAATGTGTAACCATAACACAGCTGAGTCAAGGTGCAGTTGTGAATGATATTCCTCAAGCATTACATACGAAGTGAAGAATTCAGGAATATTTGAAAGATGTTTGAGTCCTGTTAATGTACAAATGCTACTTTGGGATGGAAATGAATTTGCATGCTTTTATGTTAATATGGCCAAACAAGGGAAGCCTCTAATAATTCATGGTGATAATCATCTGCAGACTTGTCTATTTCAGAGTTTAATCTGGTGAGCCACTGTTGGATTAGGCATATTGAACAGGTTAAAGCTTTAAATTGTGTCTATCTCTCTACTGATGTCTACATATTTCCCAGAGAGTTTTACAGATGTCCTCAGGGCAGCTGTCAGTCTCTTAAAGTGGATAAAAGAATATTGCTTTTGGGGAAAATTATGATTTATATCGTAATGCATTCAAAAGTTTCTGTTCCTGATGTGAATAGCAATCCAATAGCAATACTCTTTTGTGTGTTTTATAGCGTCTTACAAACTTTGCCTAAAGGTGTTGGTGTGTCATCTTCTGTGCTAATGTTGTCCCTCATATTTGAAGAATTTAGGAGCAAGACTAGTTCATGCACAGAATTTGATTGGAGTAAAGAAGCCTGCTGTGGAAAGTGAGATACATACTCCCTCTAGAGGCTGCAGGACGTTCGGTTGCTGCCCAGGCTGAGCTATGCATCCATCTTGGCATCTGATAACAGGTTGAAACTTAGGCATACATGGACTACCCAGCATCGTTTTTGTTTATTTCGTCAAGATACAGCTATCATCACTTACACATGTTCCTATCTGCTTTCCTTCATAAATGTATTCACTCATTTGTTTCCACCTAATTTGAAGAGGAAAGCATGTGAAAGAAAGCAGGGTTTGGCCTGTTAACAGTAACATCCATGTTGAGCCCTGAGGCATGTCATGTCCAAGTCTTTCATTGTCATAGCTGTCTTGAATGCAAGAAATGAAATACATTGACATGAATTGCATAGGCATAATTGCTAACAGCAGCAGTGATTTTTAATGCCAAAATTGTTAAACCTTGTGTTTGAAACCTTATGTTGAACTCATGAATGATTTGTTAGGCTACATTTTAGAATTTTAACCAAATTATTCATTTTCTTTTATGCTTTTAAAGGGATAGTTCAGCCAAAAATGAAAATGCTGTCATCATTTACTCAACCTCATGTAATTTTAAACCTGGAAGACATCTGTGGAATATTAAAAAAAAATGTTTTTCATATCATGGATGTTAATGGTCACCGAAACTTGTTGTCAACATTTTTTCAAAATAGGCTATCTTCTTTTGTGTTCAGCAGAAGAGAGATACAGGTTTGGTATGACATAAGGGCGTGTAAATGATGACAGAATTTTCATTTTCAGCTTAACGATCTCTTTAAGGACATAAAAGAAATTGAATAATTTGAGTAAAATTCTATAATGTAGCTCAATAAATCAATCATGACTTCATTGCAACATGTTGAACACGCCCTTTTAATTAATAGCAGATGACAATGCATGTTTCATGATTGAACTCGTCCATGCTCATATGGTAATATTTTTCTGCATATAGCCTACACAAAGTGCATATGAGAGAAACTTTGACAAGGATTAAAATTTAAAAAAGAAACAGAAGTTAAAAGCCCTCGCTATGCTTTCAAATGAAAATGCATGGCCAGATCTCGGTCAGCCCAGAACTCACTGTTAAGTTCATCTGAAGCCACCATCAGCTCTTCTACAGACTGTCAAGATGATTCAGATGCACAAGGAGTCACAACAAACCCGCATAGACACAGGCACGCCCGCCTGAATTCTCGAATTCTCAAAACTTGAGAGAAAGTATTATGACTGCCCCTGTGGCCCAGTTTATAATATTATAAATGTCTTAAAAAAAAAAAAAAAAAAAAAAAAAAACTATCTTGGTTATGTCATAAATGAATTTCATTCTATACTTTCATGTTTTCTAGAGGTGCTAGCAGCTATCAACTCCCTTAAAATTAATAAGGCCCCTGGGAATGACAGCATCTCACCAGAGCTCCTTAAACAGGGTACCTTCATATCAAGATGATTCATTAATACATTCTGCAGGTCTGGGAACAGGACTGTGTCCCTCAACAATGGAGGGATGCATTGCAAACATTGTCACTTTAAATAAAAACAAGGGTGAAAAATCTATCTCGCTCCTAGGTGTTGCAGATAAGATCCTGGCAAAAATCATGCTGTGTAGGCTTGTGGAGATCCTGAACATCTGTTGCCAGAATCGCAGTGTGGTTTCAGGAAGATAGTACAGTGGACAATTTTCACAGTGAGACCTTTTCATGGCTTTTGTCAATCTCTCCAAAGCATTCGACACTGAGCTGCCCAAATTTTTTTTGTAACATCTTGTCACAGTTCCATGAAGGAATGGTAGCTCGTGTGACCAAAAGTAGTCAGGAGTCGGATTCTTTTAGAGTATGTACTGGGGTAAGAAAAGTATGAGTGCTGGCACCTGTACTTCTTAACATTCACTTCCTGTATCACAAAGCTTCTGCATGATAAACTTGAAAGCAGCCATTGACTTCAGGTTTGATGGACACCTCTTTAATATTTGAAGGTTCCAGGCTGCCACCTTGAGTTTGCAGTATGCTGATAACTGCGTGCTTGTGGATAATAAAAGGATAATAAAAATTATCCTTGCTGCTACTCTGAAGACCTATAGCTGACTGAAGTGAACTGAAGTGATATGCCAAAGGAGGCTCAACCCTCCACCTCCAACATTACTGTTTTTACCAAAGAACAACGCACTTACAATAGTACCATCTTAAGTATCTAGGCAGCATTGTATCAGAGGACTGCATTATCTTGATTACGAAATTAAAAATGAGATAAAGCAAGGCTATGCAGCCTTTGGCAAACTTCTACGTAAGGTCTTTCAAAATAAGCACCTTCAATTGTGCGCTTAAGTTACTATCTATAAAGCTGTCTGCATCACCACTCTTCTTTTCAGCTGTGAAGCCTAGGTCATATACAGCCACCACCTAAGGTTGCTGGAGCGTTTCCATATAAGGTGCTTGCAGCGAATCTTGGGGATCACATCATGCTATGACCATGTACCACATTCTGAAGTACTTGCTAGGACAAACTGCAAGAGCATGGAGGAAACGGTCACTGAACATTAACTACGCTGGCTTGGGCATGTTATTAGGCTGCCTCAAGATCGTCTGCCATGACAAATCCTCTATGGTCAGCTTCATCAGGGGGTCAGAAAAAGCGGTACAAAGACCAACTAAAAACATCACTAAGAAAATAACAAATGAACCCCTCATGCCTGGAAGAATCAGCAGCAAACCGTACCACCTGGAAGCAGCTCTGCCACACAGGAATAGTGCAGCTGGAATCTGACAGAAATAAGAAAACAACAAAAAAAGAATAGAGAGACATACAACCATGCCTGCCCATACAAACTCAGACTTTATATGACCAACATTTGTGGATCAAGGATTGGACTCTGCAGTCATCAAAGAATACACCGCAAATGAGAAGGAATGTCATCATCAGATATGATTTTTGTCACTTCTATTATCGTCCTCTTCATTTATTTATTTTTTTATAGATTTATAAACTCTCTTGTAGTCGATTTTTTAATTTTCAAGGTTTAATTTTTCCTTTCATTTAAATCGTGGGTGCCTAATCCTGGTCCTGGAGATCTACCTTCCAGAGTTCAGCTCCAACCCTATGAAACACACCTGAACCCACTAATTAAGATCTTCAGGAACTCTTGATAATACAGACAGATAGTAATCTGTGTTGGATCACTGCAAGACAGTATATATCCAGGTACAGGATTGGGCACCCCTGATTTAAAGGGGTGGTATAATGCCATTGTCACAAGATGTAAAATAAGTCTTTGATGTCCCCAGAGTGTGTATGTGAAGTTTTAGCTCAAAATACCGCACAGATATTTTGATATAGCATGTTAAAATTGTCACTTTTTGAGGGTGAGCAAAAACGCACCGTTTTGTGTCTGTTCCTTTAAATGCAAATGAGCTGCTGCTCCCAGCACAGGGGGCAGAGCTTCAACAACTTGCACCTCACACAGACATGCACTGAAAATTTCAAAAACTTTTAGCCTTTTATGTACAAACCAGATTCAGACAATGATGGAGAGACTCGAGAAGAAGTGACAACATGTAGAATGCAACAGGATGTTTCTGAATGGTTAGTTGATGCATTTATGTAGTTTATGTGTAGTTATCTTCTAGTCATTGATTAGCATATTCTGTCTTGATAATCATCGTGTTCCGGGGGCGGGGTTTATGTAAATTTTAGGGTTGGTGATGTCACTAACCCAGAAGGAATGTTGTGTAGTTCCAACGAGCTATTTGTTGTAGTCCTTACCAAGCGATTTCTTTAATAGCAAATATCTTCCTTTGCTTTGAACTTTGAGCATTGTAACTTTGCAGATGTTGTTTATTCGAGACCTGTACCAGCTTACTTACAGTGCTGCCAACCCTCACAAGACAAGTAAGCAATTAAGGAAGCAACCACAGCTTCAAAACAAGCCCAATATTCATAAATTATAGGGGCACCGCATAACGATATTCAAAGTAAACCGAACCGTAAAAACGCGATGATAGCTGGCGTAGGCTACAGAAGGAGCCCTGCACATTGTTGAGGTTGACCTCAATTTACCTTATGTCAAAATTATTTTTTTCTTGCTTGACATTTGATTAAATTGTAATTTTCGGTAGGCCTGTCTTGTGTGTAGGCTACATGACGAATACGGCCTTGTAGCCACCATTAACCACCAATAATCGCAATAAGCTCTGCGTTTTGATACTTAATAATAAGATAAGAACCAAAGTGTCATCTTTCAAATTCTGTACATTTTATCACGAAATTCAAACAAAAAATTGCCGTTTTAACGCTCTTTGATGTGGAGTGGCAGATGAGCGGCAGTAAACGCGGTACGCGATCATCTCTTCCTAATTAACATGAATGAACATCTGAAGGTATGCTGAAAGATTAATTACTGAAATGTATCTCGTACAATCGCTCAATCAGTGTTTCAACGGCGGAAATACATCAATAAAACAGCTTGTAAACATTATCACATAACATTACATTTTAGTTACCTCAGGCAAATCATTTCAGTGTCCATATTCAGCTTGGTTCTCCAGAGAAATGAACTCTTTCGCTAAATATATGCACTAGCCTATATATATTAATTATATTTTACTTGACCTGTTAGCTGTGAGTATAGCCTATAGAAGACTTACCGAAAAAAGAAGAATAAGTCGCGTGTTATAAGAGGATTTGGCAACTCTGATCACTAGGCTAAGTTAGAAAAGTAAGGGCGTGGCTAATGTAGGCTATAGTCTGTTGCCATATAGGTTAATCATATTTATTTACATCATATTTAATATTAAAACGTTTAGTATATAAATTATTTATTGAGGCTATTTATTTAAATTTATTTGTGCAGTTTTTGGACAGGACTGCTCCTGGACCTGTCATCACCCAACTTCACTCACCCAATATACCACCAGGTGGCGGCAGAACTTGGGTGCATGGATTTATTGCTCCAAGCGAAAGTGCTGGTGAATATATGAAAAATAAGATCATGTTGATCATATGGATCACAAATATTAAGGAGGTGGGTCAGTTTGTTTTGGGTAATATTTATAGTGTATTTCAAAACTCAAAGGAATGAGAGTAATGGAGGATACAAGGTACTGTGCTATAGAGGAATTCATCTCCATTAACTACACTTTTTATTTTTTTATTATAGGGTGACTACTTTGGTGCCCATTGTCAGAGCTCTCAAATTGTTCCAGTGTTTTGTATATTGGGGGTTGTTTGTGTGTGTGTGTGTGTGTGTGTGTGTGTGTGTGTGTGTGTGTGTGTGTGTGTGTGTACGCGCGCATGTCCACATCCAGAAATTTCCAGAAATATCCACGTGTGCCAGAGTTTGTGTTTAAAGATATTTCCTGGCTTGGCAGATCATTGCAGGACATTTCCAATTCCCCCCATTCCAAAGGAAATGAGATTGACTTCCTGCAGCTTAGAAGGATACCTTTTATCATGAAAGATAAAGATAGTTTCCATTTTTGATCATCTCCAACTATTTCAATAATAGTAATAGCCTGTTCAGGTATACTCTACATAGTGAGGAAAAATGTACTCACAAAGATGTCAGTATCTGAAAGTCCCCATGAGGAAAACAGCTTATAAATCAGAGTAAGTGATGTTTTTTGAAAATGAAAAAATGCAGAAAGTTTTCTGGGATGGATAGGTTTAGGGGCAGGGTAAGGGGACAGAATATACAGTTTGTACAGTATAAAAATCATTGTCTATGGAAAGTCCCCATAAAACATGTGCATGGTTCAGGGCAACCACTGTAAAATCACATGTAGCCTACTTGAGTGTGCCAGTGTTTGGCAGCGGGATTGTGGTTAGTCCTTTGATGTTGAGGTTCTCAGGAGTTGCAGGCACCAGTTAAGAGTACGTTAATGTAAGCACAGCTTCCTCACACAGTGGGGATCAGGGCAGGGTTACAACCTCCAGTCCAGTTACACAAACACCAGATATAAACTTCGCACAGAGGCATGTTTTAGGGACATTGAGCATCTAAATAATTCTCATTACAAAATATAGACTGTGGTCTTAAATTCAGAAACATTTAATTTATACCAGGGGGGGGGGCATTAAAAATGTTATTTGTGGAATTAAATATTGAAATATAAATTATAAATATTCTGTACTATTCCTAGGTTACAATTCACATTTGTGATAATTGATCATGTGAGTAATACTATGTTCTTGATTTCACTAAAGTTCAAGTTGCTCTTTTAAAAAATCTCAAATCATGCTGTAGAACATCATCATTATGGAAGTGAAATTCATATAATTTTTTTACATGAAACATTTCACAACTAAATATTATTATTTGATCTTATAAAGAAGCATTTTCACTTGTTTTCATAAGTTTGTTTACACTATGGGAGAGGCACATGAATCCTGACCTAGTTTTTCATTATCATTAATACAATAATAAGCACAAACAATAGCTGGATGAAAAGTCAGGCCCAGAGCACAGAGCTCACTATGCTTTGATGGCCTTGTGCATGCTATTCTGGGCAGCCATTTTGAAACCTGCACTCCTAGGAAAACACCCAAGGCTGCGTGAGCATTGTTTCCTCAGGCCCGTTTGTTCACATCCACACATACACAAAAATAAAAATGCATGAAAGCCACAATGCACACGCATGTAGAAAAAAGTAAGTCCAGTTCACAGGCTAGCGTGCATTGTCCCGTTCTCTCAGACACACAAATAGCGTGGAAAATAAATGGAGATATGAATGCATTGTCTTGTCAGGGTCACTGAGAAACAGATAGAGGAAGAGAGGGGTCACAAAACATCGAAACACACATAAATGTTGATTTTAACTGGCAAGAGTGTTTATTTAAAAAAAAACTAATAACATTAATGGACGTGTAACTAAATAGTAATACTGACATTTTTCTTACAAAGACAAAGAAGGCCCTCATTATAAACTGTACAATCAAAAGGCCAACCAAGAAACAAAGCTTAAAAAAAAAATCAGACAGGCTGTTTGTTGCTTGGGGGAGAACAAGTCTGGTCACGATTCGTTTTAAGACAATGCAAAAGATGAAGACAAAAAATGGAAAACATTCACACACTCAATTGTCTAACATTCCAGTTGCTATTTCCTGTGCGCTAGGAAGAGGGCATGCCTCTGGTCGGGAAGTGGCGTGGACACACTGAGAGACCACTCTTGCTCCGCAGTCTGTGTAAACATGATTGTATTGCTAAGGCTTTCTCGCTCGCCAAACTCCCCTGACATTTAGAAGAATAAACCTAAAACATACATCTTATCTGCTCCAAAACAGTCTGTTCCAACACAATATATTACATTTATTTCATTATAGTGAGTATGATAAAAGAAACAGTTAACAGAGTCAGTGATTCTTTTAGGCATACAATTACGAAAGAAGTGATAACGGTGCCCCTCAACTGAAGCTCGAGGGCCAATTAAACGGTTTGTTGTTTTTGGATCATGCAATCATGTGGTTTGCCATACTAGAGTCATTATGAGTAATGGCAGGAAATGCCTAATATGGGATAAAAAAAAGAAAAGAAAAGGTTGCTACTCATTTTAGGTAGGGAAATTGGCTGCTCTGTTGCATGAGAATGTAAGGATTGTTCACCAGAAAAAAAACAAACAAAGAAAAGTCATCATTTACCTTCATTTTGTGTTTTTCAAAGAAATTCTACCAGACTACGAAAGTGAAATGAACAAAAACATCTTAAAAGCATCATAAAAATGCTTCTTTTTTTTTAGCCCATACGTCCCGTATTATCTTCTGAAGCCATTCGACTGTTTTTTTTTGTGAGTTTTAAAGGGTTTTCACCCAAAACTGGCTTTCGTTCACCTTGGGAACAAGAACGAAGATCTCATAAAGAGATCGTAAAAGTAATCCACATGAATTGAGAGGTTTAGTCCAAATTTTCTGAAGAGACACAATCGCTTTATATGATGAACAGATTGAATTTAGGCTTTTATTCACATAGAAACATTCATCAACTCACATATCAGTTGTGGTAAACGGAAGCTCAAGCATGTTCACTTGATGTGTGAGAAACAACGAGGTTCATTCTCGTGTTACGCTGCACGTTTGAGCTTCTGCAAGAACCAATTAGGTTTGTTATTGCGCATCAAGCAGGTTCGGTTGAGCTCCTGTTTGATCAATGTATGTATGTGAATAAATACCTAAGTTAAATCTGTTCATCATATAAAATGATCATGTCTCTTCAGAACATTTGGATTAAACTTGATTCATATAGATTATTTTTACAATCTCTTTGTGAACTTTTTAAAGCGTCAAAGTGGTAGTTGCGTGGACTGTCAATGGAGGAACAGAAAGCTCTCGGATTTCATCAAAAAGATCTTTCTGTTCCGAAGATGAACGAAAGTCTTTTCGGGTTTGGAACAACATGAGGTTGAGTAATTAATGACAGAATTGTCATTCTTGGGTGAACCTTCCCTTTAAGTTGTTACTTCATGAATATTTTGTAGTGGTCACCATTCATTTCATTTATGGAAAAGTGCAGCTTGGACATTCTATTATAAATAACTAAAGAAAGAAAGTCTTCTGAGTGTGAGAAAATTCTGTCTGAATTTTCATTTTTGGCTGGACTATTACATTACAGTTTTGAATATCATATTAAGGAAGACTGTTTGAAGCTTTATAGATGTTAAACTGGAGGTGCACTATAACGGACCTCTGCACTGAACTTGTCGTTCCTCTTGGGCAGTGGAGGTTTCTTCCGAATGTCTCTCTTCAGGATCATCTCTTCGTTGGCGTATATCGGGGCTTCAGCATCATCAGAGTGGTAACCAGACTGATAACCGCTGGTCTGATTGGACGATTCAGAAGCTAAAGACTCCTTACTCTTGCACCGCAGTAGTGGGCTGTGGATAAAAGCATGAACATGTTTATATGACTGTGGAATTGTCCTCATTTGTGACTGTACTGAGATCAGGATGAATTGTCACCTGAAATTGGGTGGTCTCTGCACATGCCTATCCAAAGCTTTCATCTGCTCACGTGATAAGCCCACCCCACAGTCCATGTGACCATTCTATAGGAATGGAAGATCATACAAAATTGACTGTTTTCATCATCATAAATGGGATTTTTGGGATGCAAGAACACTCTGTAAAAGTTGTATCAGATAACCTCTATTTTGTTTCATATAGTAACATCTAAATGGTTTTACTGAAATAAAAATATTTAAAACATATTTAATATAATATAATATAATATAATATTTAAAAAAATGTTTTATATATATATATATATATATATATATATATATATATATATATATATATATATATATATATATATACATCATATTCTGTGTATTCTCGCGATGTGAAATACAGACGTCAAAACAAAAACAGCATGCACGCGCAAGTCTGTTATATTGATGCACAAACAAACCAAGAACCTGTGCTCTCAATTCAGTGATCGCACATCGTATTTATGCACAGACACATTTCACTACATTCAGTGCATTGTTTCCACACACATTTTCGTATTATGTTTTGATTTGTCATGTGTTAAGTAATTCTGAATGGATCCTTGTAACTTTAGTGTGTTTATACAGTCAGGTCAAGGCAGTAATATATATATATATATATATATATATATATATATATATATATATAAAATGTGTCTGTGCATAAATAGAAAGGACAAGCTTTGCTGCTACAAAAAAAAAAAAAAAAAAAAATTATATATATATATATATATATATATATATATATATATATATATATATATATATATATATAATTTTTTTTTTTGTAGCAGCAAAGCTTGTCCTTTCTACAATAAATGTTTATGGATCATGTCCAGATGCTAGTACACAGAGTTTATTTACCATTACAGCAGTGTGCTCCAGGGGAATGTCCACAAAAGTCATCATACTTATTGGCACACCACAACTGTCCATCTGATGTGGGAACCTGTCAGGAGAGGCACGGGTGGGACCACTGTTGCATTAGTTTGTCAAAGGAGAGATTAAACAAGATATATCCTCAATTGTCAGTTCTTGAATGTAGTGTGGACACAACATAAGTCAACTCGGGTAGGGATAAGTATGAGTACTTCTAAGTATATAATTCAATCTGATTAATTTTAGGTCTATGATGCCAACAACAGCTCAAAAACACCAGACCAAATAGTTACTGTAACTAACCCCAGAGCTGGAGCATTGTCATAGTGGAGCTGCGCCTCTGTGCTGCCTGCATAGCGTGTTCTTTTAGATGATTCTTCTTCCATCTCTCCATTTGTCAGAGGGATGTAGTCCTTTCCATCCTTAAACACAGGAAACAAATAATAATTCAATTAATTATAAATAGTCAAATAATTCAACTTGTCACATGAAAAATGGGATCATGTTCCTTTATGTGCACTTTTTTCGACTTCCTGTTGTCGAATGCGCATGCGTCGCGTCTGAACGCGTTGTTGTCTTTGGAGCTCCATCGATTTGATTTATAATTCTTGATTTTACTCTTTAAACTTACTTACAACAAACATTTTCTACTTTTCCTCACTGAGAAGCACTACTGCTCAAACCTCATAGTTACAACGCGGACTGTTGAGCAGACACGTCTCAAGCCTATTAGTGATCCAATGCTGGATACTCTAATAGAGCTGGTAAGTCCCGCCCATCCGTAAAACCCCAAGTGGACCTCTAGGTTAAAAAATCGTCAGTGCAAGTGAATGGGAGAAAATAATTATTTTCTGGTCCCGTTTGAATTGTGCCATGAATGTGAACATATGTTGTCTGTGAATTTTTTATATAACTTTTCATGTTACGAGTTTGACAGTATATGGTATGATTCTTCGGCTAGCAGTTGTGGAAAAGACATAACGAGAAAGACTACATGTCGCCTATGTGACGTCACCCCATAAAGTTGACTTACCTGTGGTTTTCACCAACCTCAACGATTTTGTTCTCTCCCTGAAAGAAGGCAGTGAAGTGCACCAAAGACACAGCCATGTTTAGCGGGATCCGTGAGCTAGTGTCCGTGTGCTAGTGGTGTTGACGTTTCAAACGCGTCGAAAGCAGCGAAGAGTTGTAGTCCACAAAGTGCTCTCACACAAAGTCTAACCGTATCAAACTTCTACCCGCTAAATTGTAGCATTCTTTACACGAAAAGTTATATAAAAAATTCACAGACAACATATGTTCACATTCATGGCAAAATTCAAACGGGACCAGAAAATAATTATTTTCTTCCATTCACTTGCATTGACGATTTTTCAACCTAGAGGTCAAGGGGGATTAGCGGAAGGGGCGGGACTTACCAGCTCTATAGGTTACGTCCGTGGATCACGGCTGAACGCGTCTTCTCAACACTCACTTACAAACATTTTTCGCCTATCGTGCGTCTACTCTACACCCGTACCACAAAAAAAAAAAACGGATTATATCCAAGACTTCAGTCATAAATTAGTATTAATATTGATAGCATCACTGGTAGCGTCGTTGCTAACTTACTGTCCATCTGTTAAAATGGCGAATATATCAGATGTAAGTAGTCTACCTTTTGGTGCAGGTGAGGACACATTTGAGCTGCACGCGGTGCAGTCTGAGCTGGAAGCTGTTGAGAAACAGATCCACGACCTTTTAGTGAGACAAGCCGAACTGATAGACCGGCGGTTAACGTTAGCTCTTGAAACATCACGCGCCGATGCACACAAATCAGTGATTAACGTTACTAACCCGCTGATTCCGACCTCGTCTACTCCGTGCGTTACTCAGCATCGGTCCCGAGCGCCGAGGTCGCGATCAGCCATGGTCTCGTTCACTCCGGCTCCAACACGCCACCACGAAGCCTGGATAGTTCCGCAGCGGAAGACGCGAGTCAGGTCTAGACCAAGACCCTCTCCGACCCTCCCGGTTTTCGAGTTATCCACACAAAACCGCTTCTCCCTTTCTTCGTGAAACAGAACGCGATGCTGTGATCATCGGCGATTCCATCGTTCGGCACGTCCACGCTACATTAGGTAAAAGTAAGGTGCACAGTCACTGCTTTCCTGGCGCTCGTGTTTCTGAAATCGCTGCTCACGTACCCGAGATTCTGAATGGTGACGTGCGCGTCGGAACTGTGGTCCTGCACGCGGGAGTGAACGACATCAGGCTGCGCCAGACGGAAGTTCTGAAAAAAGACTTCAGGAATCTGATCGATATGGTACGCAACACATCGCCTGATTTAACGATCATTGTGTCAGGACCGCTTCCCACGTACCGTCTAGGACATGACAAGTTTAGTAGATTATTCGCGCTAAATGAATGGTTAACGTCATGGTGCAATGAGCAGAAACTGCTCTTTGTAAATAATTGGAATCTGTTTTGGGAGCGTCCTAGGCTTTTCCGTGCTGATGGCTTACACCCAAACAGATTCGGATCGGATCTTCTGTCAGATAACATCTCCAAAATGTTAAATACCTTTTGACTAGTAACCAAAAGTCCAAATCATAGTCTCTGCTGCACCAAATTAACTGATATAAATACTAGTGTAGAACATTGCATAGAAATTGTGTCTATTCCTCATTTAGTGCGATCAAATAATAAATCTACTGCAGGATCTAGGAAAAATCTAATTGTTATTAAAACAGAAAATGTTGCTATTAGTAAACAAAAACATTTTCTAAAGCTAGGTCTTCTAAACATTAGATCACTCACACCTAAGGCAGTTATTGTAAATGAAATAGTCACAGATAATAGCATTGATGTACTTTGCCTTACTGAAACCTGGCTTAAACCAAATGATTATTTCGGTCTAAATGAGTCTACTCCATCAGGATACTCCTATAAGCATGAGCCCCGTCTGATTGGTCGTGGTGGCGGTATTGCAACAATCTATAGAGATTTTCTTAGTGTTACTCAGAAAACGAGTTATAAGTTTATTTCATTTGAAGTACTTGTACTAAATGTTACGCTCTTAGATGCTAGAGAAACATCCCTATTATCTTTAGCCTTGGCTACCGTATATAGACCGCCAGGGCCTTACACTGATTTCCTAAAAGAATTTGCAGATTTTCTCTCAGACCTATTGGTCAATGTCGATAAAGCATTAATTGTTGGAGATTTTAACATACACGTAGATAATCAAAAGGTCAGAGAGAAAATTAAAGCACCATGGTACAACAATACTACGCGTGTTCTAAAGAGAGAAACCCGTAATTTAGAGCGTAAATGGAAACAAACTAATTTAGAGGTTTTTAGAATCGCTTGGAAAGACAGTACGTCACGTTATAAAAAGGCCATAAAAGTAGCCAGGGCTGAGCACCTCCGCAAACTAATAGAAAATAACCAAAACAATCCTAGGTTTTTATTTAACACCGTGGCTAGACTAACAAATAAACAAGCGTTACCTGAACAAAATATTCCGTTACAGTTTAGTAGTAATGATTTCATGAATTTTTCCCTGAGAAAATAGAAAACATCAGAACCACAATTGCAAACGTTCAATCCTCAATCGCGCCTTATAACTCAGCCTCGATTATCACCCCGCAAGAACAATTACAGTGCTTTACAACTATAGAACAAATAGAGTTAAATAAACTTATCACTTCCTCTAAAACAACAACATGTTTATTAGATCCCATACCAACTAAACTACTGAAAGAAGTGTTACCTGTAGTGGAAGAGCTCTCCTCAATATTATTAACTCATCTTTATCTTTAGGTCATGTTCCAAGAACATTTAAACTGGCAGTTATAAAACCACTCATTAAGAAACCACAATTAGACCCAAATAACCTAGCAAATTATAGACCCATTTCAAATCTTCCTTTTATGTCTAAAATACTAGAAAAAGTTGTGTCCGCCCAACTAGGCTCTTTCTTACAAGAAAATGACATCTATGAAAAGTTTCAGTCTGGTTTCAGGCCGCACCATAGCACTGAAACTGCGCTCGTTAAAATCACAAATGATTTACTCTTAGCTTCTGACCAAGGCTGTATCTCAATACTAGTTTTACTTGATCTTAGTGCTGCGTTCGATACTATAGATCACACAATACTCTTAGATCGACTACAAAATTATACTGGTGTTCAAGGACAAGCATTAAGCTGGTTCAGATCATACCTATCTGACCGATACCATTTTGTCTATTTAAATGGAGAAAAATTTATCATAACTCCAGTAAACTATGGAGTGCCGCAAGGATCTGTGTTAGGCCCTCTATTATTCTCAATATATATGCTGCCACTTGGAAATATTATAAGGAAACATCGAATTAGTTTCCATTGTTATGCTGATGACACTCAAATATATATTTCATCACGGCCGGATGAAAACGCTAAATTATCCAAATTGACAGAGTGTGTTAAAGATATAAAAGATTGGATGACGCGCAATTTTCTTTTATTAAATCCAGACAAGACAGAGGTAATACTTATCGGTTCAAAAAACCGCCCACAAAACCTCTCACAATACAACTTTAACATAGTAGGATGTCCTGTTACTTTATCCTCTACACAGTAAAAGACCTGGGTGTTATACTTGACTGCAACCTGTCTTTTGAAAATCATATTTCATATGTTACAAAAACTGCATTTTTCCACCTTAGAAACATTGCTAAGCTACGTAATATGCTATCTGTTTCTGATGCAGAAAGTTAGTTCATGCGTTCATGACCTCGAGACTAGATTACTGTAATGCTTTATTAGCTGGTTGTCCTGCATCCTCAATAAACAAGCTACAGTTAGTCCAAAATGCCGCCGCTAGAGTTCTTACTAGATCAAGAAAATTTGAACATATAACACCAATTTTATCATCACTACATTGGTTGCCTATAAAGTTCCGTATTAATTACAAGGTATTGCTACTGACTTATAAAGCCCTAAACGGCTTAGCTCCAGTTTATTTAACGGATCTTCTTTCGCCCTATAATCCATCGCGCTCTTTAAGATCACTAAATTCAAGGCTTTTGGTCATACCTAGGATATCCAGATCAACCAGAGGAGGGAGATCATTTTCACATTTAGCTCCAAAACTCTGGAATAGCCTTCCTGATACTGTTCGTTGCTCAGACTCGCTCTCCCAGTTTAAAACTAGATTAAAGACGCATCTCTTCAGCCAGGCATTCATATAATATTTTTAATCTTACAGTTAAATCCGGTCTCTAGTTCATAAACGCCAGAGGAGAACTGGCCCCCGACTGAGCCTGGGTTCTCCCAAGTTTTTTTTTTCTCTCCATTAGGTCACCTGATGGATTTTTTCGGTTCCTTGCCACTGTTGCCTTTGGCTTGCTCAGTTGGGGATACTTAATTTAATTAATCAATCAACAATACTATTGATCAGCGTTACCAAACGTGGACGTTTTACACTAGAAACAAACACTGATGTACTATTTTATTTAATACTGTGAAGCTGCTTTGATACAATCTGTATTGTGAAAAGCGCTATATAAATAAAGTTGACTTGACTTAACTTGACTTATGTGGAAAAGCCACTTTCTTAACTTTCTTAAACATATTTTTGTCTTGTTTTCCAGTAAAAAAATCGAATCATCCTAAGTTGAAACACGTGAGAAACTGCATAAGATATTATGGTAACATAACGCGCCAACATATAGCGCTGTGGCACTTCGGGCAACCTGAGTTCAAGTCGTGGCTCATGGACCTTTCCCAATCCCGTCCCCCACTCTCTCTCCCACTTCACTTACTGTCCTATCATAAAAAAAATGCCTTAATGCAAAAAAAAAAAAAAATAATAATAATAATAAAAAATAAAAATCTCTCTCTCTCTCTCTATATATATATATATATAAATAAATGAAAAATGAATAATGTTACTACTAACTGTGGCAACTAACTGAAATAAGTGTAAGTTCAGGTATTAAAAAAGTACTAAAACTAAAAAAATTATAATTTAAGGGTAAAATTAAATTAAAAATCTAAATAAAAATTAAAAGCCAATTCAAAATATTGATAAATACTACAATAGTATATAAATAATACTAAAATAACACTGTCTGAGTCTCCATTGAGGCTTTTCCAAAGGAGTAAGGAAAATAACAATTCAATTTATTAAAAAAAAAAACTAGTATTAATATATTATCTAAATGCACTTCGCATGTAAATATATGTTGGTTTAAGGATGTTTAGATATTTTTACTGGAAAACAAGACAAAAATACTGACTATATATACATACATAAATTATTCTTTTTTTTTTTTTTGCTTTGACGAAATACTTATATTACTGATTCCTAAAAACATAAACTAGACAAAAAAACAAACAAAAGCAAAACACTTGGAGTCAAGTCTCACCTGTTGAGCGCTAGCCTGTAGCAGATTACCCAGATGCTCCACTAACTGAGTAAAGGTTGGCCTGTCTTTAGGTCGATCAAGCCAACAGTCTTGCATGGTCTGGTATCTGGAAGAATTTGACATGTTTTCACAAAAAACAGTATGAAAATACTTCTGTATCTCCAAAAGAATGAAACAAAATGTTAGGTACTTCTTGCGCCCATTTTCTGTTCGACTGCATCGCCAGAACTACAAAAATCTAGATCCACAGTCGTCAAAGATAATTTTCAAAGATCTTCAATTTTACATCAATACTAAAACTGTGAAGTGTATTTACATCTCAGGTGTGGCGTAATCCGGAGCTCTCATTCTGGTTCCCTCCTTTAGTCGCCTACAGAAAGACTCATCAATGCACACACCTGGGTATGGAGACGCACCTGCACCAAAAGAGACGGGCCATCAGAACATGTCAGCTAACTAGAGTAGGTATATGTTGTCTAGTAAGCGATGTGATAATATTATGTTAATATCACTATTGTGTTACCAAGTGAGAAGATCTCCCAGAGCAGCACGCCAAAAGACCAAACATCACTCTGCGTGGTGTACACGCGGTCAAAAATGGTTTCAGGAGCCATCCACTTGAGAGGAAGACGAGCCTGCGATGACAGAAAGGAAATGCTCAAGTGTAAGTTGGTCTATTGCAGGGGTTATCAAAGTGTGGGGCGCGCCAAGAGCATGTCAGGGGAGGCGGAGTAGGGCTGGGTGATATGACGATGTCAATCAATAGTTTATCTGTGTAAATATATCCATGTAGCGCAGGACTGCTTAAATGCGATAGAGCAGCAAAGAAACATGGATGAATGAGGAGAAAGAGTGGGACATGCTTAATGATGAATTTTTTAAATAAACACAATAAACCACGACTGAGAACCGAATTTGGTACTGATAGGCGGCTTTCCGTGGCGCACGTGAGTGCTGAATTCAGTTCACTTTCGCGGCTTTTTGCACTTGAGCGGTCAAATACACACATTTATGTGTCAAAATACCCGTCTTGGTGAGATTTCATGTAAACACAGTCAGTTTAAAGTGAAGTAAACAGGGTGAAATTATCCTTATATTGGATCCATGCATAAGGTCTTAAAGTGACAGCAGCCTCATTTAGGCCTGTCCTTAATGTTAATCATTCAACAATAGAAAAAGGAAATCAATCATCCTCACATCTCCTTTACGGACGTAATCGGGGTCTTTATAGACGTCTCTGGCCAGCCCAAAGTCACATATCTTCACCACGTTGTTCTCAGAAAGTAGGATGTTTCTGGCTGCCAAGTCCCGGTGGATACACTACAAACACAAAGTAGCAGTATGACTCAAGCAATTCTCTTCAATGATTAGTAAATGCTCAAGATCAATGTACTCTATATACACACAAGTAGGCCCTGGTTGTGTGTTTCAGTTTTACCTTGCGAGAGGCTAGGAACTCCATGCCTTTGGCCACCTGAAAGCTATAGCTGATGAGATCCTCCATTGTCAGGTGATCCCAGTCTGAACTCTCTGTACATGAGCAGATGACACATATACATCTTAGGTCCTGTAAACATCTTTTTTTATTCATTAATTTAATTACATTTAATTTCACAGTGTAAATGAGGGCTTGATTCTGGGAGTAAAAATATACAGTTTCTCAAATAATGAGCTTATTGAATCTGCTTAATAGTTATAATAATAATAGTTTATTTGGTTTATTTTTATTATTAATTACTTTCAAGTTCATTCTATTTAAATATCTTTTCTTAATTTACAGTGTGAACATTTTGTTTTAAAAGTACAAAGTAATAATTAGAAAAAAATATTATTAATAATAAATAATTATGTTGTTTATTTTTTGTGTCAATCTTATTTTTAATATCTTTATTAATTTGCAGTGTGACAAATTAATTTTAAAAGTACAAATAATCCTATTTTCTCAAATAATATGAGCTCATTAAAGCGAACTAATAATTAGAATTTTATTTTTATTAATAATAATAAATAATTATGCTGTTTATTTATTTACTTATTTTGGAGTTCAATTTATCTTTAATGTCTTTTTTAATTTGCAGTGTGACAAATTAAATTAAAAGTACAAATTTCCATGTAGTTTCGTAGTAACAAGCTCATCAAAGCTACTTAATAATTAGAATAACTATCAATCAATAATAAAATAATTACGCAGTTTATTAATTTATCTTAACTTTTTTTATTTTGCTGTTAAATACGTTTTAGAAGAAGCACAGCATGTCACACCCAAATGTATTTCATGTCACATACAGTACAATAAAAAAGGTTTTGTAATGTAACTTAAAAAATTTAATTCATGTGGTAACAATACAAATTAAAACATTTGATATAGTTTCCATAACTTTGTTAAATGCGCCATCTTTGGCTTTAGTAGCTGCGAGTCCATAAACTTAAGAGTCTGAAGACAGTACAGTGTATCCAACAAACTAATATTCTGTACCTAGTTCATCCTGCAGCTGGGTCGTGGAGGTCTGTTCTCCCATCTTGGTGCACACTGCGGTGCCGGTGCAGATGTCCAGTCGAGTGCTGGTTCCCAGACCCAGATCTCCCTCATGTAAATCCTCTTCCGGCTCTGCCTCCCTCCTGCACGGCATCCGTGGCATCCGCTTCTGAGGAAACAAGACACGTGTGGATCAGTTTTCCGCTGCTGTTAGGCTAGTTGGTAAATTAGTAGGCTGTCAGGGTAAAGTAGCAACCCCTTCATAACACCTTTAACCTTGAACAACATTTAAAGGCCATGCCAAGCACGCTCAATGTCTTCCATAAGGCTCTTGAATCAATCTGGCCACATCAGAAGACATTGTTAAAAGGAAGAACTGAAATCTTTGAAACTACATCACAGCTTGATTTTACAAGTTACACAAAGTTATGATGGAATTTACCTTGTAGGGACTGTACTCTCCTCGTTTGCTTTTTAAATAGCTGGAGAGGTTTCCGTTTTTACAGTATTCTACAATCACCATCAAGGGTCCTGAATGAGTAAGAAAGAGAGAGAGAGAGAGGAAAAAGAGGCCTTTAATGTGGGCACATTGTGTTGTTCTCACAATGCACAACCACTTTTTTGACACATTTCTTACTATGACTACACATTTTGTCACCCATACACATTTACACACTTCCTGAACAGAACGTGCCTGCAACAAACTTCACAGGAAAGGGAAGATTACAGAAGTAATTTCTGTCAATATCTGAGGGGAAATTTAAAAGGGAAACTCACCCCCTTGTTTAGTGCAGGCTCCTAGAAGGTTGACCACATTGAGATGGTGACCAATATGGATGAGGATCTTCAGCTCAGACATCAGAGCATGGTACTCACTGGAGGTAGCGCCCTCTGTCGGAGATTGAGAATACTGCAGTCAGTTGTGTTAAATGGAAGATATTTGAAGCCAGTTTAAGGCCAGCCAACAGATGCCTCATACCCTTGAGCATCTTCACTGCTACTGTAGTGCTGGTGGTGGCCTTCTCAATACCATATGCGATTGCCTCCACAACTTGACCAAATGCCCCTCTGCCCAGCGGCTCTCCTAAAAAATATGGTATTATTCATTTGTGAACACTTACGTCTATATATATATATATATATATATATATATATATATATATATATATATATATATATATATATATAGTAACATTTATGTACAAAGATTTTAGCTGTTTGCAGGGGTTAAATTGGATCTTTAAAGATGTTGAAATCCTAAAATCGGATAGTGATTCAAGGCAAGTTATGATATGCTCCTCTCCCCATACCAAAGAAAAAAAACATGCATAAATTGTTCCACAACATTTTAACCCCGTTATGCTACATAATGCATATATTTACATATTTAAACAAACGATCATTCAAAATTAAATGCATGGATATACAGATACTGTAAATATAGATAAATAAAAACATATCACTTAAGTCTGTTACATACAGTATACATTGGTCCAGTAGTATGAATCTTGCTTTTTATGGTAATGTAGGCTAATGAAAAGTTAAAAAAGTTAAATGGAGACAGAGTATTTCTAACTGCAGCATGAAAACCATGTTTTTTAATCAAAACTACTGAAAAGCCATTCAGGGTCGATCTAGGCCAATTTGATTTAATTTATTTTGGGCTTGTTTTTTATTGTTTTATTTCTCAGATTGAGCCAAGTCTCACCTAGCTTCAGTCTATCACGTGGGAATTCCCACTTGATTGCATCATATGTCAGTCTCTCACAGTGCTCATCCATTGGCATATCATCGTCCAGAATGATTGACAGGTAGCCAGTTTTCAGATCTCCATCATTAGGCTGTGAGAGAGGGAAGAGGGAAGGATGGATGACAAAATGGAATGGAAATGGAGGTCGAAAGGGGAGAAAGAGCTTGTCTGAATGAAACTCTGTCCTGTTTGAGTCTCCTAGAATCAAGCCCTCATTATGAAGACACCCACTAATGAGTTACTGGAAGCCACTATCATACTCAGAGGCAGAATTAAGGCTGGGGTACAGTGGGCACTGGGGCCCATGGCTGGCTGGTGTACGTGATGCATCGCAGCAAAATGCGGGCAGAGCATACAATAGAGATGGCGTAAGCCAAGTCAGGGTAGTCAGATCTGATCAGTCAGAGGAGAGCGGAGAGAGCGCCTGTGCGTGTAAATGAGAGAGTGGGAGAAAACAAGGAAAAGGGAAATTGATGGAATGTTACCCGCTTCCTGTTGCGGATGACAAAGACGATGAGGAGCCAGAGGAACATGGCGATGACAACGGCACCAATAGGCATGATCAATTCCACGTTCATATTATCTTCTGCACCTGTGGGATCACAAACAAAGATGACACACAAAGACATTTAAAAAAAAGATTTAACCAAAATAACCTAAATAGAATGATAAATAGAACGAACACCGATAGATAGAACTTTAGACGGACGGACTAGACTGACCCATCGACAGACAGACAGATATTTGAATAAATATTAATAGCGAATATATGACATGAATTGGCATATTTGTGTGCCGGTTTGATACTAATTGGGCAAAAAAATAATTAGAAAAATTGTATTTAACCAGATGATTTAACCAGATAAATATTTTATTTTGGAGAGAAACTGGAAAAATGCTTCTTAGTTTTATATTAAGAGCGAAGAAAGGCTGGAATTGCTTGGACAAACCTAGTTTACAGGAAATATTTGTATGCTGTTGGGCGTGTATGATGGCTCCAGGAGCAAAGAATGTGAATTGTTTGCTGACCTGATATTACATCCAATCAAAATAAGCCTGAGGAGCGAACAGCAACATGAAGCCAAAGTCCACCAGTACGAACCGATTCACGTTAGATAAAAAGTATCATGTTCTTTTCTATACTAGAACATGCAACTGGTCAATCAATCATTACATGTAGATTATTTAGTTTATTTCTCTCTCCCTTCCTCTCTTTTACTCTTTCTTTCTCCTTGTGGGAACGGTGCTGTTAGTGAATATGACTGCCGTCTGACAGTCGCATTTGCAGTGACAATGAGAAAGAGTGATGGCGAGAGAGTTGTCACGTACACATGGAGTATGTCTCTGTTATTTGTGTGCCTCTGTGCTCTCTGTCCTCTATGTGCGTGAGGCAAGAGACGGAACCATACCATACCGTGTGTTGAAGTGTATATATATACAATAGTCAACATTTGAAGTGGATCAAAAAAGTTCATCAAAGTTGTCCTAAGACATGTACAATTCATGTACAACTTTGATGAAAGGTTTTGATCGACTTCAAATGTTTACATATACATATATGTATATGAGAGAGAGAGAGAGAGAGAGAGGGAGAGGGAGAGAGAGAGAGAGAGAGAGAGAGAGAGAGAGAGAGAGAGAGAGAGAGAGAGAGAGAGAGAGAGAGAGAGAGAGAGGCGTCTCTCTCTTTTGTCTTCTGGGATTTTGCTTTGTTTTCTTTTAGCACTCCCTAAAGGATGTACACTAACAGAGCCCCCTTCCTGACAGACTAAAAAGAGAGCTATTTTTGCCACAGGGTCTTGATTGAAACAAAATCTCAATGAGGATAAAAGTCAGTGGGAGACTGAGCTTGCCTCACACCCATGACACGTCTCTGAACGTCTCCTCTTAAAATGGGATCTTTAATAGTTTGGCTACCTTCACACCTCCCTTCAAAACTGACAAACTACTATGAATCTCTACCTGCCATGTTTTGGTATAAGAAACATTTGCACTACCATTTAAAAGTTTGGGGGTCAATAATATATATATATATATATATATATATATATATATATATATATATATATATATATATATATATATATATATATATATATATATATATATATATATTAAGAAGTTAATACTTTTTTTTATCAAAATTGATCAAAAGTAACACTTGTAACGTTACAAAAGATTTCAATTTCAAATAAATGTTTTTTTTTTAACCTTTCAATTCATCAAAGAATCCCAAGGGGGGGAAATGTAGCACTGTTTCCATAAAAATATTAAGCAGCACAACTGTTTTCAACAATGATGATAATAATAAATGTTTATTGAGCAGCAAATCAGCATATTACAATGATTTCTGAAGGATCATGTGACATTGAAGACTGGAGTAATGATGCTGAAAATTCTGCTTTGCCATCACAGAAATAAATTACATTTTAAAATATGTTAAAATAGAAAACAGTTATTTTCATACTATTTAATATTACTGTTTTACTGTTTTTTTAGCAAATAAATGCAGCCTTAAGGACCATTTACATAGAACACGTTTTTGTGGTTAAAAACGCGAGTCGCAGTTCAGTGGAATGGGAAAAAAATGCACTCTTGAGACGTGTTTTTTAAAAGTTGAACCGTTTCTTAGAATGGTGTTTCATGCGTGAGATGCTACACAAGATGCAAGACACGGGCGCAATGGTCAAACGCATCTACATGCTTACATAGAAAAACAATGGAAAAGCAGCGCAGTGGAATGTAAAACTTTCTGTGTGAATGGATGTTTAGTGAGCATGAGAGACCTCTTGCAAAAACATTTAAAAAATCTTTTGAACAGTAGTGTATATGTGGCAAAAATTACTACCATTTATATATTTGTAAAGATAAAGACTAAATCATAATATCAAGATCTATTAGTGTTAGACATAGGGCACAGGGCAATTGTAATATTCCAAAAATAAATTATAATAAAATTCTGCACAACTTTACAGAAAAAATGTCCTAACTGCCCTATCTTCAAAAATAAAAAAATAAAATAAATCAAGCAGTGAGCTTTGTCTACAGACTCACCATCCACAGTGATATGAGCCTCGTCATAGTCACAGCCCAGCTGGTTACAGGCTGTACATATGTAAAGACCACTGTCCTCTTTTTTCACCCGTTGGATTGTCAAGACACGATTTGACCTCTTCAGAATCACACCTGACAACAGAAAAGCATGAAAAGTCACTAAAATAGTCACCCCTTAGAGACAGTTTCAGACGATAATTTTTTTTCTGTAAAGCACACATTAACACCAAACTGATTTTATGATGAGATTCAGTGTAACTTAACAATAAACGAATAATTGACTGTGGTCAAACTAAAACTGTATTTTAAATCAGATTTGCCTTCAACATGTGAAACAGATCTGAGAAGCAAACTAAATGATGGAATACACTACATGTATGAACAGATTTTAAAACTCTAAGGATCATACACTTATCGATTTTGTAAATGGTTACAGAGAAAAACTGGGCATCATACACTAAAAAAAGGCTGAAGATCACACTATCAGACTTTAAAGTCATCCCTAACACAGCGAACTCACACAGAAACATGCGCCTGAGTGTAAGGAGATGCATGACAAATGAAAACAATGTGTTTAAAATCCTAACAAAAGATCAAACATGTTTGATATCCTCCAACTGTATGGATTCATAGACTGAAGATTAAAAATAGTGTCTACCCATCATACAATACGTGATTTTCTGTGAAATCTCCGACTGTTCAAAATCTGCAGACTGGCTCTGGCCTTCGCCAACTAGTGTCGACTCATCCACAGTGTTATTTTAGTTTTTATTTATATGCATTATAATAGCACTGCAAATTGGGGCAAAAATTCTGTGTAGTGTATTCCAGCCTTAAGAGAATTGTCCAACTCTTCAGGACAATACTGAGGATATAGAGAGGGTAGTTTATTCTTACACCTAGCATTTTTTTTGTACATCTACAGATGTTTTATTTTGCGCACCTGATCCCTCCATGACGGTCTGGTTGTCTTTAGTCCAAACTACAGTAGGGGTTGGTGTGCCGGTCACCTCACACTCTAGAGTGGTAGAGTCACTCACATTCACTCTCTGGTTAGTCAGATTGGTCACAATTCTTGACATCTCAAGAGCTGCGGAAAGATATAAACTGATGCACATTCAAGCTTGCACATGATTTCTGCAATATATCCCATCTGAACAACCAAACTGAAGCAAGCAGGAATTAAATATAGTCCATTAAGTGTGTAATTTCATCACCGAACTAATTAAATTACACAAATAGTGACGTTTCCTGAACTCTATGTAAAGCTATCGACTAACCTCTGAGCTTGAGGTTGTGAAGCAAGCAGGTTCTCTCACTGGTGCGCACGTTTTCCACTTGGCAAGCGTACAGGCCTTGGTCCATCAAAGTGGCATTGGGTATGGGCAGGTCCAGCGTTGCATTGGTGCCCTGCAGGCCTGATATGGTGACATTGGGCTGGTGAAAAGGTAACAGGGTGAGGGTATCACAATGCACGGCCGCTGGAAGGGCATCGGGGTTGGCTACGTTTGTTACCCGAAACCAACGTAAGTTAGAGTACAGCAGTTGGTCGGCTACACAGCGAATTACCACGTCCTCTCCCTCAATAGGGCTGCTGGAGGGGAGCACGCTTAGGTTGAGGCAACCTGTGAAGATGACAAAAATAACGAAAAGTTCCTATTTTATCACTTCAATTGCAATAGGTTCAATTGGGATGTACAGTGGAGATTGTCTCTGGTTTGGAAGCACTCACGAGTTACTTGAAATACAATGACTCGCTCTTCTTCTCCCATCTTATTGGTGGCAAGGCACCTGTAGAGGGCATGATCAACTGCTTTCTGGATCTTCAATGAGCTGATGGTCTATGTGAGAACAGGCAGTGGATTATTTTAAAAATATAATTATAACCAGATTCACCAAGATTAACCACTAATTCAGTGGGGTCCAAAAGTCTCGGACCCCTTTTGCATTTTCATTAAAAATCTGAAAATTGATTAAAAACAATAATTTCATACATCATTTTGAAATGTCTTCGTATTTGGTTTGTCTTTATGCTTTGATGACAGCTGTACTCGAGCTGCGTAAACTCAACAAGTTTGAATAAAACCTGACGATCATGTTTTGCAGCATGATTTAAGTATTTCCAAAGAGCATATTGAGCTTCAACAGAAGCAAATACATCTGACTCTCTGTACAAAGCAGAATACATTTGCTTATTTGATTAGTGACCTAGAAATAGTGCATGGATCTTAAATATTTCCTTTAAATGTTTCCTTTACATCTTTTTTTCAGGTTTATTACCAGGTTTAAATTAGATTTTGAATCCCAGTCTCAGACATTACGAACCAACTGTATATAATTGACTTTCTTTGCACGTTCGAAGGCTGAGCTAAACACAGCACAGTACTGGTTTACCTTCAGAGAGCGTTCAATGACAGATGTGGGGCTGATGATGGGATTCTTCCCTGTGTTGTTTGATATCTCCCTCCACTTGTCACAGTTCACCACACTCTGGTCTGACTTTGGTCTGAGAGTAAAAGATAAAACATTAAAAGTTATTTATTATTTAGATTTTTTTTGTCACAACAATAATAATATACAATTATTAGGGCCCAAGCCCTGAAAGGGCGAAGGCCCTATTGTTTCCGTAAGGATTATTATTTTTTTTTTTTTCTTCATTATTTTTTTTTTTGCCTTTTTGCCACTTTTGGGGCCCTTAACATGCTCAAAAACTCTTGAAATTTTGCACACACGTCAGAACCTGCGGCCATCAGGGCCGGGCTGAAGCTGGTACTGGGGCGTGGCAGGGGGGCTCGACAGCCCCCCCTGGAATGGGGTCCGAAAACTTGGTCCATAAATCAAACACGCTTGCATGTAATAATATGAAACTCAGTACACATATAGATCTCATCGGGCCGAACAACTTTCGTGCTCTAAGTTTTACAAAAGCCCAACAGGAAGTCGGGTATTATACGTTGTTTGGAAAACGCATACAATGGAATGTGAAATACTCCTCCTAGGGATTTCATCCGATCGCCACCAAACTTGGTGAGAATAAAGTCAAGACATTGAGGATGAATTCTTGCGAACGGATTTTTGATATCTCGAACGGTTTGGCCGTGGCGAGGAAACGAATTTATGGCGAATAATGGGACACAGGAAGTGTGTTATAACTTCTGCATACATTAACTGATCTTGATGAAACTTCAGCAGTGTGTTCGTTGTAACAGGCCGATCACATGGATGTGACTATTGTGAGTCAAAGTTATAGCGCCACCAACTGGCAGCAGGAAGTGTGTCACTTTCAAAATGCTTTGAAGTCACCCTCTTAATTTTACCCGATTTGCTTCAAACTTTATGTGTATAATGTAAACACAGGGCAGATGTAGACCTGTGAAAGGATTATTGATATCTTAGATACTGTTGCCGTGGCAACGCATCAAGTTTTAATATTCTTTTCGGATGCGTTTGAGACTCTTAACATGCTTGAAATTGGATGAAACTCGACAGACACATAACACGTATTAGCCAGTAGACATGTGAAAAGTTTCAGAAACGGGCGTGGCAGGGGGGCTCAACAGCGCCCTCTTGAACAGGGTCTGAAAACTTGGTCCATATATCAAAAACGCTTGCATGAAGTAATATGAAACTCGGTACACATATAGATTTCGTCGGGCCGAACAACTTTCCTTCTGACAAGTTTCACGCCAGCCCAACAGGAAGTCAGCTATTATGGGTTGTTTGGAAAACGCTTGCTGTGGAATGTGATGTACTCCTCCTAGAGAATTCATTCAATCACCTCCAAACTCAGTCAGCATGAAGTAAAGACATTGAGGATGCTAAATTGCGGACGGATTTTTGATATCTTGAACGGTTTGGCCGTGGTGAGGAAACGAATTTATGGCGAGAAAAGAGAGACACGAAGTGTTATAACTTCTGCATACATCAACTGATCTTGATGAAACTTCAGCAGTGTGTTCGTGGTATGAGGCCGATCAGATGGATGTGACTATTGTGAGTCAAAGTTATAGCGCCACCAACTGGCAGCAGGAAGTGTGTCACTTTCAACATGCTTTTGACAAAAGTTAGTTTTAAATACAGTAAAAAAAAAAAAAATTTATATTGTTCTCATCAAGCCGGACAACTTTCTAATTTACATTCATTAGCTCAGAGCAAAAGGAAGTCAGATATTTTGGTCTGAATGTGGATTTTTTTGCAAAATCAGCCTATGAATTTTTAGCCACTCCTCTTAAACTATTTATTTTATTCCCACCAAACTTTTTCAACATGATGAAAATACATTAAATATGCTAAATTGTGAACGGATTATAAATATCTCAAACGGTTTTGCTATGGCGAGGGATTAAAGTAATGTCCAAAAAGGAAAAACTAAAAGCCTCAAATTTTCTAAAAATGTAATTATATACCATTTATTTCTATATAAAAGTATACAAACATCACAACTAAACATTTTATTCTTTTTTTTCAATTTAAGAATGAATTTTAAGTTTAAAAACTGCCAGAATGGTTGTTTAGTCTAAACAATACATAAATAAAGTCAAACATAGTGCTATACTGCCCTCTTGTGTTCAAAATCAGGTAGGCCTATTATATCTATATATAAATATACTAGGTATGTGATGGTTAGAATATTTTACCACCGGTTAACTGACGTGTGACACCGCTGGGGGCTTTTTAATCGCTAACTTAAAAACTAAAGTAAAATATGTTCGTCCGCACTGACATTTATATTGGTTGAGCGAGCGTTTCAAATGAATTCCTATGGAAGTAGGAATTAACTGAAAAACGTTCACTCTGTTCTGCTCGTTCCTCGCCGTGGACGTGCACCGTTATGAATGCCCGTGCAGCCATGAGCATTTTAGTTTCATTTTAAAATTAGCGCCTTTCGGGGGGTGGATTGCTTGAAATTATTTTACAAAAGCACAATTTTGTGTTTTATTGCAACTGTACACAAATATAAGTTAACACTTTGCAGTTTGAATGTCGTCCTGTATAATGATGGAGTATGTTTTTATGCGTCTACTGTTCAATCGCGCCCACGCCACACACACACACACACGGTTTACTATCTTTGTGGGTACTCTCCATGGACTTAATGGTTTTTATACTGTACAAACTGTATATTCTATCTCCTCACACTAACCCTACCCCTAAACCTACCTATCCCATAAAACTTTCTGCATTTTTACATTTCCAAAAAAACTCATTCTGTATGATTTATAATCTTGTTTACCCATGGGGACCTCTATTTAGGTCCCCACTGTGACACGAGTCCCCATGAGTCTGTGTGCATTCAGGTTAAAGTCCCCACCGGGATAGAAAAACATGAACACACACACACACACACACACACACACACACACACACACACACACACACACTCCAGCATTACAATCTTGACATCGCAGCCTGTTCATTATAGCCTTAATAAAATATAATAATAAAATAGTCAACCTAACATATAAAAATTGTTCTGCTCGTTCCTCGCCGTGGACGTGCACCGTTATGAATGCCCGTGCAGCCATGAGCATTTTAGTTTCATTTTAAAATTAGCGCCTTTCGGGGGGTGGATTGCTTGAAATTATTTTACAAAAGCACAATTTTGTGTTTTATTGCAACTGTACACAAATATAAGTTAACACTTTGCAGTCTGAATGTCGTCCTGTATAATGATGGAGTATGTTTTTATGTGTCTACTGTTCAATCGCGCCCACGCCACACACACACACACACACACACACACACGGTTTACTATCTTTGTGGGTACTCTCCATGGACTTAATGGTTTTTATACTGTACAAACTGTATATTCTATCTCCTCACACTAACCCTACCCCTAAACCTACCTATCCCATAAAACTTTCTGCATTTTTACATTTCCAAAAAAACTCATTCTGTATGATTTATAATCTTGTTTACCCATGGGGACCTCTATTTAGGTCCCCACTGTGACACGAGTCCCCATGAGTCTGTGTGCATTCAGGTTAAAGTCCCCACCGGGATAGAAAAACATGAACACACAAACACACACACACACACTCCAGCATTACAATCTTGACATCGCAGCCTGTTCATTATAGCCTTAATAAAATATAATAATAAAATAGTCAACCTAACATATAAAAATTACACTGCTCTAAATAGTCAGTAGTACAATTCGTACATTCACAGTAAGCACCCCTCGCTCCACTGTGATGTTTCCAAGCAAATTTTTGCGCATGTGAAGAGGATGATTTTTTCCATCAATATTGGAACACGAGTGAAGAACAAAGCCTATAATAAAGAATAGTTTAGCATCCAAATACATCGCAAATGTTGAAACATTTTGATTCTGATGAGAGGGTTACGTGAGCCCAACACTGCTTACTTTCATTTTTACTTTTACATTAAATTTAAAGGATTTGTTGTGGAATATTTTGAGTGTATCATAAAATCTGAATAAAAAAATAATAATAATAATAATAAAAAAAAATGAATGAATGAATGAATAAATAAATAAATATATATATGTATGTATATATATATATATATATATATATATATATATATATATATATATATATATATATAGCTGCAAGCAGCGATAAAGGGCCAAAGCCGGCGGCACCGCCACCCTAAAGGCACCGGGGTTGCGGTGCCACCGGCTTGGGCCCGTAATCGCTGCTCGCAGCTATATTTATTATTATATTTTGAAATACTTTGTAAATGTTCATGTTTTCCAGGTCTGCAAAACACATTTAAAATATTGCACATTATTGAATAGTGTAGTATCAATATTGTTGGCTCTGTGAAGAATTGCTTAATGGTCTTCTAATGTAAGTCACTTTGGATAAAATGATCTCTTAAATGCATAAATGTAAATACTACCATTCAAAAGTTTTGGGGTCACTAAGATTTAAAAAAAAATTATTCAGCAAGGATGCATTACATTTATCAAAAGTGACAATAAAGACTTTTTATTCATTAAAGGATTCTGAAAAAAAAAATGTATGACCACTTCCACAAAAAAAAGTGTAATAAAATAAATAAATGTTACAATACAAAAACTTATAATTATGGAAAAACGAGCATTTTATATTAACATTTTACAATTGAGGATCCATATCTCAAAAGAGAAAACAAAAAATAAACATCTATTTATCTACACATCTCCAGCAGGAACAGGAAAAACGGGAAAACATTCAACTGGATCCTAAACAACAATGCATCTATTATTAACGGTCTAAATTTAGACCATCCCATAACTGTTCTCAGATCTACTGTACAGTAATTCCACTTCTGCCACACATATTTATGATGAGCAATAGGAATATTATATGCCATGTCAATAAACAGACTTCGGCTTTAGACTTGGGTTTGACATCAGCACCTCATGTAGGTTAGCCATGGAAGATGAGAGGAAAAAGGAAAAAAAGAGATGGGGGGGGGGATCTGGTAAATAAGTACTTACAGTAAATAAGTACTGAGAAATATTAATTAACTACATGTACTTACTACAGCATTACAGTTAGGGTTGTAGTAACATGTAACAATGTCACCTTAAAAGAAAGTGTTGCCAAAAAGAAACACAAAAATAGGTCACATAAAAGCTGCAATGAAAGATGGTTTAACTCTTGTTTGTAGGATACAGTGACAGACATTGTGCTATTTTCATGTCTGATCAAGGACACAGGTTTTGAATGTGTCTGCTTTTAGAACAACAGGAAGCTGTGATGAGGACTACGGAAGTAGGTGAGGCTGCAATCTGAAGATAAGGCTCGTGTAATGCCTGGCCCTGAACACTCATTGCATGATCACAACATCCTTGGAAGTGATGTTCTGTGTATTCAGGCTGCCAATCAAAGTCACAAGTCAACCAAAACTCACAGTAGCTGATTTCTAAGTCCTCTCTTTTTGGCCCAATCACAACAGTTGTTTCCGGATGAATGCCCAATTAGAACACATCATGATGAATGGATTGCACTGAACACCAGGGACAAATATGCTAGCACTGTTCATATATGTCTTCTATTGGAATTAATAGATAATCCAACCACACAAATATGTCAAAGCACTGAGCAAATCAGCACCTGCAAACATTTTTATTCAGTGCATATTTTGTCAGCAAAAACAATGACTAACGATATTGTCATCAACCTAAACAAGGTAAATGACTTTCCCATACAAATACACACTCTAAAAAATGCTGGGTTGTTTTAATCCAATTTTGGGTCAAATATGGACTAACCCAAACATTGGGTTAAAAATGCAATTTAAAAATTTAACACAACGCCTGGGTTTGTCCATTTTTAAATTGCATTTTTAACCCAATGTTGGGTTAGTCCATATTTGACCCAAAATTGGGTTAAAACAACCCAGCATTTTTTAGAGTGCAGGAAGAAACTTTTAATTTCTAGCTTTCTTTCTAGCTTTTTTTCTGAATGACAGGTTTTGCTACAGGTAAATGTTTTTTGGGGCCATGGAAATTCAGTTTTTGTTGAGATCTACGTGTTTCAGCATTTGGATTGCATTTCATCAAGGAAAGTACAAATGAGGAATATCACAAACAATTTGGCATTCAAGATAATATTAGATTATATTAGATATTATAATATAATACAATGTGATTAAAGATGAAATGAGCACTTTGCATTGAAGCAAAAAATAATATGTTGGTAAAACTTATTTTTAAAAATTACATCCACTGTAAAATGTGATGTGATGTGTAACTGATATCTTAGGGATAATTTTTTACATACTTTATAACCTTAAAATAACTTTGGTAACACTTTATAATAATGGTCCGTCAATAATAAGTAACTATGCAGGAATGAATGAAGGACTAATGAGTAGTTCTACATTAACACTTCAACTACTACTATTAACTAATAAAGAAAAAAGCTTAACTAATCAGTAAGTAATATAAAATTTAGGAGATTATTCCTTATTAGGTAATCAATAATAACTTAATGAGATTAGCTTCATTAATAACTATTAACTAACTGACAAATTATAAAAAACATTATCGTGTGTCTGAGACGTTCAGTCATCATTTTTACTATGAAAATATTCATAAAATACATCACCATTTATCAAGTGTTACCTAGTCACTATACAGGAACTACTAGTGATCTGGACCATTATTTTAAAGTGAAAAACATGTTTCACTTTAAAATAATGGTCCAGATCACAAGAAGTCCTTGAAGAGGGACTAGGTAACACTTGAGTAAGTAGTGATGAATTTTGACCACGTTGAAGGTAAAAAAAAAAAAAATTGCTAACGTCTCAGACACGATAATGTTGTGATTAGTAATTAATTAGTAATTCTTTATAAGTTGTCATAATTACTTATTAGTTCTTAATGATGCCAATCTCATTCAGTAATTATTGATTACCTAATAAGGAACTATCTTAGTCCTAAATTCGATATTACTTACTAATTAGTTAATATTGTTTCCATATTAGTTAATAGTAGTAGCTGAGGTGTTAATGTAGAACTACTCATTAGTCCTTCATTACTTCCTGCATAGTTACTTATTAATGACGGACCATTATTATAAAGTGTTACCATAACTTTCATTTGTCTAACCTAATTTAGTCATGTTAATTGAGTTATATTCAGTAATATTTTGACCAGTTAATTTAGATGTTACCACATGAAGCAGATTTATCTAACATTATCTGACAAAACTTTTTTTGACAGTCTAAATTCTTAGCTGTATTATAAAGGTTACATTTGAATCAAAACAAGAAGACAGCATCAAATCATGTGGCATATGACTTACTGAAATCTGTTTGGGCAGTCCTCTCTGGGCATCCACTGCCATTTTATTGTGACAGGGCTGGATCCTCCGCTAACAGTGCATCTGAGTGTAGGACTACTGCCGTACATATGGACATCACGATCCAGCGGCACTTCCTTCTCGAAGATCTTAGGGTGAACTGAACATATAAACCCACAAGTTAGTCAAGTCGAGAAGAGAAGAGAAGAGAAGAGAAGAGAAGAGAAGAGAAGAGAAGAGAAGAGAAGAGAAGAGAAGAGAAGAGAAGAGAAGAGAAGAGAAGAGAAGAGAAGAGAAGAGAAGAGAAGAGAAGAGAAGAGAAGAGAAGAGAAGAGAAGAGAAGAGAAGAGAAGAGAAGAGAAGAGAAGAGAAGAGAAGAGAAGAGAAGAGAAGAGAAGAGATGTTCATTACCATGAACCAATAGTTGAAATGTTCTTTTCTGCTCCTCCTTGGTAATCTTATTTGTTAAGACAACAGTATAATTCCCAGCATCCTTCTCTGTAACACCATATATAGTGAGAGATCCTCTGTTAGGCTTCATCCTGTACTCATCCTTCCACACTATCAGCTGATCATTCTTATACCTGGATGGTCAAGAGCGAAAGAAAGCTTAATGCAAGTTCAGTCTGACTAGCACAGACAGTTCTAATCTATTCTTTATAGGCACTATGTATATATATAGAGTACACACACACACACACACACACACACGTACATACACACAAGTAACACTCCACTTACCACTTGACAGAAGGCTCTGGATAAGCATAATATTTAACCAAGATTTTTGCCTCTTCCTGGCCAGCATGTGCGTCCACAGTCTGCAACAACTGATCACTGAGCGCTATAAATGGTTTCTCTGAAATATCAATCGATATGTTAGAGCAAATGCTATTAAAACATTGTATTTTGTATTATTCGTATTGTAAAACATATGGTCTTTATGCAACCATATGCCAGCAACTTATAACTGGCCTTGGTGTGCCAGCAACACTGATGTTTGAAATTATATAATGCTTTTTTTTGTTGCTAAGTGGTTATTCCTAAAAGTACATACCATAGACGATGAGGGATGCTCGGGCAATCTTTGGCTTCTGACCACTAGAGGCTGTACATATATACTCTCCTGTGTCATTTATGGTCACATTCTCTACAATGAGCGTATTGGACAGTTCTAAGGAGTTCCACAGCTTCTTCTTGTAGGACCTGGTCTCATAGCGTGACTTTGGCATTGAGCTGTTGACACTTCTCTGCAGGAGGTGAGAGAGATGACTTAAATCCACCAGAGAAATGCATGATGTTATTTATGAAACTGCATTTCAACAAAATCAGCTGAACTGGTCTGGGCTGGATGGATTTGAACTGAATTGAGTTTATGCTTCAAGTGTCTTCAGTAAAACATACATGTCAGCATAACTAAGTAGTAGGGGTTGAGTCAAACAAAAGTCAACATTTATGTAGTCTCAGCCTCAGACGTCACGCCCACGGAACGTTGGCTAAACGTCTGATGCATATGGTACACTTAACTGGAAACACTTCAGGAATGTCGAAGTCGTCATCTGATTGGTTGAATTTTATCGGATTTCCGGGGGGCGCGAGTGTCGCGTTTATTTTCGGTCAGCCGGGAAACAAAGCGCAGACGTGTGATTGCGGAAGAAAAACTGTTGTGTTTACATGAGTGACAATGAGCATTTATCAAGATCAGCTAAACGTAGTATACGTGCACGAACAGATCAATGACTTACTGCTTGTTTTCTTCTCCTTCTTTGATTTTCTATGCTGACTGACTTGTTGCACGCCGGTCTGTTGTTGTGGGGACATTTCCACGCCCCGAAACGTGACGCTGAACGAAACGAACTGTCAAACGGCCTTATGGGCGGGCCTTGGCCAAAGAAAGCTGCTATGAATTCCAGACCTTCAGCCGTCAGTCTGGAGGTCTGGCTACGCGAGACTAACATTTATGTGATAAAAATCGAGTTAACGTCGTCTAGTCTTTTATCACAGCATTAGTGAGAGAACTATTGTGTTTGAATTAAATCTACCTGGCAGCGTTTCTACTAATAGTGAAGCTGTGGGTTTTAGTTACTAAGAAATATATGCTATTTTACTGATAAATCACAGTGTTGACAATACATTTCTCCGCTACTGAATGTTTCCGTGTGCACACGCTGGGTGTTACAAAGCTTCAGCGCATTAGTTTAAAATGGTGATTAAATTCACCTGATCAATTTTGAGCATCCAGGTGTATAATCAAACATGTCTTGTGGAGCGCTCTCGGAGTATGCATTTATTTGTCATTTTAACTGTTGGAAACGGAGCATTAAAGTGGACTTCAAATATTTCTTATTCTGATGCGCCGGCCCTCTATAGGCCACGATCAGCAACTAGAGTCGACTTAAAGTCGACTAGTCTGTGTAACCCCTACTAAGTAGCCAGATATTAGGCGCGTTTCCATTACAGATTTGCGCAAAACTTTTGCGATTTTTTCTAAATGTCGACAAAAAACTATTTTGAAATGACGGCGTTTCCATTAACCGATGTTATGTGACTAAAACTTTATTTTTTCCTCTCGCTAAGTAAAATCATTGATAAGTAATGATAATGATATTAATGATAAGTAAAATCATTCCAAAAACCATGGCAACGGACGTTGGTAGGTTTCCCAGCCACTGCACTATCCATTATTATTAATCAAAGGAGATGTATGTGTATTTTCAAAGCATTAATGGTAAGGAACGACCCTTATTATACTTGTGAGCGGCACATATGAGGTGTTTCTGAGTGTTTCTCCCTCATATCTGCTTCGAGGTCTTGATGGTGGCATTTATTTGAGGTTTAGAATCCATTATTCCTGTAATTCTTTTGTCTTTTATGAATTTAATAAAGAACTCTGTCTCGTATTCTGTCCAAACACACCGCGTCATCTACGTCAGGTGACATGCAAATGCCCAAAAACTGTTTCCATTGCATTTTTGAGAAATATTTCTTTTTCGAATTGCCTGAAAAACCACCTCATGCGAGCGTAAAAACGTTTTTGCGATAAATGCGAGTTTTTGCTAAATTGATGTGTTACCATTGGGCGTATTTTCAATTCGCAATTTCAATTTGCGCAATTTGAACGGTAATGGAAATGCGGCTATTGACAGTCACACAGAAGATTGGCTGATGATACATTTTAAAAGATGTTTTTGGTCAATACAAGTCAATACAGACATAGCAGAAATTTTTGTTTAGACTGTTTCTGGCTGTTTTTCCATCGCCGGACATTGTGAAACTTAAGTAGAGAACAGGAAGGGGACAAGTAAAAAAACAGGGGCTGGTCTAGCTCTTTTTTTTTTTTATCATGATTATGCCACAAATGGTGCCGACTGAGGTTAACTTGTATTGAACATTTCTCTAAGTCACTGACCTTCTCATGTGGGAAGGTCCACTGAAAGTCGATTCCCACATTGAGCTCAGTGTGAGCAGTGCAGTTCAACATTAGCCTCTCCCCTACCGTCAGCCTCTCATGAGCTGGACTCAGGGTGAGGTCATGGATCTTGTATCCTGCGGAAGAGGGAAGGGGTGTAAGGGACGTGCCGGGTGGAGCATTGTTCTCTTGAGACCAGGGCAGCTGATCTCACACCAGACTGTTCAACAGTCTCAACAAATGATTCTGAAACATGCAATCTCGCCTCCACAAAAACAAAAGTTTGATCAATTTCTGACATGCTAGCAAAACTGAAATAAATGATAGGTTAGATGTACAAGCCTCATGCTGTACTTCAAGCAACATTCACCTGCCCAAATGAACTTTTTTTTTTTGCTTACCTACAACAGCCATAATGTAAGGTGAGGACTGATAGGTCTCGTTTCGAATAATGGTTTGGCAGTAGACCACGCCAGCATAGCTGACCTCATGACTAGGCAGGATAAAACCCTTCTTGCTATCCCAGATGACCTCTATCCCATCAGTGGTCAGTTCTTTTACTGGATACTTCTGTTGGGCAGACACCACAAACATTCTTCACATCATATCACCGGCAGCGAATCACACAACACAGGGATCTTGATGAGTAAGCACTAAATATTTTATAGTCATACATTTCATATATATATATGGATCTGAAGTCAACAGAAAAGACCTACAGTATACATATAGCTACACTTAAATCATTTTGAAAAAGAAAACAAAAAACCTCCCATAAAAAGCCATTTTCACAATGTTCACTACTGTTCAAAAGTTTGGGGTCAGTAAGATTCTTTTTTAAGGAAAAAAGTACTTTTATTCTAGCCTGGCAAGCCAGACCTACATCAAGATGTTATGTCTGGCCATTCACCATAGACACGGCTCAATCCGAGGGGTGGGATAAACGGCTGTCTTTCAAATTCACTCTGCACGCAATAGGACAGCGCTTCAACCAACCAGAGCGTTTTCCCAACAGCGGAGCTAACGTTAGTTGATAGATTCAACTTTTGAATCTGGCTGGCAAAACTACGAACACATCTTCCTTTTTTAAGAATGACTTAAGTGCCGTTCTTTGCTCTTTTCTCAAAGAAAAAACTTTACTCCAAGTCCTCCAGAGTCGCGGCCAAAGCCGATTCGAAAGACTGTTCGCCAGCAGCAGCCATTCTTTGTTTTCAAGTAGCAGGGAACCGTCGCAACTCTGTCGTCATTATGTTAAGCCCGCCCCACCTCCTCTATACACGATGTGATTGGCCTGACCCAATTTAGGTTTTTACAGCTCCGAAAGTCAACGGAGAGTTGCTAGACTACCCTGGCTTCAGTAAGGACGCAAAACCTTGGCACCGTTGCATCATGGTTTCCACAAACATATTAAGCAGCACAACAGTTTTCAACATTGATTATAATTGAGTTTCTTGAGCAGCAAATCAGCATATTAGAATGATTCCTGAAGGATCATGTGACACTGAAGACTAGAGTAATGATTCTAATTCAGCTTTGCCATCACAGGAATAAATTACATTTTAAAATTTATTAAAATAGAAAACAGTTATTTTAAATTGTATTATTATTTCACAATATTACTGCTTATTGTATCAAATAAATGCAGCCTTGCAGCATAAGAGACTTCTTTCAAAAACATTAAAACATCTTACAGAACCCAAACTTGTGAACAATAATGTAGTTTGTGTGATATGGATGATCTTTGCTGAACTCACTCAAAGTTATGTACACAACATAACAACATCTAAATGGTTTTTAAGTTTTTAACAAATATTATTTAACATTACTGAATCATCCTAAATACATTAAATTACACCGACAAAACAAAATCTAGGGTTATATCAAATGGAAAGAGCTCCCCACTTTTTTACAGTGTAGGGTATGTGTGTGTTGAAATACTCACTGTATACAGTGTGACATTTAGGTTCTCCACAGAGACCAGACAGGGAATGACCACTTGTTCTCCCTCCCGAATGAACACCACATCAATATCTTGAGCCATTCGGACAAATGGCGTCCGATAATCTAAAAACATAGGCATGTCTGGTATTTATACTTAACCAACAACCAGATATTTACAAACCACACGCAGAAAAGATGAAGTTGCCATAATCTAGTATAATTTGACATATCTCTATACTAAATACACTCTTTTGATAGTATAAGAGATATGACACTACTAACAAACAGTTATGAAACCTGATTATCATATGTGAATAGGTATGAAATGCAGTGCAAGTTCGCACACAACCACAGTTACACTAACCAACACTTAAAAACAAGCAACTTAAAACAAACCAATTCCTATATATTTTGTCTGTCTGGACAAACAGTTTACAGGTCAAAAGGGGAAGTAAAATGTGGTGGTGCCACTAGAGTGAAAAGGTTATGAAGAATGAGGAGGTCAGAAGGTTATCCTGAAAACAACAAAGGAAGTATGCGTTGAACACATTTTTGTAACATTCCCACTTTCTCTCCCATTCTCTCTGGAAGACAGTGTGAGAGAGAGTGGGAACACTGTGAAAAATGTGCTCATCTTTTGTTGAAAATTTGTCCAACGAGATTACACACGAAAATCATACCTTGTATGAAGACATATACAGCTACAGAAGTCTTCCCATCTTCTATAGGCAGGCTTTTATAGAAGCAGCGGTACTCTCCCGTCTCATTGGCTACTGCTTTGGATAGCGTTAAAGTGCTACAGAATAGTCCATCGCCACTACAGTCTGATGTGGTGAGCCGGCTTTCAGAACGGGATCGGTTGTGAGGTGTAGACCACTCCAGGATCTGCCGCCCCCTGTGTAAGAGGTAGAAAAGACTATTGTCAGAAATGTATTCTAACAAAAATGACATTCTTTACTTTTTGTTTTTACCATCAAATATCAAATAGTTAACAAAAGTTTCCCAGCTTATGAGAAAAAAGTACAGACAGAACTGCTCTTCTCCAGAAGCAACGCTTACCTGCACGTGATCTCCAGTGTATTTGAAGCATTGATTTTGAGAGTTTTCTCAGTGACGTTTAAGGTTGGAGGATCCGGCTCAAACTTGAGCTCTATCGCTACAAGAAAAAGAAAAAATACATCCAGAATGCTTTGTTTAAGAATAAGCTGCTGATAATCACATGCATATACTCGCGTACAATTAAAATCACTGGGTGATTTAAATCAGGACTTTAGTGAATAAGATATTCATTTACTCTTACACTGACTGGTCTAATTTATTACTAATGCAAATAACTTTAGTTTGGATGAAATGTTTTTTTACTCATGAAAAATATACGAAGTGCAATAAAGAAACAAATTTTACCAGATTTCTGCTGTTTATCTTATTTTATTTTATTAAACCAACTTAAACCAAGAAAGACACAAAACATCCAGTGTAAATTTTAATCTAGACAACATATAACAATATTTCACATTAAAACTAAACACTGGACACTAGGACCGCCATCCTCAGAGCAATAAACCACTGAGAATATGGCTATAATACATCACATTAACATCAAGACTAAATAAACTTTAAGAGGAGCACAACATGCACCCTTCCTAGGATCTCCCTAGTGCTTTTAACATGGTTAATATTAATCCCAGAACAATTTAGTTTATTAACAAACTTAATCTCCATCTTCATCTAAAAGCGACTCCCTTTTCTCTTTTTATCTTTATGCTTGTAACACACATAAAGTGACTGTGTGAGCCATTTTGACAGCTTTAGCTCGACCATCAGGCTAAATCTGCAGCTTCATTATCAACAAACCACAAAAAATATATGTCTGAAAAAAGTGCAGTCAAAGAATAAATTGTGCTGGTCAGCCACTCAAACTAACAGTCAAACCACGGCTTGTCTCTGTGCATAAGCATGGATTCACATAGTCAATCAGGAGAGCACAAGAGCGGTGAGGACCATGAATGCCTGTCCGTTGCTTGGCCTGGTTTTACATTGGATATACAGTAAGGGATGTAGACGTGTAGAACAGCACAGAATGGCATAGAGCAGTGTGATGTGGGACCCTGGGATATTTTTCCACTGGAGCTGCAAGTGCAGCACAGAGGCCTGGATGTGTCAAAACAGGAAGCCTGGGCAGATGGGCCGGGGCCAGGCTAAATGGCCCCACGCACCAAAACCTGAGGTGGGATTCCTGCTCCAGAGGAACTAGAACTGGGAACACACACTCTTATGGACACACACAATCATGCTAAAATACATGCACTCCATGGAGACTTACTTATTCAACTGTTTGTTTTAACATCAAATGGCCAGACACTGAAAACATTCGAAACAACAATGGCGGCAAAGGCTTAATTGTATCTGATGAATAAGAGTGAACTGAAGGAATTACAAGATAAGGGCAAGAAAGAATAGGAAGTTTTATTTTTAACTTTTCTAAAAGCAAAAATCTCTCACTAGATCTCATAAAAAAATATATATAAAAAAAACATATTATAAGGGCTACTGAAACAACTCTGTTACTATTTTACATTTATTTTTTGTTACATAGCCTAATATTAGCTCCTAAATCTGGGGTATAGATTTAAGCTCCGGCTCTTTACTTAAAAAAGCAACAATACAGCAACAATGTTTCAAGTACTGCATAAGTAATTCATAATACATGTACTGACAATAACATTGATTAAATTATGTAAAGCCACATGATGACTTACATTTTACCTAAACTGACTTCTACAACTGTAACCAATAGGCAGAGCACATATGTTACCCAAACAAACACAAAACACCATTCGAAAAACACAACACTAAAATAAAGCTATAACTAAACAACATAAAGGCAACATAAAACTGTATATAACCTATTAGAATAATAAAACAAATGTTAAAATTTGTTAATGGAATTCTGTGGATGCTTATTCCCATAATTTTATCTGTCGCAAATATTTTTTGAATAGTTAAAAAATAGCATATAGCCTATGAATTACCTTTTTTTTAATAAATAAAAAGTATGAATCACTTTACAATTTAGGCCTATAGAAGGAGCATTTAATTTTTTTTAGTAGGCTATTCTAAAAATATCTACTATTTACTACAGATACAATTACGGGGGAAAATGATAAAAATCATAGCTACAGTTGTTTCAAATCAACAACAGGTGTAGGCCTACACTTAACATTTTAATACGAGATTTTATGATGCATAATTATGCCTATACTATAGCCTACATGAGCTGAAACTCAGCAACTGCAAACAGTGCGTTCAATTGCCAATTAACAATGAGTTGAATGTAATGGTGAGAAAGGTAATGATGACGTGAGCATTTGTGTATTTAATTAGATGTTTATGTCATACCTATAACCAAGTTGATGGTTAAGAGGATGTCGACGAGAGAAAGCACATAAGATGTCTTTGCCATCGCCCGACAGAAACGCTGGAACGTCCCGGCATGAAACCAAAATTCAGACTCCTTAACTCCTCATCACGATTATACGACACAGTTGTGCACTTTAAGATAGGTTTTTAAAATCCTTAAAGGAAAAGAAATCCTTGTGCTGTTCTGAGTTTTCCCCCTGATTGAGACCTGTTGCGCGCTCACTGATGGGTTCGTGCGCTAGATGTGCGCGTGACTAAAGTGCGCTGATTGGGAGGAAGACGAGGGAGGAGCGCGCGCAACATGTGCTTATCAAATATATGACCGTCCTTTTAATATCCATAGACTCCAGAGGCCGAAGGTCCCAAGAACATAGACCTTCAGAACAGTCTAAATCACTTTATCAGAGATCAATTACGATAGGGGACCTAACTCAATCAAGAAGTGAAGATATGGAAAATGCACAATTTCCTCTAAACAAATGCCTTTCATGCCGGGGTGAGAATACGGTGGGTTGAGGGTTCTAACCCCTCAATTAAGGTTTAATCATCATGGTCCAAAGAAAGTTGGATGGATTTTTTTTTTTTTTTTTTTTTAATGGAGAATTAAGTGTTTTCTTTAAAAGTGTTAAAGGAATATGGAAATACTTTTAATTTAATTTGATCAATTTCTATTTTAATCTTGAAAGTTACATACTTATTTTGCAGTCCAATTTTTTTAAAACTGTGCATATCTTATGTGCATCTTAGGACACAAAAAATCTAAAGTTGTACTAAATAAGAGATTTTTACTTGTGGATCCATGGGTTCCATTTTAAGTTAAGCTGAGTTGAGCATTAACATGACATAGGCTAATAGTCATGAGGAACTTTCTTTGTTTAGCAGAACCTTCCAATAAATTGGCTAACATTGTGTTTAGTCAGTTGAGCAAATTTAATAGATTGTAGTAGGCATTACTCTAGCAAAAGATATATAAAGCCTATTTAAATTGAAATAATCACTCTAACGGTGACTTGACGTAACACAAATATAATCAAAAACACACAGAGCTAAAACATCTATTAATTCTGGATGACAAGTATTTATGTCATCCTAAATTCACATTCTTTAACCAAAAACACAAACTATTCAAGTGCAAGGGATTTTGAGTGATGCTCAGAAGTTACCACCAAACTTGGTGGACGGGATGCTGTCCCAGGTTTGGGCAAGGCCAATCTGGGGTAACGGGAGATCACCCTAGCACTTTAAGTCAGATTTTTTTTATGAAAATGTATATGACAGTTATTTTTATGACAAATTTAACTATTTTCTTAGTTTTTGATTTTGTATGAAATCAAGTGTTTGATTTTTAGTTTAAAAAAGTAAGCATTCTTAAGTAAAACATTTTTTTTTTAATTAAAAGACGTTAAAAAGATGTATTTTAAAAGTAGAGGGGCCAAAGACCATTTTGGTTTCTGACAGAAATTCCTTTTTTATTGACATTTTTTTACTGATCTCAGTCAAACAGAAGTAATAGGAACTGATTCTTGTATCAGAATGGCACCTTTTGAGTATTTTTTTTTTAATAATCAGGATTAGAATAGATTCTGTATATTTCTAAATACATAACTCAATGAATATCTCCACCTGGACCGCCTTCTGAATAATTTAGTGAAAGAAATGCTACATTTTGGCTTATGTGTAAACGACTAGCAGATTAATTTTGCCGAGGAAGACACTTTGACCATTCCATTGTCTGTAAACAATCTGTGTGGCCATGTTTCCTGTACTGTAAAGTGTTACAGGACAATCATTAACAGTATTTCTGTTCCCCCGTCTCTGGAGGTAAGGAGGCTGGCAGAATACTGGTAACCTCCCTTGTTTTTCCAGCAAGCTGAGATAGAATGTCCCAGAGAATCTGCCTGTGGGATATGGGTGGATCCAAAGGATAAAACTGGATAAGGAGGGGGGTTACCTTTTGTTGTGTAACAGTAAGCCGTATGACACAGGACATCTCCAGGCAAACAATGCACTAAGGCCATGTGTTGCGTATAAGTGACGGACAATATCAAGTCTTGGGTCAAGTGTTGGTTGTTTACAGTGGTTACACAATTTATGGTGTGATAAGTTTGTGCATATGTAATGGGAGACTTAATTATGAAGACACTCTTTAAAATAAAGGTTCCAAAAAGGGGTTTCACTGATAGGTATATGCATGAAATTACCTTGTCTGAAAAAAAAAATCTGATGTCTGGTTTGTCTGATACTTTAGAAGCAGCAACTTTACACTTTGGCATGCTCATTTAGTCTCTTTTTGATTGTTGTTGTTGCAGGGACTGTGAACTGATGCATTATGGGTCTTGGTTGTTCATTTGGGGGTTTGATCAAAAGGGTTAGAGTTTGAGTCTCCAACCACCACATGTTTCCTGTCCTGGTCATTTCTGCTGGGTGTCGAAGCAACCAAAAACACTTCCCCCTCTGAGCAGGGGATCAGGAAAAAGAAAGCACTTCCTATCTTTTGGACTCGTGCTAACAGTAGGCATGGAAAAGCCCTCAAAGGGAACTCTTTGTGTTGGTTTGTTAGATAGAAGAAAGAGCAAAACATTGAAAAATGTTGTGGTGGGGGGTTTAACCATGATGCAATAATTGAATTCTCTATTGCCTACCACATCCCAATGGGCCCGGTCAAGGTGTGCCAGTTCCTGCTCTGTCATCAGCGCTAGTTACTGGAAAAGAAAACACAGAGAAAGCCATGAAAAATGAAGATATTCAGTCAACCAGAACAAGACAATAAAGAGATCTCAATCTAACCATATAGCGCTTTAAATCCCTATTGAATCATATAAATGCACAATAATACCTACCAAATTCATGTGCTCTAATAAAAATGGCTTATTCAGGGTTTTTGGAGAAAGCGGCATTCTGAAATGTCATATAAATGTGGTTTTGGAGATTAAGAGAAAGTGGTTTAACATGTGGCTCATGCGACTATGTGAACATGCTAGTTTTTGGAGAGTGTGCATGCCAGAGTAAGAGTTATACCTGTGTGTGTTGAATCAATACGGGATGCAATTTGTCATAGGACGTGAAATCGAAGATCGAAGATAGAAAACGAAGATCGTCCATGTTCAACTCCCGCCGTGGTACAGACCAGTTCTCGAGACCGGTGACGGGGAGAGAAAGCTGCGTGTATACTGTGGCACTAAGCTAAAAGCAACTGCGGTGAAAAACAGGGGGCTCATTTATATGTCTTCAAACAGAACAGCAAAGTCAATAATATAACTGAGTTTAAGAAACTGTCTGTGTCAATGTAAAAATATGACTGTACAGCACAAAAAGAGAAGAAAGCTGTCACTGTTTTCCCTGTTTTTTATGTGTTCTGTGTTTGTGGTAAACTGTGCATGTACTTAAGCTGTCCTCTGGGCGACATGGAGTTAAATGGTGGCTTACTAATATGTCAGAATGTCTACTATCAAATTATAAGAAAGTACCTATAGCAGGTGTCCAACCCTGCTCATAGAGGGCCACTGTTCTGCAGAGTTCAGCTCCACTAAACACACCTGAACCAGCTGATCAAGGTCTTTTAGGCATACAAGAAACTTCCGGGCAGGTGTGTTTGAGGCAAGGTGGAGCTAAACTCTACAGGACCGAGTTTGGACATCTCTGATCTCATAGTGCCATAGTGATATGACATGAGTGGATAGGCAGGGGGACAGAAGAATGTAAAGAGGAGAGAAGAGACAACGAGTGTCAGAAGGGATCTTAATAGGGTCCAGCACTATGTACAGTGAGGAAGAGTCGGGAGGGGGCAGGAAACACTGCACACATCCTCAGATAGGAAACACGGTCTTTTCTATGATCATCCTGCGTCAAATATTTCAGAGGTTTTGGTTTGTTCTCTTTCACACACACACACACACACACACACACACACACACACACACACACACACACACACTTTTATTGACTGAACACACATATAGTTAATGGCTCAAGTGGGGAATGAGGTTTCCTTGCATTGCTGGCAAACTGTGCAAACAAACAGACAAACGCATATTGTCTCGTCTGGTTATTGCTTTACTTCCTGTTATAAATCACAACCCTATTAAAGTTAAAAGATAATGAGTCATACATACACACACACACACACACACACATTTTTGCAGGTGTAATACATATGAAGTATTGGTGACCAGTTTTTTTAAAATCACAAATACTATTATTTATTGGATGGGTCATGAAAGTACAAAATAAGACTGGGATTGTACATCAATTGTCAAGTTGTGTCACTGGACCACTCATATCATATTTCTATGGCACTATGATATAGATTATTTTCAGAGGTGGACAGTAACAAAGTACATTTAATGTACTTAAGTACACTTTTTGAGTATCTGTACTTTACTTGAGTATTATTTTTTTCTGAAAACTTTTTACTTTAACTTCACTACATTTGAAAGACAACTATCGTACTTTTTACCCCACTACATTTCTGTCAAGGCTCTTGAGTAGAAAGTTGTAACGTCAGTCGGGATGATTTTGGTTGCAGGGATTGCATTTTGGTCGGGGTGAAATCAGATTGACGTCAGAACCCGATGTCGGGTTGTCAACCCGATTTTCATTTTCAACCACACTACAACGTCTGTCCAACGTTGGAGGTAAACTGGTAAAGTTGATTCAGAATCCAATGTCAGATTGACGTTAATGTCAATCTGACATTGGATTCTGACATCAACTTGATTTTCATTTTCAACATTGGGTTTGGTCTTCGAAATGCGAATTTTGTCATTGTTTTGGAGCACACTAGCTTATAGATAACAGTAAGGCTAACATATTCATACTAAAAACCAAAAAACTTTGAATAGGGCACTGTTTAAGGGAACAGCCATTTGGGTGTCCGAAACCATTGTGGACGTTATTGAGTGCACTTATACAATCTCACATTCAATCCCACTACTGGAACTGTGTTCTAGAAATAAATTTGATATTGATATGAGGGTAGGAAGGCAGGCATAGACTCAGAGGCATAAGGTACTGTAAGTATTACATACAGCAATAATAAAACAATGCATTGACATTTACTTTTTACTTCTGATACTTAAGTACTTTTAAAAACAAGTACTTCTGTACTTTTACTTAAGTAAAAATCAGTCTTTACAACTTTAACTTGTAACGAAGTAATATTTGACCAGTAGTATCTGTGCTTTCACTCAAGTAAGGAAGTTGTATACTTTGTAGTAGACATCCTGACATATTTCCGGCATTTAAACTACCAGTTTACCTCTATAGATATGTGCTCAGACTATTGTGAATCAAAACAAAACATCCACAAGCACTAGATACGTCCTCAGAAAATGACATATTTTACTTGAGATGTCGGATTGTCTTTGTATATGTTAGTAGTGATTTTGCTCCCTTATCAAAACATAATTGTGACTAAAAAGCTTTTATGTATGGGAGTAGATGATAGAAAAACATTATCTAAAAAATGTATCCAGTGAACCAATTATTTTCTAAGAGTGGGCCTACTGACAAAATATATTTTGCCTGCTGCCCCCTTGTGTTCATAATGTAGAATTTCAAATTGTAGTAGCCTATTTGTACGGGCCGATTCGGTGACCCAGAGAGTAAACATAGACTAAAATAGCCTTTTAAACCAGATTAACCGAAATCTGCTTTCTCTGTCGTGGTTTTAAATAGCCCTAGACTTAGTCTAGTCCAGAGTTTAATAAACTGATTTCCCAGAGGAATATTAGAGCTCCAGTTATCCACATAAGGTTTAAATTAAACCTACAGGAGATGGGTTAAACTTCAGATTAATGTTGTGTTTCAGAGAAGACACGTGGATTGCTTGGACTATGCCAATTAAGATCAATATACATATACATACGCATATCTATATAGGCCTCAGTGGCGATTCTAGGGGGTGGCCTGGGGTGGCCGGGGCCACCCCTGAAAGCTCATTGGCCACCCCTGTGGCCACCCCAGATCTGATAGGTAGTTGGTCAAGTTCGTCAACCCAAGAAATGAGAAATGTTGCCAATCAATGATGACAGCTGATCAACTGATTTAGGGCCAGTTTACATTTTTTAACTAACACAGTAACGGTCAAACTGAGACTTTGAGAGCTGATTTCTGCTCAGCGGACGTTTGGCCATGCAGGTCAGGTGACTTATGAGATGAAAGTACGTGCGCTGCACGGTGCACCTGCTGCTGCTAGTCCGTGAAACAAGAGGACGGTGACGGTCACACAGTTGCAACAATACAACAACAATAAAATCGCTGGAATCAGTCGATTGAGAGGTATGGTCGGGACCCAAAGCAGCAGAGTGCGGCTCGGGAATATAGATCTGATGGCCGAGTGCGGGCACGGGCGGTAATGCACTCGTGTGTGCTGGTTGCGGGAGAGTAAAACGATTCGCGGGACTCCCGCAAAATAGAATTATCTATAAACTGAACATCTAAAAACAAATAAATTGTCATTCATCTGTTGCACAAAAGCAACAAGAACAACTAAGACAAAATAGAAACGATTTACAGGCCAGAGTCTCTATGTATAACATGTTTGCATTTGCAACAATGTAGCCAATCACAGACATATGTGTTGATTTCTTGAACGCAGTGGCCAATCAGAGACATTTAAGATAGAATCCCCTCACCGCTCAAAATGGACTTTTTGTTCAGTGCTGATTTCTGCATAGGCTACTGGCAAATCATCTGATTATAGCAAACAAAGTGTATATATTATGAAAGATTCATTATGCAGCCAGTTTCATTGATAATAACAGAGATTTGTGAGATCACGATGAACTGAGATGTCAGCTTTTTAGGAATTATTAAGGGAGAAATCCGTCCTGCGCAGGTCTCTAATGTAGACTTTAAAAAGTAAGTAAGAATCTAAGTAAGAATCTTTATTGTCAATGTATATCAAGTATACAATGAAATTGCAATGCTCTACGGCCAGTGCATAATAAATATAAAAATTGTTAAAACAATAAATAATAAAAAATATAAGACAGAATTTAAGAATATATAAGACAGAGACTACAGCTCACTCCATATTGTCCACATGTGTTATGAATTGAAAAACAAACGACTAACATTATATTTACATTAAAAGTAGCCTAGGCTGCAATCTAGTGTATGTGAACCTTTTTGCAGATAAACACAAGTGCATTTTCAGACAAGTTAATGGACAAGTTAATTGAGTAGCCTAAATCATATTCCCACTACGGTAATTAATAACAGACTATAGTAAACACATTTCCTAAATAGGCCTGTGACTGTATCTTACATTTTATGAAATAGTACCATTATTTAAAAATAAAGTTTGCACTTTGTTACTATTATTAAAATCCTCTATTGTTCATAAGAGTTTAAGGGTTTTCATAACATTACTTTATAGTAGGCTATATATGGCCACCCCACTCAAGTTTTGTGTCCCATCTTGGCCACCCCAGTAAAAATGTCCTGGATACGCCACTGATAGGCCTACCATGATTTTTACATATGCATGTCTTCTTTGAAACACAACATTAATCAGAAGTTAAACCTGCCTCTTGATTTAAACCTCAATTTAGCCCTGGAGTAGCTCTAGACTTCGTCCAGGTTATTTCTTGCATGAAGTATTGTTCTTGTTCTTGTTCATTTGCATTGAAATAATTACAAATAGATTTCCAGGCATTCATTTTCTTTGATTCCACAGCTGTATTTCAGAAAGCCATTTTTTAAAACCATGATTAACTATTCTATCTAGATCAAGGCCTACTCCTGTCTTAAACCCCGTCTCGTTTATAAACTTATAGTATCATGTAATGTTTTCACTATCAGTATCAAGATGTTCTGATTCTTTTTCTCCAGTTTTCTGATCCACAGTGGGGAATATAATCATCGAAAGCTTGTTTTAATAAACATTCATTTTCATATATTTTAAGAATATGAAAAGATTTTGTATAGAGAGCTATGCAGTAATGTTTCTTTTAAGCGTGTTAATCATGCCAGATGGCCTGGAACATTACCTGACCATAGAGCGTGGGGTCTACCAGCAAATTTCTGTCAGTGGAACCTAAAATATCAAGTATTTGTTTCCTTCGGAACAATTACACGAGAGGACGGAAGTATGGTGCTGCTGCGATGCATACAATAGCAATAGTTAATATTATATGGTTTTTGTTAGCACTATGTTTTATAGTAGCCTTTTGCCTTTATAAATTTTCGTTGAAACTGCCTAACAGGCTCGAGGACGTGTTTCAGGATTTAATCCGATATGGAAAAACTAAGGAACCCATCAAGCGCCCAAGCAGGCAGCTCGTTTTTGACGTATCAAAGAGGTGATTTTGGATTAATTAAAGTTCTGTATATTCCCCAGATATCGTGGTTTGAGCACGCCAAGACGACTGTGCAGGAAACATTTTCTCTTATGTTTTCTTTAGGTGTTTCATTCATTTTTACGCGGTGTCTGTCATGTGGAATGGGCTGCTCCTACTGTTCACCATACGTTCTGTCGTCATGAGTGAGACACTCCCTGATTGGCTGATTGACGCGCTTTGTTGTTTGACTGGCAGACCAAGAGATGCTTGGAACGGTACTTCAACAATTTTTTTCACTTTATCTTACTTTTTTAAAACATGGTGACCAGCATGTTACTATATTAAAACCGCAATAATGTAGTAACCAACTATGCCATTAAAAAAATTAAATACAATCAGAGAAAAATTCTGAAAGCTGTGTACACTTTTTAAGGGAGACCCTATATTTTTAATATTATTATTTATTTCTCACGAATATCTATTTAATTTGATCTGTTACTTTCCATTTACCATCCAATGAATATTCACATGCTTAATTATGTGTTATTTTCAGAGTTACATTTGTCCATTCTGCTTTTACAAGTGCTACTATGGGTCCATTCCTTTAGACGGCTATTGGAGTGCCTGTTTGTCAGCGTATTCTCTAATGGTGTGATCCATATAGTCCAGTACGCATTTGGTTTGGGCTACTATGTCCTACTTGGACTAACTGTCTTGTGTTTAAATGCCTCTTTGCCACAATCAGGTATGTAAAGTTCCTATTTAAGATTCTATCAAAACTTCATATTGTTTTTTGTTTAGTTTTTTACTAAAATGCAACTTTAAATTGCAAACTCCTAACCTAATTCATGCTAAATTGACAAAAAAAATTTTAATATAGAAGCCCAGATTTATCTGGATATTGCCCTGAACTTTACTATTTGTGTCTCTCTGCAATGTCAGGGGCTGTTCCTCTCTTTAAACAGCTCACATGGTATCATGTAATCGGGACTCTTCTTTTCATTGGGGCATCACTCCTCCAGCACTGGTCCCTCTCACTGCTGGCCAAGATGAGGACTGACAACTCAGGTAAGAAGCCACTGGAGTCTGTTTAAATTATATATAATTTTTTTTATTATTATTATTATTTTTTACAAAAATTTAATCTTTATTCTCTCTATGCAATACAGGTAAAGTAAAGACTCTGGCCCACAAGATGCCATGTGGGGGCTGGTTTGAGCTGGTCTCTTGTCCACATTACCTGGCTGAGCTTCTGATTTATGTTGCCATGAGTGTTTGTTGTGGCTGCTGTTCATTAACCTGGTGGCTGGTGATACTGTATGTACTCTATAACCAGGCACTGGCTGCACAGCTCTGCCATGATTACTACAAAAGCAAGTTTGAGACATATCCACGTCAACGCAAAGCGTTTATACCCTTTGTACTGTGATTTATGCATTTTATACGAAAATATGTACCTAATGAATAAATAAACTACTAGCTTAATGAAAATATAGCTGATCTCAGTTGCGCTCTCTAAAAATGGGAACAGCTGATACATGGTTCATGCATGTTTAATGTGTAAGAAACATGCAGGGCAACAAGAGCGAAATGGACCGTTATCCTGACAGACTGACCTCAGAAGGAGATTGACAACTGCTGCTGTCAGCAAATTACTCAAAATGGAAGTGGATCCTACCCCAAAGAACAAGATCGAGTCCATTACATTTTTTTTCTGTCTAATTCTATTGATGAATCGATGACATTCACTTTATTTTAATTTTTACGAGAAAACATTTGCAAATACAGAAAGGTTAACAATTATAAAATACGATAAAAAATGGGTATTTTACATATATTTGAAGATTTCACTAGTTTATGATTCAGTTTACATTACATTCAATAACATGTTTCTGCTACCCACCTTTGCTTTTCCTTTCTATTTACACCGATTGTGTGAATATCGTCCATCATTATTTTGAACTTCGTGTGAAAAGATATTTTCACTTTAAGTAATAGTATCCACTGCTTTTCCACTCAGCTGCTAATAAATACATTTCAGAAATGTGCAAATTCGTGAAACAATGAGAAGCCAAACTCAAGTCTATAAATTATTTTTGTTTTTTGAGAGGAGTTTCTAATCTCATATTTCCCTTTACGTTACAACTCTACCTAACATGACGTGTTTGTTTCTTCATACGTTATTAAGACTGACAACGTTTCAACCAATACTCTAACTCGATTTTAGTGACGTATGCCTCTCCCGTACACGTTTATCTCCCAACTGACCAATCACAGTCAGTTTCCACACGACAGTTTTGTCTTATCCTTTGGCGTTAGTCTCTCGGCGAAGATGATGACCACGGTGGGCTAGCTAAATCGTAACGACAAAACGCTAATGTTTATAAATTGGCGGTTTTATTAGCTTAATTTGCAGAGTATTAATACAGAGGAAACCGCATTAGCCATCCCTTAAGATGCCTCTCCGGGCCGGCGAGCGGCATGGCGGTTGCACGTTTAAATGCTTCCTTGTTCTACTGAATGTCGTGTTGTTTTCAGCCCGAGTTATAGCAACTCAAGAAGAGAATAAAGTCATTAACGAGCAGCAGCCCGCGGAGGTGCGTAAGAACACATTTTCCTTTTTGCTAGGAAACATACATAAAGATTATTAAAACTATTTAAATGTGTCCAATTCAATGAGGATTGGAGCTAAAACTAGCTAGGTAACGTTAAAGAGTGTCATTCAAACTAGTTTGACTAACTTGCACACTGGCTAACCGATTTGTTCACTTGGTTATTAGGCTGGAATAAACGGATGAATGTAATTTTGTCAAGCAGGGATCATCCAGGATATTCTGCTGTAGATAATGTGCGTTTTTATATTTTTGTAACTTATATAACGTTACATGTAACTTGTAACCATAAAAAAAAAACGCTAGTTCCTAATCTACTCATCTATTTATGTGAAGTGTTGGAGCCCCAGGAGTTTGCCCACCCTTCTCAAAGATGAAGTGCAGGACCAGTTCAATTTGATCAGTCAGAGGCACATTGTGGTATTGAAATTAAGCTTTTTCCTCTGAGGGTATGAGAGCAGATCAAATTAAAGAACCTAGTTGCATTGATGTTGTAAGTAGGGGTGTAACATGTGACTAATGTCACGATGTCACTCTATCACTGATATATTTAAAATAATGTAGGCCACTTTTTACTGGTAACATAAGACATTTGGCATTATCAGGACCCACAAATATTCTTCCATTGCATTATTATACATTATATTCAACGTTATACATAGTAGTTTAATGTAGTACTGACACTAAAACTTGAATTTTTTCACGCACATTTTGGGTGTACTATACTCAATACATATTGTCACTATGCACGATGCATATTGTTGCATTTTTGTATTGTGATATATTGACTAAATATATTGTTACATCCCTAGTAGTAAGTGTTTTTAGTTATGTTGCTGCTGTTAACATGTTAAAGGGATAGTTCACCCAAAAATGAAAATTAGCCCATGATTTACTCACCCCGAAGCCATCCTAGGTGTATATGACATTCTTCTTTCAGACGAATGTAATTTGAGTTATATTAAAAAAATGTCCTGGCACTTCCAAGCTTGATAATGGGAGTGAATGGCTGTTTGACATTGGAAGTCCATCAAAGCGCATCTATTCATGATAAAAGTGCTCGAAACGGCTCTGGGGGGTTAAAAAAAGGTCTTCTGAAGTGAAGCGATGCGTTCGTGTTAGAAAAATATCCATATTTAAAACTTTATCGACTAAAATAACTAGCTTCTGGCAAATCGATTTACGCCAAAAGAGTTAGGCTAACTCTTGAACTTGACGCACAACGTAAAGTCGAACGCGGTTGTCCAGTCCTGTTTGTTTGAACCGCGAGAGGCGTACAAAATAAGGAAAAAAATCTCTAAATGTTGTTAGATTTTCTGTTGTTCCATATTTTGTAGAAATGATGTTGCTTAGACAGTTGTTACTATTAATTGACCTATTATAATTTCATAATTTCTGTCCTGCTGCAGAAGGCAACCACCGCTCACGCTCTCGGCCCGGCAGTGAGCATCAATGAACCCAATAAGGGAAACCTGGGCTTTATTCATGCCTTTGTGGCAGCCATCTCAGTCATCATCGTGTCTGAACTGGGAGACAAGACATTCTTCATCGCAGCAATCATGGCTATGCGCTACAATCGCCTCACTGTTTTGGTGGGAGCCATGTTGGCTTTGGGACTCATGACATGTCTGTCAGGTAGGTGAAATACAGTTGTTCCAAAGCACCTTTAATTTGTTTTTAAATCATTACAAATGTTGATATGCTAAGACCTTTAGTGTCACATGACTTTAGAGTGAAAAAAAAAAACGTTTTTGTGTATTACATATGTATAATCTGTTATCTGACATAAAATTGAACTTCAAAATCAAATACCCTCACCTCCTTAACTTTTCGCCTGTCCCACCCTTTAGAGCTGTCTGAATCACCTGTAGTTCAAGCCAGGGTTGGCAGGTCCACGGTTTTTCCCTACACCAAACATTATTTGTAACGCGCCTCTCATCCAATAACTGCAAACAGCTTTGTTACTTCTGATAAGAAACAAAGTCTCAGCTTTCAAATTCTGTCAGTTTTATCACTAAAGTAAAAAAATAAATGGTATTTTGGCACCCTTAAATGTGACGTGACGTATAATAAACGAATGCACATGAAAAGGTATGTTGAAAGATACAATATAACTTACCGAAATGTAGCATGTATCATGTAGTCACTCAATCAGTGTTTCAACCACGGAAAGACATCAATAAAACAGCTTGAGAACAATGTCACTGAACGTTGCATTTACCTCAGGAAAGTTATCCAATGTTCACAGTTCTTTAGCTGTAAAAAAAAAAAAAACACTAGAGAGGAGCTTATTTACTAATATGATAAATGTGTCGTATCGGTGCTTCTTTAAATCCTATTTTTGTCTTTCATATCTTTCTCATCTAGCTTAGCAGTGCATAGTGTCAGTAAAAGTCTTGTGAGATATTTACAGGATATCATTCATAATGCAAATTTCATAGTAAATTTACATCCATCCAAAACAATATCATCATGGCATACTGATCTGACAGACTTCTTTTTGTCTAGCCAGCTTTATCAGTGTCTTATATAATTAAATATTATATCTTTATATTATATCTAAATGTTTTACAGAGAGTAGCGCATAATTCAGCACTTAGGCTGCTTTTTTTTATTTGCTTAATGTCTAATGCATTAAAAGAGTGTTGATCTACCGTGTGTCTTTTATAAAATCCTCTCAGTGCATGAATGACCTATTTTTCTGTTTGTCTTCCCATTAGTCCTGTTTGGTTATGCCACCACCATTATCCCACGGATCTACACCTACTACATTTCGACAGCGCTGTTTGCCATCTTTGGGTTGAGGATGCTGAGGGAGGGACTGAGGATGAGTGCTGATGAAGGGCAAGAGGAGCTGGAGGAGGTCCAGGCTGAGATAAAGAAAAAAGATGAGGAGGTAACAGCTTTGTAACTGAAGTGTGTTTGTCCGCAGGTATGGCTATATATAACACCACCTGAATATTTGAAGCATCTTATCTGACCTCTGATTGACTGACTGACCTCTCCTCCCTCAGCTTCAGCGCTATAAGCTGGCAAACGGCACACCCGACGTGGAAGTGGGGTCGACGGCGAACTTGTTGCCTCAGAGGAAGTGGCACAATGTGATCTCACCCATATTCGTTCAGGCACTCACCCTCACCTTCCTCGCCGAATGGGGTGACCGATCTCAGCTTGCAACCATTGTTCTGGCTGCAAGAGAGGTATTGTACAGAGGCCAAAATTAGACCCATTTTCTAAATTCTTAAAGCCCATGAAAATGCATTGTGCATGAATTAAAAAACCCCTCATGAGTTAAGTGTCTTTTTGGTCACTTTTAGACAGAAAATCTAAAGAAAATTGAACATATACAGAAAGATAATACAAATATAATTTCACTCACCAAGCCTGTCACTTGAAGCAAATATCCATCCCTTCTTAAATGTCCGCGCCAGCGAGCGCGTTGGCCGTTTAGTGAAACTGACGCAAATAACAGTTGAAATAAATAAAATAATTATTTAAACTATGTTTTACTTATGATATAAACATTTAGATTAAATATGCCATTCAAATTAATGGAGTTAAGCACTTAAACATGAAATCATTACTGAGAAGTTACAACATTTTTATATTCAAATTCAGTCAATTGAAATATTTGTTGTGGATGTGGTGTTTTTGAACACTTTTCCTCTGGCATGCTGTGTTTTAATGTTTTAACCACAGAGATAATTGCTTATCATGGTAATACCAGTTTGTCTGATAAAATAGTTTTGTGCAAATAATGCCCAAGGCCTATCTGTTTCCATTAAAAATATCAATTAAAAATACAATTCGGCCAGTGGAAAAGATTGAGAAAAACTTTCTCTGAAATGTATATTACACTATTTGATTTATGTATTCAAAAACAAGGCAAGGATAAGCAACTACTTGTAATTAACTACTACTAATGTAACTACTACTAATTGATTTTTATTAATGTAATGTGTCTTGTACCGTTAAACATTATCACGTGGATGAATAATCATATGCAAATGATATGCAGATGAGGATCTGCATAGTAAAACTAGGCGTTGTAAGCTCCATATATGGTTATTTCGGGGAGGAGACGCACGTGCGCACAATCTTCCGTTGACTGGGATTTCTAAAGTGAATTCTGCGCAGGTTCTGGCGTTTGAACGGTTTTATAAATCCGAATATTTTTTTGCGTACGCCATTTTTGGCTTTCGGGCGCACGTACACTTTTAGTAAGGCTCCTACGCACAGTTTTATAAATGAGACCCCTGGTCTAAATATTAAAACGTACACTAGATTTACATCTCATTTAATAGCTCAGTAAAGTCCTGTAGGATGACTGTAATAATCCAGCACTTTGTATTGCTCATTTTTAGCAGCTAGCAAATCACTTTAGAGGTGTTTCCTGTGAATAACTGGCTGGTTTTGTGCTGCAGAATCCATTTGGAGTAGCAGTTGGGGGAACATTGGGACACTGTCTGTGCACAGGACTGGCTGTTATCGGTGGAAGGATGGTGGCTCAGAAGATCTCTGTGAGAACCGGTGAGATTGAGTCATTTACTACAGTACTTAATGTTCTGTAGGCTTGCATGAGAAATGATCTATATCCAGATTTATTTGCTGATATTTCCTTTTATGTCATGCCTACAGTTACAATCATTGGTGGGATCGTATTCCTCGCCTTCGCGTTCTCCGCCCTCTTTATCAAGCCCGATTCTGGATTCTGATGGATGAAGTAACTCTTGGTTTAATTTTGTACATAGTCACCACAGTACAACACCGAAGAAGTGGAACAGAGTGAGACTACGCAAAGACTGCGGATGGCTTGCTTGTTAATTTGTTTGTTTGAGTGAATCTCTCTTGTGTGAGTGAGTGAATGAATGAAAAACAATTTACTGCTCATGTCTTAATGAGCATTTAGGTTTTTTTGCTTAATTCCTCCTCGCTTTTCTTTCAACCAGACATTACTCAGTTTTTAGGTGATCCTTATATTTCTCCAGTATGCCACCTAACAGTTTACTTGAACTTGCCAGAAGTTTGTCGTTGCACATAGTAACATTTTAAATAACACATAATGAATCTTGATTCTATATTGTTTTACCTCTGTTTGAGCAGTGCATTATGGATAGATGCTGGCCTGGGTCCAGTCTATTTTATTTAAGTTCAGTCTTACTCGACTACAACAGCTGTAAAACTACAACCAGATCAAGACGAGCACCTTCACCCTTCCCTATGACATCTTGTGTTGTCTACACACGTCTCAGTGGATAAGAGCCTCAGCGATATAACAGTCATGATTCCTTCATCAATGACAAACTACAGTTCTGAATCGAACACTGAACTATTCTTTAGGAACTGCCTGGAGTGTAAACTGCCTGTTGATGAGTTGTCCTTGTATTCTTTCATACCATATTACCAAAGGCTTGAAATGTAGTATGAAATGATGTGGGTTCTGATTACATCATCACATGTGGCCTTTAAACTCGGCCATGGTATTTACTGGTCATCATTGTGCACTCCTAAATGCACTGGTGATCACTCCTCCCCTTTGTGTCACTGGTCATGAAGTGTTAAGAACAGTCATGTTGTCACAGACTCCCATGGAAGAGGCACACAGGAAATAGTTTGCAGTCTCTTTGTCAAGGAATTGTAACTATAGGAAATAACTATAATTATAATTTCAGAAGTCTGCCCTTTTCCTCACACGTTTTTATTTATTCTAGTACGGAGCACAGATGTTGATATTTTGTCATGGTTGAAGAATTTTTTCAGTCGAGGAGGAGTTTGGGTTTTTTCTTTCTTTTTTTGTAATATTTTCAGGGTGACTTTGTCAATATTTGACAGTGGTTAAAAATTGTGCTGAGCTTTAGAGAAACTACAAAACTGTTATTCCTGTAAATATTAAATTAAAAGGTCAGTCTCATGTGTTTTTTTTTTGTTTTTTTTTTTACAATATGAACACTATTAAACCAAGGAGCAGATGTAAATACTTACAAGGTTATAAAGTACATTTTTCTAAGATGTTAACAAATGTACTCTCAAATAGTTTTTGGGTAATTACTTTGTCACATGTCAAATTGTATGAAATTATTTGCATTAGATGGAAAATATCAAACCATGTGGCATCTGTATACAAATGATACTTGAGTTTTTCTCAGAACAAAATTTTTTGAGCCCCCTTTTTAATTATTAAATTTTTGTGGCCATCAAGTTCACACAGGTTTACTAGCAGAATAACCACCGGTGTAGTTCCATCACATACACATGTTCCAAAGTATTTGACAAGCAGTAAGTGAGTTTGTCTTAATTTTGAACAATATATCTATTGCTTCATACATCAAAATCTTAAGAAACGTGCTATGTTTCCACAAATACCTCGTTTTGATGCCATATAATCAGTGTTGGGCAAGTTACTTAAAAAAAGTAATTAGTTATAGTTACTAGTTACTTCTCACAAAAAGTAACTGCGTTAGTAACTGAATTACATCATTACAAAAGTAACTAATTACCGGGTAAAGTAACTATTGCGTTACTTAAAAAAAAAAAAAAAAAGTGTAAATATAAGAAATTTCTTGGATACCCCAATATGAAATGTTAAATGAATTAAATAGACACTAAATAGAACATGCTTCTTAAGAAATGTACCAAAAATAAATAAATTGTCATAGAAAATATAGCCTTCTTACACATACACTAGTGCATATCATTAAAATGATAAAACTCACACACCTTTACAACTGGTAGACTGTATTGCCTACTTGAAGTATTTTCTTCCTCACAATATTAAGTTTAACAAAAAGTGCTCTCAATATAATACTGAACAATGTACCAACATAAATAATAATAATAAAATATAATCTTTTGGGGCTTTATTTTTATAACCTACAGAGAACGTCATCATCAGAGGTTAGCCAAATTCTAGTCGTGTTAACAACCGGTCAAACAAATAGCCATGTTTGAACGTTCCCTGCAGGTTATTTTGGAGTTTATGTTAGGCTATATAAACTAATTAAAACATTGCATATGATACCAATATGCTACAGAGATTATTCTAATGCTGAAATGTGTAATTTATTTATAAAGTAAAGTATTCAAGTATTTATGCTCGTTGTTCGGACACATTCGGTCTCTGTCGCGCACTGTCGAGCGCGTTCTCGGACACACTCGGTCTCTCTCGCGCACTGTCGAGCGCTTTCTCGGGCACACTCGGTCTCTCTCGCGCACTGTCGAGCGCTTTCTCAGACACACTCGGTCTCTCTCGCGCACTGTCGAGCGCTTTCTCGGACACACTCGGTCTCTCTCGCGCACTGTCGAGCGCTTTCTCGGATAACGGTCTCTCTCTCGCACTGTCGAGCACGTGGACACACTCAGTCTCTCTCGCGCACTGTCGAGCGCGCTGGCTTAGAGAGAGCCTACTCGGATGAAAACCGCTTCAGTGAGCTCAATTATCCACGACTTTCCCGAACTCTGACCTTTCCCGTGATCTCTATGGCAACGTAGAACAAGCCGGTAACGAACTTCCGGTTTACGTTAGCCTGAAGATACCGCTATCATAGAGCCTCAACAAGCACAAACAACTTGCTTGGATAATGAGGAGTAGAGCTTAGATCGGGCCCAAAAAAATCAAGCTCGACCCTACCTGAGCCCGTTGTGTCCGAGCCAGCCCGACACATTAACTGTAATTATGAGCCCGAGCCCAATTTTGACCCAATCATTTTTAATACGTGGGCCGTTATAACCAGGGGTGGCGCCAGATATTTTTTTAACGTGTGCTGAGGGGGTGCTAGATATATTACATATAAATACTTTTAATAAATTAGCAAAAATTGGCCACTTAATATTTAATATTCAATTATTTTAATGATCACAATTAAAGTATTAATTGTATTAAATTGCACAAGCACAACATTCGGCATTCAATCAAATATTATTAAAGATTTATTATTATTAATAATGTTATTTCAACACAATATCTCGTTATTTCGACATCATATGTGTGCCGAGTGTGCGTGCAATAAGCAAGATGTGCATTTGTAAATCCAGAGACACGCGTGCATTGATTTTTAATGTGTTGTCTGTAGTGTTTTCTGTCAGTGTCTGCTGCAAAGATGAAGTTGACGATCGCCATCTCCGTAGTGAACGCGCCTATAACCTAGAGAGAAATGCATCTTGGATTACATAATCAGAGAGTGTTTCGTTTAAAGACATTTAAAGCTTTCTTAAGATAGGCTATATTTCTCATGTCTGACCCCACTATGTCTCCCGATGCATCCTATCATGGTGTTCACTTTTCATAATCAACATAGATGGAAAAAATGACATTATAATATTTGAACAAATATGAAACTAAATGGTATTTAATGGCTACAACAAATATAGTAGCCTAGGCCTACATACTCTCTATCTGTACAAATTGCTGCACATTCAAGTTAATTCTCGAATTAATTTTCAAATTATTGAAAACAATAAACATACCACTTAAAAATATATACAGTTGTACTATAGCGTTACAAGAAACACTCTTTCTGCGTAGAGGGTCCGTTTATATTGGAAACAACTCCCATTCATTAAATCCTTCAGTTTTCGCGTGTTGTTTGTACACCTGACAACGTTACACGTTGAGCCACAAGGAGCCATTGCTTATCTGTCAGCATTACTACTTGTCAGTAATCAGTTTCACCCGTTTGTACCGCGACGCGAGTATCCCCTGTGTGCTATTTTTATTAAGCGTTAGGCTAAACCGGAACTGAGATACCGGCAACAGGAAGTATCGAGTGTCATGGCGACGCCCATTAAGACTCGCAGGAAAGTTGTGGATAGTAACGCCGCATTTTTATTGACAGTAACGGCAACGGCGTTGTAACGGAGGAAACAGTAATTAGTTTGATTACTCGTTACTGACAAAAATAACGCCGTTAGTAACGCCGTTTATTTATAACGCCGTTATTCCCATCACTGCATATAATGCAGATACATAAACGTTAAATTGGCTTAAGTGTCGAAAAAAGTTTTGGGAACACTAAAAATTTATTATATTCAAATTTTAAGGAATATTATGGAAGCTTGTTTCCGCCACTGAATAATAAATAAATAATAATAAATGCGACTTTTTTTCTCACAATTGCGATATATCAAGTCAGAATTGTGACTTTTTTTCTCAGAATTGCGAGAATCGCAATTCTGAGAAATAAAGTCACAATTGCGAGATATAAAGTCGCAATTCTGAGAAATAAAGTCAGAATTGCACGAAAGTCGCAATTGCGTGTTATAAAGTCAGAATTGTGGGATAAACTATTCTGAGGTAAAAAAAAAATCAGAATATAATTCTTTTTTAGTTAGATTTGGACTTTATATCTCAATTGTGAGAAAATATGTCAGAATTGCGAGATATAAACTCGCAATTGCGAGAGAAAAAAGTCAGAATTCTGACTTTATAACACGCAATTCTGACTTTATATCTCGCAATTCTGACTTTATAACACGCAAATGCGACTTTATTTCACGCAATTCTGACTTTATATCTCGCAATTATGAGAAAAGTCAGAATTGCGAGATGTAAACTCGCAAATGTGAGATAAAAAGTCGCAATTATCTTTTAAAATGTTTTATTTTAACAAGCTTCCATAGAATATGGAAAGTTCCTAGTTCAGTCAGTGGCAAAATACTTGAATTTCACTTGCTATTGTTCATGAACTAAAAGATGAGACAATATAATAGTAATTATGGTTTACTGATCCTTTAATACAATTCACACAAAAAAAAAAACACTGAAAAATACTAGTAAATCGTAATATCTGCAAATAACAAACGGCAATGCAAAATTATGACTTTACAAAAAAACCATTACAAAAATAAAACAAATATCAGAACATCAACATATGATAGATAAAACTATTTAACATATATTTAACATTTTCTGATTTAATATCTTCACAAACTATTAAATATAGGCAACTGTATACAGTCATTTTTCAATATGTTTGTTCAACGCTAGTTCAGTTAGTTGGAGACACCCACTAAATGCTACAAAAAGTCAAAAGAAAATTCCCCTTAGAGCCTGCGAGAGCAAGATGGCTCACTGATTGATAACACTGTTACAGACCCAGGTATGGAAGCATCTACAGACAAGGAGAGCACATCACACAAGACATTCACGATGGCAGCAAGCTCCAGGTGTGCATTTGTGGTTGGGAGAAAATAACATCAGAAGAAGGGCTTGATGATCCATCAAGGGAGAAAAGGGAGCTTGAGAGACCAGAGACAAGGGCCTCACATTGACCAGTACTTCTTACGAGGCAACAGGTCATATTGGTTGTGTGAAGCACAGCGACGGGATACAAACCAAAGTTCGCAGAGCATCAGCACCCCTGTTACTAGAGAGAGCTACAAGCACAGAAATACTGGTGGAGGAGCCCACGCAACCACAAAAACATCCAAGGAGAAAAAGATTGAAGGCCGCAAACCTGGTGTGAAATGTCCCAAAAAAGAATGGGAAACAATCATTTGTGACCTAACTCAAATCTTGGAGCAACAAGTAGGCACAGCAGCGTAAAAGCTTGAAAGGATGGGCACCAGCCAAGTCCAGAAGGCAGCAAGAGATCGAGAGGCGAGTCAAAAAGAGGAGACAGATTAAAAAACAGTGGAAAAGAGCCTCTGACGCTGAGCGAGAAGGTCTCAAGCCACTCCAAAAGGATATTAAAATCTGTCTGGCGACTTTGCAAAAGGCAGAGAACTTAAGGAAACTGCAAGAAGAAAGAACACGTTTCAAGACTCTTTCAAGTTTGTCAAAGACCTTTTTGAAAAGGAAAAAAGCAGAACTTTAAAACCATCAACCAACTGGAGAAACCTGGAAAACATCCATTGAATTCAATCTGGACACTAGCCCAACTAAATGGAAAGAGGCAAGAGCAGAATCTGCTCCAGGGCCTAACAGAGATGTCCTATGCTTTCTGAGGGTAGTATGGTATATATAAGCAAAATATACCCATGGCTTGGCAAAGGGCTGGCGGCGTGCTAATTCCAAAAGAAAAGGGTGCATCAGACATCAGCCAATTCTGGCCAAGCTGCCTTCTCAACACCTACAGTTTGGACTCCTTCCCCGGGCAATATGGCTACTCACCGTATATGAAGTCCTATTAACAGTTGTGGAGAAGATGTAGCGAACAATCACTTCATACGTAAAAAATTGGCCCTTGATGTGCCACTAACATCAGCCTCTATGGCAAAGGGGTCCTGGAACTACCTCTCACTAGTCTAACCGAATACAAGCGTTCTAAAGAAAGACTACAGTTGACACTGATTCCAGAGACGAGACCATCAGTACTGCTGCACCTCAGTATTATAATTATTTATACATATGGGGGTGTTTTACGTGATATAGGCTAGCCTAGTTAAGGTGTGTGTGTGTGTGGAGTGGGGTTACTGCGCTGTAACGGCAGAACTTTCGGGAACGTTTACAATCGTGTCTTAAACCTGTTATAGTACATTCATACATAGTTTCATGGTGGTACCCATAATTTAGCAAATTGTCCCATCAGCATCGTAAACTCGGCACAGCACTGTGATTCGGGGGTAGGCTCAAACCTCGAGGCCGCAAGTAATCTTGATTGCGGATGTGATTATTGCTTTTATACAAGTTCAATAAGAAGTTAATATTGAATAACTTAAATACGATGTTACTTTGGCTGTTTTCCCAACACAAAAATAGTTTCAAACAAAGCCAAAGCAGCATCAATTGTCGTCTCGAGGAACACGCTGCGGCGGACAGTGTGAAGTAACTATGAATCAATAATGTTTTTGGTTGAGTTGAATTTGGTTGAATTCATTGGCAAGAGAATCACTCGTCGCCACCTTCTGGGGTAACAATGTGACCTGCAAAAAAAAGAGTCACTGGAAAAATCTTATTTATGACACTTATTAGAGGGAAAACTACCAGACCAAAAAGAAATGAATAAAAACAGTCGACAATGCATTTATTTATTTTTTTATCATTTTATTTTCAAAATTGAATAAGGGGAGTAAACGGCACTGTTCGTTTAAAAAGGTTCCATTATTTCTTTGTTAAATGTAAGAATTGCCTGGCTCACAAAATGAACCCAATACAGCACACTGATTTCTGAGATTACAGATTTCTTATTTTAAAAATTGAGTTTAGGAAAACAGAGCTATGCTCTGGTAGCCCCCGATGGAGCTCTGAAATTTGATGAAACCTAACAAATGGAGAAAGTTTAAACCTATTTATAGGTATATTTAAATAATTTCCTATATTTCCCCTGTATTAACGTGTACTGACCAGATAGATTTCATGAGCCAAACACGAGTGCTCAGCAAAGAACATCACACGTACAAAGATTAAATGATAGCAAGAGAACACTGATAGACATTCAGAACTTCTAGTGCGTACATCAGAACTACAGAACATTTAACATGGTTCACCACCTCCTTTTCCACTGGACGCTTTTTAACGTTTCAAAAGCAAATTCAACAGGATTTCGGCATGTTCTCTCATCTTTCCTCACAGCTCTTTGGGTTCATTACTAAACGCCAGCTGACATGAAGTTGCATTGAGCACCACAGACAATCCAGAGGTACATAGAGGGCAACCATTATGACAGATCCTGTTTTTTTTGTGGCTCGTTATGGTAAATGCAGAAGAATCTGTGTTATTGAATAGGTCACTATCACAAGACCAAGTGAGGAATAGAAAGAAGGGGCAAGATTGATGTTGGGTTTGATTATTCTGAACCAACCTGAGGAAGCTGTAGTATTTCTCTGTTACCTTAGGGCTGACATAATACAAATCAGTGCAGAAAACAGAAAAACAACCCCTTGTACTCCAAAACATCATTGCATGTGTCAACAACTGACATCTGATGCCAGTGCGAGAGGATTCACTATGCATCAGAAGGTCATTTGTGACCCAGACTTTTTATTTTTTGAACGTATTACCTTCAAATACTCCAAGACATAAGTAGGAGTCGGTAGCATAAATCAATGGCCTCTCTTACTCGGACAAAGACCTTAAAATAACCACTTCCTGAATCCAACTGCATTGTGGGGAGAAAGTTCAACTGGTCCTCCAGTGTGTCACAGTTTGTTAAAATCCTTCATTTGAGGTTACAATGTGGAGTAAGCTTGATATTCTGTTCACTTTCCGTGCAAAAGGTGTATAACAGTTGTTTTATACATCAACTATAGCCTATCTGCATAAATTCTCTGTTCTGACCTTGCTGTAGAAAAATAAGAACATCTATTTTTTTTTTTATATATAATCCTCTTTAAAAGTTACTATAAAGCTAAGTGACAGTTACATTCAATCAATAATCTCGCCTTGCTCATTCTAGCCATGCTTTTCGGTCACAAAATGTCTGTGGCACTGAAATGTACATGACCACAAAAACCATAACCAACACATTAATGACCGCCATATACTATAGGAGCGACTCGAAGAGTAAACGAACAAAAGGATGAGTTTGATTACTGCATTATCATAGACAACTTGGGATATTCTATCGGGTGGATAGATACTGCAAAATGAACAGCGATTGGACCAGCACTCCGGGTGGGAGGCTTCAACATCCCACACAAACTGAACATTCAGACTGGCACTTCTGATATGGAAAATATTGGAATGAAACTGTCTACTTGTACTAACCTTTAAAAGGCAATATTGCTCATTAGTGCACTAAAATGTGACGTTAAAACAATAACATGGTCTTGTCTCACAAGAGCAATACAACTGTCAAAACTTTGCTACCTGCTACTCTCAGCTTTTACAATATGAAATGGTCACACTTTATATTAGATGCATTTAACTACTAATTTTGGTAACACTTTATTTTAAGGTGTCTTTGTTACACTGTAATTATGCATTTAAGTACTGAGTAAAAGTAAGTAACTACACAGTAAAAAAAAGTAAGTGTTTGTGCTGCCATAAATTGTAATTTTAGTCAACTTGAAATGTGAAGTATGTGTAAGTGACAACTTGGATATTTGAGTTGACTAAACTTAAAAATGTAATGCAGTACGAACACTTACTATTTTAAGTTGAAACAATTTTTTTTGGTTTACAGTGTACATGTACTTACTATAGGGTTAGGGTTTGGTTTAGTTGCATGTAATTCTGCATTATTTATAGTTATTACAAAAGTAAATACGCAGTATGTAACAATGACACTGTAAAATAAAGTGTTACCAAAATGTTTATTGTAAAATGTACTTATTGTGTTTATGTTGTATTTTTTTCTGCTATTGAGGAGAGATACGGGAAAGGTTAGAGACTGGTTTGGTACTATGGTTAATTTAAATTTTGGGTTAAGTGGTAAGGGAAGGGTCAACAGTGTAATCATAGATATAATTACAGAAATTAACTACAGCTGTAATTACATGCATGCATTTCTTTTTAAATACAAGTGCAATGTAAAACATGTAGGTACACAAATAAGTTCCTTGTTTTATATTGTTCATTTAAAAATGAGTGAATAGTAGTTAAAAACACAATATAAAGTGAGACCAAAAATATGTCAATATGTTATTAAAAAAATAAAAACTATAAATTTTTTTGGTGACAAATTAAATATATTATTATTTATTTATATAATTTTAATTTATGTTGACCCTACAGGAAAACATAACTTTTACTTCTGAACATTCATGATGGCTAAGTGCTGATGCCTAAGTGCTAATGTCTTATCGAGCAACTTTGAGGAGACTGCAATTCTAACAATGACTGTCTTGTCAAAAAATGCATAAATATAAATCTCAAGATCCTGAAGACACAGTTAAACAGTTTAAATATCAAATTAATCAACTACAATCTGGCATATTTTAATTGTAACACCACTGGGGTCAATAAACAGAATCAGATTGTCAACCCTAGGCTTGTGTTCTGTGCTTTGGGCAAAGAGCTAGAGGTTGCTAGTGACTATGTCAGCATTACAGAGGTACTAGGGAACCTATACATTCCTGATTTTCAAGAGTGTCTATCAGTACGGAAGAAGTTTGCAAAGTCAAGTCGTTATCATTGAAATGTCATCGTTTGACGATGAGCGGAAACCCGAAAAGGCAAGTGAAAGAACTCCTGCATTAAAGCTGTGCAAATATGTGAAAATCTCTAAATGATAAACAGGTTTGGTTGTTTATACTTATGGTTATTCAAACCTACATAGTGAATAATACCGAAAACACTATATAACAGTGTTAGCAACCATGTAAACCATTGTAAAACTAGATGAAGCTATGGCTTAGCCTTAAGCTCATTTACCTGTATTGTTTAAGATCAAACACGCTATGTGAATATATTTTTCCCCATCATAACCCTGCTGTTTTAAGCGTCAGTTCCAGTTTAGCAGAGTACCGTAAGAGTTACGTGAGTTCCAGCTGTGATGATTCTGCGCTAAACAGTCAAAGCCCCATTTCAATATTTTTGACTAACTGCAAGATATACTAAATCTGAAGCCTTCTCTTTACAGTATTTACAAATGTAAAACATCTCTCTAAAATATTCATATCTATATTTTGCAATTACTAAGGTGTTACTGCATAAGATGCAAAACATCTAAAGATTGCCTGTTCCTTTAACAGTTTTACTAAAAATATGAAGTTCGTTTTTTAACAAACTGTGACACAATCTGAGGATCCAGCATTGCCTGCTTGGCAGACACACATACATACGAACACGTGCGCAAGCACATACACACACTCACCCCCATCCCACTGGAAAAAGGAAGTCTGTGAAGAGATCAGCCATTATGTGTATTAAGTTTAGCTTTTTTTTCCTTTGAATATTAGAAAAAAAAGTATATTCAAAGCTACAAATAACAGACTACGCTTTTCATCTCATGCATCATATAAAATATTAGTTTCTCTTTCCTTTTGTCCATATATTTACACATTATTTTACAGGTGAACTGTACAATAAAAGTGGAATCCACACGACATTCTTAAAAATATTTTCTGACCCATAATTACTTCGACAAGTAAAATGAGGAGGAAAGAGGGAGAGAAAGAGAGAGGTGCTGTTTGTCCTGCGGGACTTCTTCGAAGTCTCGAAGCACTCGTTCTGCATAAATTAAACCTGTGAAAGAGGGATGACGGCACACACTGGGCATACGAGACGAAGGGGATGTGATGGCGACAGCTTGCGGAAAACCAGGCGCCGCTGCTCCCTTTGCCAGCCAGCAGATAAGTTCGGCGTTCGTGGTCGGACCTCTCCCAGAATTCAGTGCAAGCAGCCGTTGATCAACTGCCTATAGGTAGAATAGGGCATGGGGTGAAAAAACGACGCCCATTTAGGTCTGGCCCTTCACCTATAAGCAGTGGAAGGGTATCTGAGAGGGTACAGTACAAATACTGTTATTTTTTTAGCTTCAAACACCCCCCTCAGAAGCCCCCCAGCATGCAAGACTGCTCAGTGGAGATTTGGTTGTGTCCCTGACGTGCGGTCAGCTACTGAGGTGGCGCGTTGGAGCGGTCCGTCATGCTGTCTGAGCGATGAGCTGCCAGTTGCTGCTGTAGCTGCTGCTGCTGCTGCTGTTGCTGTTGCAGCTGTTGCTGCTGTTGTTGCTGCAGCTGCTGCTGCTGTTGTTGATGTTGTTGCTGCAGCTGCTGCTGTTGTTGTTGATGCTGCTGCTGCAGCTGTTGCTGCTGCTGTTGCAGTTGCTGCTGCTGTTGTGTTGCAGCTGCAAAGGTGCCTTGCTGCTGCAGAGGAAACGCTGCCTGAAGGATCAGCTGGGTAGACTGGTTGCCATGCAAAAGCCGAGGGGCCTGCAGGAGGAAACGCACAACATAAATATACATGTGGTAGCGATATTCAAATCCTACTGATAACACGATAAGACAAAAAAACAAAAAACAAGACTAGTGATAATGTACCATTATGAAATATGAATAAATATATTTTGAATCAAAAAAGTGCTCAGCTGAATATATAAGCAAAACGTGCTTATCTTAAAGGGCACCTATTATGCAAAATTCACTTTTACATGGTGTTTGAACATAAATGTGCGTTGGCAGTGTGTGTACACAACCACCCTATAATGATAAAAATCCACCCAGTTTTTTTTAGTCCCCATAAATCATAAGCACTGTTTCAGAACAACCCGTTCTCAGATTCGCGCCAATGTGACGTACTTTTGCACAAGCCCCTCCCACGACTGTTGACTGACACTGCAGTTTTAGCCTAGAAATGAACACCGCTACTGAGGGTTTCTGTTTTGATGTTCATTCTGTGAGATGAGATTGTCCTGACTGAGAGCGAGCTCGTGAGGCTCCGCCCTCTGCGCCGAGAGCTGCAGCTCATTTGCATTTAAAGGGATACAAACTAAAACGGCGCATTTTTCTCAGCCCCAAAAAGTGACAATTTAAACATGCTGTAAAAAATGAAATGAAAATATTTTGAACTAAAACTATTTTGAGCACATTCACACTCTGGGGACATCAGAGACTTATTTTACATCTTGTGAAGAGGGACATAATAGGTGCCCTTTAAGGAATAGCTCTCTCAAAAATTTTCATCTCTTTTTAAAATAAGATTTTAAACATTTTTGGAATAAATAGGCTTTCAGTCAATTTTTAAGCTTCAAATCAAGATACAAAAAGCACCATAAAAGTAGTCTGCTGAACATGTTTGCTGTATTCCAAGTCTTCTAGAGCCATATAAGCCATACATGTGTGGAACAGACAGAGATTTAGGTCATTATTCACTAAAAATCTTGTCAGCCACCCCAGCTCTCCATTTTCATCAAAGTTCAAGTCAATTTGAAACAAAATTGTGCCCGAGGTTTACTTCACTATCGTGATATACATCACGAAAAAAGAAAATTAGGACGGGACATGATATTGTCCATTTGGAATTGATATGTTTGTCCATCTGGAATTGATCCTTGAAGTGATCCAGAAACTAAATGGACGATTGCCGGTGATAAGAGAAGAGATGACATAGCGAGGGGGACATTCATTTTTTTTCAATGACTCTTTCCCTGTCATTGATAGAATTTCCTATCATTAATGACACAATGATTTCCTGCCATTGATAGAATTTTCCATCATTTATGAAACAACGCTTCCTTGCCACAGACAGATTTTTCCAGCAATCCATGTTTTCACTGTTATAAGGTAGGGGTGCTCTTACGCATCTACCTAACATTACTAAATGAAATATCGAACCCACAAAGAGGTATAGGACTGTGAAGCTTTGGGGGTGTTGATGGACGTGATCTATTCAATATGTTTTAATCATCATTCTGAATCCGATCCATACATAGTCTTTGACAAAAATGTTATTTTCTCAGCTTTTTATTCAAAATGTTGCTTTTTTTATGAAACTTACCCGCATTCAAGTGTTGATAAAAAAAGAATGTATGAAGTTGTTTGATGTTTTTTGTTGTTTTTTTAAAATCAGAGTCTCTGTTCTTCATTTGATATATTGTATGTTCAGATATTCATACAACAAAACATTCTGAGGGCCATGAAATTTGTGAAAATGATCAATAATGGTGGAGCTGGCTGGTAACTTTTTAAAGAGTAAAGATTACAGAGGCATATATATATTTTTTTTTTAAAGAATGATGTGCTCTGACAAATCATTCATCATTAAAACTGCAACATTCAATAGAAAAAATGAGTGAATTTTGATTACATTGTGATTGGTGACTAATAAAAAAGGTAGTATTGTCTGATTTGTGAAAGAATCTTTCACACCGCTTTTGTGAACCACATTATTAGGTTCCTTTAAAAGATCTGACTCCAAAGAATGATTCTTTCACAAATCAGACATCACTACTCCTCTCTTGAATGAATAGGAATGTGTCATGTGATCCACTTTTGATTGTTTCTACAGTGCTTTCGCATCCAAGTCCTCATTCATCGCAACTGTCTGGAAAAAACAACCAACACATTCTTCCAAATTTCACTTTTTGTGAAGTGAGGGTGAGTAACTGATGACAGTAAATGGTTTACATTTATGGCTGAACTATATCTGTAAGCTGTACTCAGTAAACAGTCAGTTTAATCAGTAAGCTGACCAAACATATGCTACAGTGAAGGAGTCATCGATGCTAAGAGGTTCTCAGTTCTCTGCGTGGTACCTGTAGGAATTGTGTTTGCTGCTGGGCGAGCTGAGCCTGGGCCTGTCCTTGCTGTTGGGCTGTTGCTGTAGTCGTCTGTGACTGCGTCTGAGCCTGCTGCTCCGGCGTCTGTGCAGGCGGCTGCTGGGTGATGCTGATTGTTTGAGGCTGGCCCTGCTGCGGGGCAAAGGCAGTCACCACCTGCCCCATAAACATGGTGGTAGGCACCATAACTGCACCACACGCCATTGGGCCAGTTACTAGCTTAGTGAGGAGCTGTTGGGCAGCAGGGAACCTGTGTGAGGCAGGAGGACAGGATCTTAGTTAGAAGTTTCTTTTCAAATGTTGGGACCAGTTTTACTGCGACACGGTCGGGGGTCCCCCAGAATGTTTTATTGTTCATCAGAAATTACCCAGTAGGTTTCTATAGCCTCCAAAGGAGAAATATACACACACACACACACACACACACACACACACGTAACGCAGTCACTCCTACTAGCCTCTTTGGCAGGTTGAATTTTATATATAATATACACATTTTTCAATTGTAGTCTTTTAAAAAGGCATCTGAAAGAATAAACTACTGTTGTCAAAAATATAGATTTTTGGATATATATTGATACTGAAATATCTGAAACGCTTCCAATACTCATTTCCGCAGAATAGGTACACGATACCAGCTGTGCTTTCTCACTCTCTCATGATCTCTCTAACAGCGAGTTGACACACAAACCCGCCTCCCCTAAAACACTTTTCATTAGCTCCAGATGAATATTGTTGGTGTTACAGGGCCTGAATTTGTGTATCGCGCATAATTTTACACATTCCCGAAACACCCAAAGTGCATGCACATAAAGCCTCCTCTCAGTACTAAATTGAGTGATTTTTCACTGCTTTTTGACCTTAAACAGTCAAATACACACAAAATAATGTCAAAATGCCGGTCTTGGCGAGTATTCATGTAAACAGCCAGTTATGTTTTAAGTGAACGTAAAGTTGAGAAAGAAAATGCATGTGTAAAAGTATAATGGATGCGTGTGTCAGGTCTTAAAGTGACAGCAGACTAATATACCGGTTTCCAAATAATGAGATAATATAAAAATTATCTATATGTCAGTTTTTCCCCTCAAAATTGTGGCCAGTCAGAAAAAAAGGTAAAAGTTAAAAGTTAATGTCATATATGTATATATACTCTTAAGTTAGTCTAGTATTCTAATGTGCAAATTTAACCGTATATGTGCGCTTCATGTTTATGAGTCAAAGTGTCAGTGTGTGTTTGTAATAGTGCTACATGTACCGTATCTGCCGGTCTTGTGAGAAGGTGGCCACCGCGGCTCCGCTCGGGCTGCTGTTCTGGGCCAGGCTTGTGGCGATCTGCACAACATTGGCCTGCGTCGGCTGAGAGATCATCATGGTATTATACAAAGATGCCGGCAGTGCTCCCTGAGGAGACTGCAATGTGTGAGACGACCTCTGAGACTGCTAAGAAAAGACAGAGATAGAAAGACTTGATATTAGATTATAGTAGGATGTACATACAATCTAATACTATATATTTACTTTCGCATTTGATAGAGGGATGATGTTTTATCTGAACATACCAGACTTTGTTTACAGATCAGTCTTTGATATTTTTGGATTTAAAATGTAAAAAATTATATAAATTTTTTAATTAACTGTTTAATTATAGTCTAAGTTTTAATAAATTGATGTGCTTTTGTCATTTTTATTTATTTATTTACTATTTAGGTTTAATTTAGTTTTTATTTATTTAGGGTAACTTTTTTTCAGTTATTTGCCAAGACAACATTTCTAATACACATATAATATTTATATATTTTATCATAGTTTTATTTAAATGAACAGAAAATAAAATATTTGTTTTAGTTTTAGTTAATGATAATAACCTTGTAATGCAGCACTGAAATTAGTTTTTCTGTCATTAAGTACTGTGATGGTCATCTCCATTGAAACTTCATATGTGCATTTAAATATGCTGAACATAGAATTTAATATAAACTTAGATAGAAACATATTATGACTTGTGTTACCTAAAGGATTTCAATTCTGGTAAAATTAAAACAATTTTTTTTTTTGGAAAAACATTGTTTTGATGAGTGCATATGCATGATCTTAAAATTTTACGAGTAAATATGAATGTCTAGTACAATTTTTTTGTACTCTGACAGTTTCACTTTTTTATGAAAAATTGTCAAAGCTTACAGTACTATTCTTCTCGATCACCTGAGTTAGGGTGGAGCTCTGATCTCTGAGAAGGTTCTGTTGCTGTGGCAGAGCCTGCTGAGGATGCTGTGTGACAGCGTGTTGTGTCCCCGTGTGTGTGGATTGCAGGCCGCTTTGTAGGCTCCCCGCCGGCACCACCGCCCCCTGCATGGACAGAGCGCCCCCTTGCTGCACGGACGATCCCTGCGTCAGCTGTACTGAGCCGAGGCTGAGACTGCCGCCTCCTGGCTGTAGGAACATCTACATACCCAAACACAAGGGTGTCAATTTGAGGCAGAGAGTGCACATTTAAACAAAAGCTAGGAGACGCTCTCACCTGTAAGCCCTGCCCTTGAACCCTTTGCAGCTCGTCCTGGATTTGCCGCAGTTCTTCTTGTTGTCTGTGGATGTTAGCCTCAATCATGCGTGTTCGCTGTTCCAGCTGCTCCTTAAGATGCTGCATTGCATCCATCTGTGTGGAAAACTGGATAACTGGCTACAAAACAATAAACAGCACCAGGTATAATATAATAATAATTTGAATAGGCCTTAAGAGTTTATATGATTACAATTTACAATAACCGTGATGCGTATTTTTTCAAGATTCTTTGATAAATAGAAAGTTCAAAAGAAGAGAATTTATTTGAAGCAGAAATCTTTTGTAGCATTATAAATGTATTTACTGTCGCATATGATTAATTGAATGCATCCTTGCTGAATACAAATATTTCTTAAAAAAAAAAAATGGTAGAGTATATTTACACTTGGTAAATGTAAATTGTAAATGATTTATGGTGATTAACACTAGGGTTGGGTGTTTTAGCGTTACAATTCCAATTCTGATTCTGCTTATCAATTCTGATTCTTATCGATTCCTAGTTTTGATTCCAATATGGTAAAAAAATAAATAAAAAAGAAGTCAAACATTTAGATATCAAATAAAACATTTATTCTGTATTTTTGCAAAACATTCTGTTGCAGCTGAATACCATGAAGAAAAAAAATAAATAAATCAACAGCCGAAAGAACAAGTAATAAACTAGACTAACTAATAAACTAACTAATATAAATTTCAAACAGTATTAACTAACTAATATAAATTTCAAACAGTATTAAAGACAAGTACACAGTCAGTAATACAATAAGAATAAATAAGCAAATTAGCAATAGCACAAATAAATACAACTGAAAGTTCAGAAATTGAAATCAAATGTAAAATAACACTGCATGGTTTTCTTTTTATAAAAAAAATAGATTAATCCTTAATCTTACAAAAATTATTCAGTCAAGATCAGTAATTGATTTTTTTTCTTTTGTTCTTTAATTAACATTAACGACACAGATGGCAGCATGTTGATTAGGCTACTGTCACAAGATCGAATGCACGGATCCAATATACACATGCGTTTTCCCCATCGACTGTTTAAGTTCACTTAAGACATAACCGTCTGTGTTTACGAGGCTATTTTGACATATCATTTTGAGTGTATTTGTCCATTCAAGCGCAAGAGGATGCGAAAGAGAACTCAATTCAGTATTTGTGAATTGTGCACTAAATGAGAGGTGGCTTTTTGTGCACAGGCTCTGGATGTGTCCAGCACAGAAAACAGCGTGCGAGTGCCAAATTGAGTTCTCGTTCGCGTCTTCTTGCACTTGAATGGTTTAAAACCACATTAAAATGCGCAGACAGTAACTGATAAGCTGAATCGAATTTTTTGTTTTATAACAATTATCTGATTCCAGAACCGGAATTGATTTTTAATTCCCAAACCTAACCACCACTGACATTAGCGTGCAAACTATAAACTTTAATACTGTGATTATTTATCATTATTTACCATTGTTTATTGTGAAAATGTGGTTGAAAAGACTGCTTTAGTAGCTGTTTCAACTGCTTATTCAGACCCTTTCTCTGGGTCAGTGGACGACCAAAGAGTAATGTACACCTCATTGATTACGTGTCAAAGGTTCATTAGATATGTACATACATCGACCACCGCACTCGCTATAGTGACACCAGGAAATGAAAGACCCATATCAGTCGAACACTGATTTGCAAGAGTGATACTAGTGAATGCAGTAATATGTTGAATTACCTGCACAGTGGGCTGAAGTGGTTGAGGCTGCTGAGGCTGAGACACAAGAGATGTTGCCATTGTCTGTCCTGTGTTCTGAGAACTCATCGACTGAAGAGGGATGACACACAAGGTCAAAACTCCCACATACATAAGGGGTGACAATTTCATTTTATTTTTAAATTTTCTTTTTACTTTGTAATCCAAAATTTTTGTTTATTTCCATGTTAAATTGGGTTTTGTGTGTCGGCTCCACAGTATTTCTGATGATGATGACATGTACCAACCTGACTGCTAATGGAGGACCTCCGCTGTGATGTCATCTCAATGGCAGACACTGATTGGCGGGGCGGTGTGCTATGGTCTGTCTGCAGCTTTGTCTGTGTGGCTACAGACACACAAACATACAAGGGCCAGTCACACTACTGAAATATGTGTAAACATCTTAACATGCAGTGGCTGTGTTGCTTACCAACACTGTCTCTCTTTGGTATGGAATACGTACATGTGGGGTCCGAGACGGCGGTGTGTGTGGAGGACTTTCGGGAGCTCCGTGATGAGGCAGAGGGTGTGCGGCTGCGATCGAATCGCTCTAGTGCCTCCTTCAGGCTGGAGGTGTTTAATTGGGACTCCGAGCCGGAGTCTTGAGACTGAGCAGAGTGAAACGGAGTGAGGTTAAAGGTGCTGTAAGCGATGTCACACGTTTTTTAGGCCAAAACATTTTTTGTCACATACAGAAAACATCTCCTCACTATCCGCTAGCTGCCTGTCCCCTGAACACGCTGTAAAAAAACGCGGTCTCTCTAGACACCACAGGCTCCACAAACGGCAACAAAAACAAACTGGGCTCACCCGCACCACGAAACATAATAAACAGAGTTCCAGCCAATCACTGGCAAGAAGTATTTGAGGGCGGGGTCTGGGGGGTTAGTGCGCGTACACATGAAGGGGGTGTGGAGGAGAGAGAAGCATGAAGAGGGAAGTTTGAATTATGGCCGACACACCAAAGAGACGACGTTCCGATGAACAAATTGCAAAGAAGAGCGACAAGGATAAGGAACGCGTGAAGTCCGAATTTAAATCGGAAAAACCTTTGAAAGGTGGCGAGAACTCCGCCGGCAGAAGGGCTTCCAATCCGACATTCAGTTGCTCTGTTTTTGCTGAACAGGTAAATCCATTTTTCTTTCTAAACTGACGTTCATGTTCGCCAAACCAACACAAGGATGAAATTAGCTAGAACTATGCAGTCAGTGTTAACTTGGTGAATACATACATGTATGTTTCTAGCTCTAACGATCAATCTCTATTGTAAATGATCAAGCAAATTCACAGTAGGGCGACAATTTGTGTGAATGATTGTTTTCATCCACTGTTTATGAATTTGAATGTTCATTTATAAGCTATTGACAACTTTGACTAAATTTGTTTACGCCGCCGCCGTTGTTTATGCTCACTGGGAAACGCGAAGCTAACCTTATCATGCTATTACTGCGTCCTTGTATGGGAGCTATAGTTATATCCTCAGGTGGCGAAACGATTTTAAGATAATGTTTCTCTTTTTCTGCATTCTGTTCTGCAATATATAAAAGCATTTATCTAACTTGGCGACATTACACATTGAATGAAGTATCAGTAAAACTTAACTGTGTTTGTAGTGACTACTTTGACTTTCCTTTATGCCGGAAGGGAGGGGAGGAGGGAGGAGACGGGATGAGAAGGAGGGAGGGTCTAGCTAGCCTCCGTTTTGTATGACAACAATTCGAATGTCTACAAGAAGTTACGACTCCCGGCATCGCTTATAGCACCTTTAAAGGATAGTTCTGGGTTCAACACAAGTTAAGATCTATCAACAACATTTGTGCAATAATGTTGCTTACCACAGAAAATAATTATGGGGAAAAACATCCCTTAAAAATAAAAAGGGTAATGACATTTTTTATTAATATAATAAAAAATATATATATACACACACAGACATACAAACACACACACACACACACACACACACACACACACACACACACACACACACACACACACACACACACACACACACACACACACACACACACACACACACACACAAACATATACATGTTAAATATAATAATACATTAATATATCAACCCCCCGTTTCACAGACAAGTCTTAAGCCTAGTCCCAGACTAAAATGCATGCTTGAGCTGTTTTAACTGAAAGGAACTTGCATTGGCATATCTTAAAATATGTCAGTGCCATTGTTTTGTCTCTAGATGCACACCAGTAATGTTTTTTTTTCCAAGGCACATTCATAAAAGCCACTTAAATGCCCTAATTGAACTAAGGCCTAATCCTGGCTTAATCTAAGCCCTGTCCCAAATGAAATGTATAAATGTAAATTTGTATAATATATTTACTTATTAATATTATTTTTCATATTTGTCTGTTATATTTTGTGGATGAATGGGAATTCAGAATTGAATAAATAATTAATAAAACAGGAACAAAATAAATGTCTTATAGACCAAAGACCAATGTGCAACATCCACCTGGATGATGATTGTTAGGAGGCCATGATGGACGGAGGCCAATGGGCACATTTGTACAGGATGCCGAGGTTACACCCCTGTTCTTTTTTCGAAAGACATCCTGGGACCACAGAGAGTCGGGACCTCGGTTTAACATCTCAATCGAAGGACGGTGCTTTTTGACAGTATAGTGTCCCCGTCACTATACTAAGGGCGTTAGGACCATAGACTGTAAAAAAATATGGACGAGGTGTCCATGACATCACCCGTAGGTTTCTGAAGAGTATTTTTGAAGCCCAAAGTGGGCGGAGCCGGCCGTCGCAAACTTGTTAGCGAGTCACCGCACGACACTCCCAGATAAACGAAAATGGGCAAAAAGGTGGGATTAGTTGAGGTGACGTGACGGTTAACCAACAGCAGACAAACAGCAGCGCCAATCCACCTGTCACTCAAGTGGCCACGCCCCTTAATTATGCAGAACTTTAAGGCTTAATACAATTTAAACGGATGAGTTATAAAAAAAAACTCACAGTGTCATGAAGGGCAAAATTAGCTTACTAGACCAAAACCACTTTTTGCACCAGGCTGTAAAAATTTTTTTCTGCTGTAAAGTTGGGCAATTTAAGATGGGGGGGTATATGGGATTGACTCTCTTTTGCAGCCTGTCTCTAGCGGCCAGTCGATGAATTGCGGTTTTAGTCACTTCCTTATTGGTTTCAAGAGAAAGACAGGAAGGTTGCCGCTTGGTCAGGACCCACACATACCACAGGGTGAGCACCGCGGCACCTACTGGCCTCATAACTGAAGTGAACTGAAAGTGTCTCACCTTGTCTGCTGAGATCTCAGGAGGCGATTCCTCAATGCCCAACTCCCTGCGCTGTTCAGCCCTCACTTCAGCATAACTAAGACAAAAAATAAATAAAATTAAGAAATTCTCTATAAACAGTAGCACCATGTTCTGCTTTACGCTTTATAGTGCTGTGCCTAGTTAGGATTCAGTGTAAAACCACAAAATGACAGTTGTTCCTTTCTTGTTAGTAGATATCCAATCAAACTTTACATATTCTGAAAGTCTCACCTGACCACAGTGTGTGTGCAGACGATGAACTCCGGCCGCGAGTTCCACTGGTGGTAGGTGATATAGTAGTGAGTCTGAAGCCAGATCCACTGCTGACCTTTAGTCAGAAAACGGTAATAGCACGACTTGCCCTTACCATACTGCATCACTGCAGAGAGAGAGAGAGAGAGAGAGAGAGAGAGAGCGAGAGAGAGAGAGAGAGAGAGAGAGAGAGAGAGAGAGAGAGAGAGAGAGAGAGAGAGAGAGAGACCTCTTATTGGTACAAAATCAAAACTCAAGACAATGTCATTCATACATAATTTTCTAACTTTAGAAGAAGGGAGACACAGGTACACACAAATACAAACAATAGTTCAACTCACAGTGTTCATGGCACTTGGCCAGAGTCTCCAGGTCATCCACGTGATAGTAGTCGTACCCTGAAGTACCCAGAACCTCAAAGGGTAGGTAACCTATGATGGGAGGAGCCCTGCAAAACATAACACAAACAACTTCACATCATCCGCATGCATGTATTCAGTAGGGTCAAAAACATGTTCACTGAATCAATCATGAAAAAGATTTCAAATAGTCAAGAAACTCTATATAAAAAACATAATTCTATAACCTAACTGCTTGTTAAATAATATGAAACTGTGTGACTCTTTTGTGTTGTACCCATTTCAACAACACAGAAAAAAAAAAATCCTTCAAAATTATTTGAATTTGTCAAGTGCCTGAAAAAAACCCTTCATCTTCATCGTGCGCTTCATCCGGTATACCACTTCTATGACATTTAATTATTTATTAATTTTTTTTCCAGGTTAAACATTAGTGCAAAGTATTTAATTTTTTTTGTTAGAACAAAACTAACAAAATAAGTTTCATTAATACCCTTGTTAATGAATACCCTGGAACCATTTATTTCTTGTCATTGGTGATATCAATGTTAAAAACATGTTTTAAAATAATTATTGTAAAATTATTTTCGAGGTCAAATCTCAGACTTCAAAGAAGCTGCACATGGTCATTTTCCCAGTTAATAAAGTTATTAATTTACATTTAAATATATTTGTGTTCATGTAAATGTGTCATTGTGAAAGATTAACATTGAAATGTAAATATTGTAATGAAGTTTTAAATATGATAATTTATTGATTTTAATCTGATTACTCATCTTTTATTCACCGGTATTTGTTTTGAGATTATACTGACACCCCATCTTAAAAAATATATATATATATTATCAGTGTCTTCTTTTGTGAAATAAAATAAAACAATAAAAAGCACAAATGCCAAGTTGTACTTTTTGACTAGAAATGTAAAGATGTTTTACAGGAGAAAATGCTAAACTGAACAGATTTTTAGGCATTCCTTGAGTCACATGCAAATGTTTTGAGATAAAAAGATCTGAAGCGTTAATAGCCTCTGCTAAACAACCGATAATGTGGAAAATCTTATTCAATCGCTTTAATATCTAGCATCTGTGCCGATTAAACTGATTCCTTTATTTGAACTATATATAGAGTAGCAGCAGCGCCAGCAGCTATTATTCCAAAACGACTCGACTAAATTCAGTATAAACCTTTCCAAGCATAACAGTATTAGATTTTATAGAGAAAATTATGTTCATGCTATTCCAGATGTACAAGTCTTTGAGCCTGTGGGATGAATGTGAGCTTTTGATAATTCTGAGATATACTGTACGCTAACTAAATGTAAGCATGTACAATAAACACATGCCCAAAAACTGAGAAAAATCTTAAAAGGAAGCATCAAGGCCTGGGTATACTTGGTTTTCCGCGTTCCCCTCCATCTCCAGTATACTCCTTTGGCCGTGAGCACGGAAAGACTCGTTCGGAGCGTGCGCACTATCTAGTGGACTTTGCTGTCTAGTGAACGCTGTTGTATGCGCACCGTCTGCATAGACACAAAAATTAGGCTGCACGTGGACAGTGATTTATTTATAAAGACTTAATTATAAACATATTTTGTACTCACAATTTGTATTATTTAGAGCTTGGCATTACTAGAAAAATGTATATTCATTATAAAAATTTTATGATTTTATTAATTTACGTTACATTTACATTAATAAAATAAAAATAAAATTAGGGTACCTAAAATGGGCAACCTCTTTTTTGAAGGTTTTCCAAAATAGTGTGGTTCTTCAAAGGAAACAAACAGTTGTTGCGAGGGTGAATTAAAAATATCATATATACTTTAGTCTCTCTGAATACTCTATTCTGATTGGCTGGAAGGTGTACAATAAAACCGTTTAATCCACGGGTAGTTCAAAGTCAGTTTTAGCACCGTTCTATAACATTAATGTGCTGTTTACATTGAAACATGCACGCAAACGTCACTCGGAGATCATGCTGCGCCTCACACACATAGACATACAGGAGCACAGAAACTGCCCTGCGACCTTTAATAATAAGTTAACTTCGCTACCGAATTGCTACATTATATTTCTCAGCAATGAGGGCGTAACATTGCTGGTTTTGAAGTAATTAAACTCATTTTTGTTGTTAATAGAGGAAGGTATCTTTCTCTCTCTCTCTGTAATTAATTAAAAATACATTTTTTAATTCATTTACTCAAATAAATGTAATCATACACAGTACTTTACTTTAGTCTTATTCAAAGCAGGCAGAATGCTACATCTAAAGAGCAGTAACTGACTAACCATCATTTTTACCCTTCCAGTCAACTATTATGCTGCAAATATCAATAACATCTTTAAGTTGTCATTGCTGGCAAATGACCATGGTATAAGCGGGATAAATCATGGCTCGGTGCTTCGAGTCGGGTGGTTCTTTGCCTAAACGTAGTGCATTCAAATCGGTTAAAGCCGTAGATTATGCCTTACTTGATTCTTAGTTGCTTGGCCATATTTTAATGCTTGGTTTGTCTTGTTTTAAATCATTTTAAGTCATCTTGAGGCCCTTTTGAAAGTTTGCCGAGGCCCCCTAATTGAGAACCACTGCACTGTCTTAACTACGCCTGGCATTAAGATCTGCATTGTAGTGTCAATGTTAATCTGTCACCAACTCAACTGTCAATCAACCATTGTGCTAAAAAAATGGGGTTTGAAACATTGATGGTTACGCACAGCTTGGAAACAAAACAAAAAACCTTCAAAGACACACCTTTAAAGCACGCACGTGTTAAGATCAGTCACATGATTTGCTTCTTTCTCCTTTCTTTCTCATTTTCTTTTTTATTTCCTTCCTTACTTCCATCTTTCCTAATTATTTTCTTCCCTTCCTTGTTTAATTGTATCTATCTATCTATCTATCTATCTATCTATCTATCTATCTATCTATCTATCTATCTATCTATCTATCTATCTATCTATCTATCTATCTATCTATCTATCTATCTATCTATCTATCTATAGTTATTTAGTCCTGAAATCATAGACCCTGTCCTCGTCTGACCTCTAGTGATCATATCACCTGAGACAGATCTTAACATCCGGTGTAAGCAAGGCCTAAGTGGAACAACAAACTAGCAGAGGTACTCTTTAGTATTACTGGAGGGGGAAGGTGATGCGTGCTCTTGACAATGAGCTCATAGCAACACAAAACCAGTCGTGAGAACAGATGAGGTTTGTACCTGTGGTCCAAGAAGAGGAATTTCCACTCTAAACTGTGTCTGGAGGTGAATTCCTCATTGGGCTCCTCTACAGTACACATTTCCTGTCGAAACAGAGATTATAAACAGGACCATTCGAACTTATGAGCACGTCTAGCAGACAAAAAAACGAGAACAGAAACCAAGTGACCTACTTCTCACACTGAGTGTTTTGTATGCTGGTCATTTATCAGTGTCTTCACAAACAAAGCTAATTCTTGCACAAACATGTACAGTGTCTATCAACACACCCCCACACATATTCATCTTTTGTCATGATGAGCATGTACACAGCAGATCTCACTGAGGTTGTCACTGTCTGTCAGGCAAACGTTAGAAGTCACAGGACCAATGAGAAGGTGCCAAGTCGGCTTTTGCTCAACCCACCTTGATAAACTGAGGTTTGGCTAACCTCACAGTTGCTATGAAACACACTCTGTCTTCAAAAGTGGGCCTCAGCGATCGCTGGATCACTCCCTCAAAGCCGTTACGTGTTGAGTTAGGCACTAAGGACAAAAAGACAAGCGAATCTTTATAAATGGAAGTTTTTTAAAAGAAATAATGAACAGTAAGCTTATTTTCTTCAGCCTATCACTAGGGGGCAGCAAACTGTGAGGAAACGTCAAACACTTTTTGTATTTAAAACGGCAAGCTCCTGCAGTGTTCATTTTAACATGTAGTTAATGTTTTTTTTTATGAAAATGTCTGTTACATTTAGTCAATATTTCATTATCATATTCATTCATTTTACTCTCACTAAAATGGGAAATGTGCGCACACACACGTTTTCATGTTTTAAGGGGACTTTCCATAGTCATAATAATTTTTATACTATACAAACTGTATATTCTATCCCCTTACACTAACTCTACCCCTAAACCTACTCATCACACAAAACTTTCTGCATTTTTACATTTTCACAACCTCACTTACTATGATTTATAAGCTGTTTTCCAAAAAAATTCCCCACAAGGACAAGGATTTTGGATATTGCCATCTTTGTGGGAACATTTTGTTCTAGTAAAAATCTAAGGTTTACCAGGCCACCCACACACACACATGCACATATACAAAACTGTCATGGTATCTCTCTGACAAGTTACCATTCAAATGTTTGGGGGCAGTAAGATTTAAGAAACAAATATTTAAAGAAATACTATTTTTTTTTCAGCAAGACATCTAAAAATGTTACAAAAATTATTTTAATAATTTTAACATAAAATAAAAATAAAAAGTATCGGTCTCTTCAAAATATTAATGAGCACAACTTTTTCAACACTGATAATCAGAAATGTTTCTTGATCACCAAATCAGTCAATTAGAACCATTTCTGAAGGATAATAATTCATAAAAATATTTTAGCAAAAGTAACACATTAAACTGTGACACACAAGTTTTTCCATGATTTAAAAAATGTATAAAAATTTATTATTGTGTCAAGCATTAAGCATATAACATATTTCTTAACATAAAATATAAAACCTTATGAAAATTTTAATTAAAATTATTTAATTGTCATTGTGGATGTTCTTTTTTGTCTTATCTTTATTGTTGACTTTATTCCACTTTTATTCCAGGTTGATTCCCCCTGGGGGAAAAAGTGTGAACACAGCGGCTCTGTGGGGAAACAACACTCTCGTTTGATCATCTTAACCAATATTGTCTCCACCAATGGTGTGATTTTAGGACGAGGCTATCTGTTTTCAAGAACAACAAAAATTTGTACACACACACACACAAACACACACACACACACACACACACACACACACACACACACACACACACACACACACACACACACACACACACACACACACACACACACACACACACACACACACACACACACACACACACACACACACACACACACACACACACACACACACACACACACACACACACACACACACACACACACACACACCTCTAACCACAAATGGTAAACTTTCTGTCTTAAAATCTGGGTCAGAAGCCTGTTTCTCTGGCACACTGGCTTTACACAACACTTCCTATTGAAATAATGATCCTTGCTCCATCTTCTTTCATAAGAAGCACAAGCAATCAAGCACTTGGCTGGGTAATTCAATAAATGGATCCATATGAAAGACTCTGCTGATGCCGCGGGTGCTCGTTCTGACACTCACCAGTGTTGAGGGACTTAAAGTTTCCGATGAACTTGACATACTCATAAACGGGCGGCTCTTTCGGGTCGATCGTGCCCCGGAGCATGTGACAACAGAACTCTAACTGGTTCTTTGCTGCAGGGAAGCAAACAAAACAAAACAAAACAAGAAAACAGCATTAATAAGCTATAGTCTAGTCTCAGAAATAAGACAATAACAGAGAGAAAGAGAGAACAGAGGAAACGGAATGAGAATGAAACCAATGATTTGGTCATGAGGAGATGATAAACATGTATGAGAGCGATTCTTACTCTTTAGGTAGTCTGGGGTGAGGGTCTCTCCTTCCAGCATGTGTGTGGACAGGGCTTTATACACCTCCGAATGCTCACCAAGTGGGAGGAAATTCAACAGATTCTGATCCACAAGATCAGACTGAAAACACAACAACAGACTTTGTCAGTGTCTCTCATACTTGCACAGTAAAGCTGCATTCACGTGGACAGTGTTTAAATTGCTGGAGGTTGCAGAGTTATTTTTTTCTAGCAAACATTCTGTATCAACCATTGTATTCATAACTGATCAGGTGACGGACAATTGCATAACCTTTAGTGGTCGCCGCATTGTGTCACTGCTCATTTGCATTTAATGTTACAAAAATTCTATTTCAAATAAATGCTGTTCTTTTGAACTTTGTATTTACCAAAGAATCCTCAAAACATTTATTTACACATAAATATTAAGCAGCACAACTGTTTTCAACACTGACAATCAGAAACATTTCTTGAGCGGCGAATCATCATGTCAATACCAATAGCTCCCATACCCCCAATCGCTCCCCGGGCACCGCAGTGAATGGCTGCCCACTGCTCCGGGTGTGTATGTCCACGGTTTGCAGTGTGTGTGTCTTCACTACTCACTGCTCCTAATGTGTGTGCACTATCTTAGATGGGTTAAATGCAGAGGACAAATTCCGAGTATGGGTTACCATACTACGCCTTCACATCTCACACACACTACAATGATTTATGAAGAATCATGTGACACTGAAGACTCGAGTAACGAGGCTGAAAATCCAGCTTTGCCATCACAAGAATAAATTACATTTTTAAATATATTAAAATTGTAATAACATTTCCACAATATGACTGTTTCACAGTATTTTTGATCGAATAAATGAAGTGTGTTCATACTCACAGGTAGATGTTCTAATAAAGACGTAACGCTTTCTGAGACGTAGATTATGTTGCCGTCCGTCATGATGGCCAGAAAGAAGCCATCTAACGCCTAAAAGAATAAAGCAATGAAGAATATCCATAATACTGTCGTTTTAGCGTTTACTGAATTAATACACATGAGTAGGGGCTTTAGGCAAGTGTGTGTACCAGTAAGAGAAAGTCCTCACCTCCAGCATCAGCTGTGTGAACTCCTCATTGCTAAGGAAGGGCGGCTTCCAGTCCTGACGGATTTCACTTGACTCAGACTGCGCAGCAATTTCTGATGGTAAGACAATACAAACAACAAGAGTTCGGTTTCAAATACAGGAGGACAAACTTTACAATACAAGCTTATTTTCATAAGGTTAATAAACTAGTATGATTAATTATTAAATGTTTACTTTATTTATAACAGAATGAACTCATAGAGCATAATTATTATGTACTTATCAATATTAGCACCGTAATACAGGGTTTTTATAGTTTTGAATCTCTTTCAAAAAATGGTCTCATCCCCAAAAATAATACCAAAAGCAATCCTTCCATGAGGAATATCTGGTAACTAATAATTGGTATGAAACTGCAGCAACCTTTGTGCTTGCGCAGGAAGTCGATGCTCTTTTGTAGGATGGTAGACTTGTCCATCTTGCGGGTGTTTCCCGGCAACATGGTGCCCAGTTCCTTGATGAGCACATTGAACTGGTCTCGCCTCTTCTTTTCCGACTTGTTCCTAGATACTCTGTAGGTGGAAAAACAAGAGGTGGAAAATTCCACAGTGGAAATCGATCGTTGACTTTAAGATAATAAGATAATGACATAATTTCATTAGTATTTCAGAAGCTTTCAAAGTCACAGTTGAGCTCTAAACTGCACGTCATGTAACTACCTATTAATTATCATAAATTCTTCAATTTACCCCTAGAAGTGATAATGGGACACTATCTGATCTGAGAAAAATCTTGCAATGCTGAGAGAAACCATTTCACGGTTCTGTGATTGTGTACAGAAGATGAGGGTGAATCTGTGCACTCAGGTCTAAACAGTCATAACTAGGTCACACTTAAGTTTCTATTCCTGATACAAAACCACTTTAGATATACTAACGTGGAAAAGGACTTGTCTACATAAAAACTGTAATGAATCATGCTTAATCCATTCTTCCATGAGATAATGGAATGAGGGGTTGGATCACAATAGAAGTTTGCCTTGGTTAAGAGAAAGAAATTCCCATTGAGCAACCATAATAATAATGTTTTGTTTGTATAATCACCTTTTTGCTTTGTCCTTCTCATCTTCTTCCATCAACCCATCAAAGATACTGCTGTCATCCCTGAAATGAGACCAATAGTAAAAGCGGTTAGACCAGCTTGACCAAAGTGAGCTCTACCTAGCTACATCAAAGACAGCTTCATTCTTCACCCATCCCAATGTTAGTGGGATTGTTCCCCAAAAATTAATAATGAGGAACTAAAGCTTTCAAGATTTCAAACAGGGCACAATAAGTCTTCAGAAGTCATATGATAGCTCTGTGTGAGGAACAGACTGAAATTAAAATCATTTTTCATTGTTCAAATATTCACCAAAAAATGAATATTCTGCCAATTATTACCATAAGACCAAAACGTTGGTCTTACTTTTTAATCAAAGTCTTCTGAAGAGACATGATCACTTATATGATGAACAGATTTAATTTAGGCTTTTATTCACATATAAACACTGATCAACGCTAATTCATAGGGCACATCAGATATGGTATCAGAAGCTCAAACATGCTTAGATATCTTCTACGAAATTTTATGAAATTTTTGAAGCATCAATGTTTTTGTGGAATGGCCTGTCACTAGAGGGACAAAAATCTATCATGTTTTATTAAAAATATCGGTCACACTTTAGATTAGGGTCCAGTTCTCACTATTAGCTTACTATTAACTACGACTTTTGCCTCAATAAACTCCTAAATATGGTTTATTAATGTTTGCAAGGTAGTTATTAAGTTTAATGTTGCTGATGCTTGAATCATTATCTTGACATTCTTTCTGTCCCTGTTCATTGTAATTGTGTGGAAAAGAGCAGCCAGAACAATCTTCAACATGTCCTCTTTTCTGTTTCACTGGGAAAAAAAACAATCATACAGGTTTGGAAGGACATGATGGTGGGTACATGAGTGATGAGTTAATGAGGAAATATCAAAACGACTAAACCGAGAAAATGTTTAAGCCATTTCTTTTGATGCCCCACAATATTCCATCATAATCAGATCAGGACATAAATCATTGATAAAACAGGCAGTAGGTCAGCAGTGGAGGTGGCAGTGAGAGGCGGACATAAAGGTCTGTAGGGGCGCTGTGTGTGTGTGTGTGTGTGTGTCAGTATATATTTAGATACCCAGTGTTCTCTGACTCAGCTGCTTTGTGAGCACAAGACAGAAAGCAAGACCAGCTGGTCATGGCAGAGGATCTGAGAACAGTTTGTAACAGTATGGGTTTGGGAAGACATGAGGTCGAGTGAGTAAATGACAGTTTATGTATGATCTTTTAAAGGTCATCTCAACACGACAACAGTCACTCTGTCTTTTTCAGCTTTGAGATAATTGGTCTTTTGCACAAGGTGTTCAAATGTGTGTCTATCTCTGGAACTGAAGAGATCATAATGACCTTTCATTTATTGTGTTTAGGTAGAGTGATGCGTGTACACAAGTGAATTTGAGTTTGTGTATTTGCAAAGTTACAAATTAATGAGTGCAAACAACAGGCTGGGTAAATAAACCAATGTGCATTTTGCTCTGCCGCTGGGTGTCCATTACCAACATTCTTACACAAACAATCCAGAGTTTGCCCCAGTACATTTGCATTAATGGTTGTGGGTGTGTGAATGTGTGTTTGAGTGAGGAAGCAGCCACTGCTCTAACAATGCCACATAATATATTCAATATTATTGCTGCATGTGAAAACTGCATTTTCAATTTAGATTACAGATATGCAGTTTTGCAGGAAACAGAAAAAGAAAATAAAGGAAAAAAATATGCAAATAATGTCTAACATCTAATAGTGATTCTAAAAATACACTGACGTCATTTGGCTGCCAAACTAAAATATTTATATCAGCTCTGTGAATACAAAGCTACGTGCTTAAAATGGTGGCCGCATATAATACGAAGAGGTAAGATTGACTAAGAAAATTTAAACGAAACAATTAGTAACATTGGTGAAACAAGTACAAGTAGTAGAGTCAGAAAAAGCTAAATTATTTTCACCTAATTTCAGTTTACATTGTGAACACAGAAAAACAAGTGTAAAAAAAGCCCATAAAATGGCTTGCTGAGCAGTTTTTCCTGTATTGATTTATTTTTCTAATTAGTGGCTTGCAAACGGCTTACAAATGCCTTGTCTTTTATTTAAAAATAAAAATAGCCACTTTGTTTTAGTCGGCACTACCATTCAAAACTTTAGGTTTGGTAAGATTTCTTAACGTTTTTGAAAAAAGTCTCTTATGCTCATTAAAGGAGAACTCCGGTCAATTTTAACATTGAGCTCATTTTTTTGTACATTTGGAGTGCTGTCAATACAGAGAACAACGACAAAAATCGGTGTTGCCTACACCGAGTTATTCTATTTTTAAAATTTGCACCCTATTGACTTCAATGGGGCAAGTAGTAAGCCTGCTTTTTAGCCTCTTAACATCCTTTAAGTGTCATTACAAGTGCACAGAAAATGTGAGTGATTCCTTCCGAGTGAACACGGGTGGATCTGACTGCAGTAAATGTTAGAGATATTAATAAAAATGAAGTTAATTCAGCCAGCGCTCATACCTCTGTTTACATCCTGTTTTCGGTGGAAGGCCATAGTAATCGATTGTCGAGTTCACGCGCATAGGTTTAGTGCCTATGATCACGCGCGTGAACTCGACAATCGATTACTATGGCCTTCCACCGAAAACAGGATGTAAACAGAGGTATGAGCGCTGGCTGAATTAACTTCATTTTTATTAATATCTCTAACATCTACTGCAGTCAGATCCACCCGTGTTCACTCGGAAGGAATCACTCACATTTTCTGTGCACTTGTAATGACACATCAAGGATGTTAAGAGGCTAAAAAGCAGGCTTACTACTTGCCCCATTGAAGTCAATAGGGTGCAAATTTTTAAAATAGAATAACTCGGTGTAGGCAACACCGATTTTTGTCATTGTTCTCCGTATTGACAGCACTCCAAATGTACAAAAAAATGAGCTCAATGTTAAAATTGACCGGAGTTCTCCTTTAAAGCTGCATTTATTTTATAAAAAAATATATAGTAATGATTTCAATTGGAAATAACGGTTTTCTATTTTAATATATTTTAAAATGAAACGTATTCCTGTGATGGCAGAGCTGAATTTTCAGCATCATTGCTTCAGTCTTCAATGTCACATTATCCATCAGACATCATTCTGATATGCCGATTTGCTGCTCAAGAAACATTTCTTGTTTTCAGGATTCTTTGATGTTGAAAGCTGAAAAGAACAGAATTGATCTGAAATATAAATGTCTTTATTGTCACTTTCAATCAATTTAATGTGTCCTTGCTGAATGAAATTATTAATTTCTTTCTAAAAAACATCCTTACTGACCCCAAACTTTTGAACATTAGTGTAAAACCATAGCCACAAACCATGATTGGCTACTTTCCATCACAAAAGAGAGGACACATATTCGTTGAACATAAGATGCATTTAGTACGTTTCCAGCCTTGGAGCCATAGGACCATCACATTATGTATGAATTGCAATTGAATGCTTCGGTTGCATTTAAAGCCACACACTCAACATTCATCGTTCACTTCCAAATGCGTCACTGCGTCTGCCACTACAGCCTCGTGCGTGACACACAGCCAGCATTAGAGATTGTGTATCGGCTCATGACTGACCTCATTCCACACCTGTCTTTAGGCTTAAAGTTGCTGTATATAAAAGACCCTCCACACAGTGACAGGACACACACACACACAAATTAAAGTGAGAGGAGAGCTGTAATTGTTTTGAAGACACAAACAAGTCCATTAGTCACTGTGCACGCTCATTGTGTGGCATTTTCTTTCACACACAATCTATCCGACTAGGCAACTACCCTTCGAACGACTTGTTTTCAACATGCACCTCATTTAAGTATACTGAAATTAAGCTAATATGACCAATTAGAAGTAGAAAAATGTGATGACCTACATTTATACTACAAAAACAATGCAGTGCTTGTGTATTAATTTCACAGTTCCCTCTCGAACACGCACTTAGAGGATGTGGATGGCTGATTATTAACTTTAATAGTGTTTGTGTCGTGAGAGAGACAGAGTGACCGTTTTAACTGCTATCTTCCTGATGCCTGAAAAGCAAACACACCAACAGTTGACCACAACAATGCAATAAAGATGTCAACTGATGCCAGAGATCTAGTTTCAAAGCACAGCATTGATCACAATGCATTCACAGAGGCTCGACGTGCCCTGAATAGAGTGGTAGAGTGCAGGAATGACATCACTTTGTAGGCCAAAACACGGAAACGAGTTAGGATTTTAGCACTTCTGGTTCCATCGTCTTGAAGTCACAATGTTTTTTTTTTATGTTTTTTTATGGGGTTTTGGTTAAATGGCTGAAATAAGGTCTGTGGTGAACACAAGCTCAAGACAGTTTCACGTTTTATTCTACATCAGTACTATTTTTGAAGCTGTTACATGTCTTGAAAAGGGCGGTGGCTAACAAGTGGCTAAATGAGACTAGAGAGGCTGTCGAGGAGAGTAAACGTCATCACGCTGAAAAGTTCGATTTTACAGCCTTGTTATGCTTATAATTGTGCTCTTATAAACGATTCTAACTCAAACTTTCTGTGAATTTTTTTTTTTTTTAGATAACTGAAAGAGTTGTCGGAAGCTTAGTGATGGTGACGTTGAAGTCGTTATAGCCTACCTTTAGCTTTTTACTTCTGGCGACTGCATTTAGGCTTCAAAATTCATAAAGGTTGTGTTCATTTGTGATAATTATCTTGATGGACAAAACGTGCAAGTACCATAAACTTTTGTTGATCACAGAGCTTGTTTGTAGAGAAAATCCAAAAGCCTATGGGAAAATCCTATTGGGTTTTTGGAGAGGGAACCAGTGTGATGCTAACTGCCGATCGGCCTACAAAGTGTTGTCATACCTGCACCACTCTATTCACTCTTCGCCAGGAGTTTCATAACGCCGAATCCGCCATTGTGTCCGACAAGCTAACCAGACAGGAGAGTTAGTAGACTGTCGTCGGTGGACTTGAACTTGAAAAATGGTGTGTATTGACGTATTTCCGCGGTTGAAACAACATACATTCTTGATGTTTATTCATGTTTATTTCAAAGTTCTTTGCGAAGGGTCAATTAACCATGATGTTTATTATCAAATGTAAATTTTGCTAAGGACTGGAAAAAGAGGAGTATGTGTTATAGTGCTGCATGTTTACCAAAAGGCATAAATTACTGGCAAATATTAAGAGCCAATATTTAACTAGAAGCCAAAAGGAAAACATAATTTAGCAGTGTTGGCCACGTAAAGTGGACTTCCTGATTGGACATTGTTTTTCAAATGAGATCCAAATGGCAATGTCAATGCCCCATGCTCATTTAAATTAAAGATAAAAATAAGATCAAATTAAGATAATAGTTCATCCAAAAATGAAAATGCTGTCATCATTTACAACACTGTTCGTAAGTTTAGGGTTAAAAACAAAATGATGCTGAAAATTCAGCTTTGCTATCACAGGAATAAATTAAGTAAGTAACGTACACATAATTTCTCAATAAAGCTTAAGTGTCCCACTTTATCTGTATTCACCTTAATCGTAAATTTTCCTCAAGAGTTTTTAATGCAGCCCAGAACTGTTCAACACACATTTGACCTAGATTTGCTAGATGAAATGTTTATCAGTGGATATCAGAGATGTGGACTTGAGACTCCTGACTTAAACTCAAGTCCTATTGCTTGACCTGGCAAACATTACAATCCTTAAAACTAACATTTGCCAGTTTAGACAATCACAAGAAGTTGTGACTGAATTTCACCCAAGTTTCTGTCAGACAGTGTTTGGAAAGTGTCAAATACGTGTGCGGAAGAAAAATATCAGGTATGACCATTCAAAAAAAATCATCATTAACTTCATCAGACATCCCAAAGAACCATGTCTGAACAAATTTGGTTGTATCAACAAGAAAATGTGTCATAATGCTGGAATGTACATCATCGAGCCCGCTGGATGTTAAACAAGTAATGCTGAAGTTTTTAGTCAAATTTAATCTGACATGTGTTGCTTTACTTTTATGTTTTACTTGCCCCACTTATGTGCATATTTATATTTTAGCATATTTAAAACTTAAACCTGACATAAACTCTACAACATGAGATGTGACATGAACGGCTTGAGAATTAATGACAGATAAAAACCAGAGAACCTTGACTAACAAACTGTGACGTGTCCCAACGTCATAGAGGGTAAAATGTGTAGACGTTAACAAATTCAATCATGATAGATGTCACTGCATGGTGAATTCTAAATGTATCCGTTTGCACTTTTTCACTTAGGCTTAACTGTACAGCAGGACCAGTCCCATCACTTCAGGATGAGCGAATATGAGTGCATAACAGCTTACCACATTAAAAAAGTTAAGGTAACACTTTAGGTTTCATTAGTTGATATTAGTAAACTAAATTAATAAACTAAATTAGTGTGATCCCCCTATAGTTGGAGCACACCCTCCGATCCCCCTTCTTGAAAAGAGGGACCACCACCCCGGTCTGCCAGTCCAAAGGTACTGTCCCCGACCGCCACGCGATGTTGCAGAGGCGTGTCAGCCAAGACAGCCCTACAACATCCAGAGACTTGAGGTACTCAGGGCGGATCTCATCCACCCCCGGTGCCTTGCCACCGAGGAGTTTCTTGACTACCTCGGTGACTTCAGCTTGGGTGACGGACGAGTCCGCCTCCGAGCCCTCAGCCTCTGCTTCCTCAATGGAAGACGTGACGGCGGGATTGAGGAGATCCTCGAAGTATTCCTTCCACCGTCCGGCGATATCCCCAGTCGAGGTCAACAGCTGCCCACCTCCACTGTAAACAGCATTGGTAGGGCACTGCTTCCCCCTCCTGAGGCGCCGGACGGTTTGCCAGAATCTCTTCGAGGCCAACCGATAGTCCTTCTCCATGGCCTCACCGAACTCCTCCCAGGCCCGAGTTTTTGCCTCCACAACCACCCGGGCTGCACTTCTCAGCCTCCCTGGGAAAGTCTATGCCAGGGTACTGGAGGAGAATCCGGCCGATAGTAGAACCTCGGATACAGGAGGAACAGTGTGGTTTTCGTCCCGGTCGTGGAACACTGGACCAGCTCTATACCCTCTACAGGGTGCTGGAGGGCTCATGGGAGTTTGCCCAACCAATCCACATGTGCTTTGTGGATTTGGAGAAGGCATTCGACTGTGTCCCTCGCGGCAGCCTGTGGAGGGTGCTCCGGGAGTATGGGGTCCGGGGCCCTTTGCTAAGGGCTATCCGGTCCCTGTACGACCGGAGCAGGAGATTGGTTCGTATTGCCAGCAGTAAGTCAGACTTGTTCCCGGTGCGTGTTGGACTCCGGCAGGGCTGCCCTTTGTCGCCGGTTCTGTTCATAATTTTTATGGACAGAATTTCTAGGCGCAGCCAGGGGCCGGAGGGGGTCAGGTTTGGGGACCACATGATTTCATCTCTGCTCTTTGCGGATGATGTTGTCGTGTTGGCCTCATCAAACCAGGACCTCCAGCATGCACTGGGACGGTTTGCAGCCGAGTGTGAAGCGGCTGGGATGAAAATCAGCACCTCCAAATCCGAGGCCATGGTTCTCAGTCGGAAAAGGGTGGTTTGCCCGCTTCAGGTTGGTGGAGAGTCCCTGCCTCAAGTGGAGGAGTTCAAGTATCTTGGGGTCTTGTTCACGAGTGAGGGAAGGATTGAACGGGAGATTGACAGGCGGATCGGTGCAGCTTCTGCAGTAATGCGGTCCCTGTACCGGTCTGTCGTGGTGAAGGAGGAGATGAGCCGCAAGGCGAAGCTCTCGATTTACCAGTCAATCTACGTTCCTACTCTCACCTATGGTCATGAGCTGTGGGTCATGACCGAAAGGACAAGATCCCGGATACAAGCGGCCGAAATTAGCTTTCTCCGCAGGGTGGCTGGGCGATCCCTTAGAGATAGGGTGAGAAGCTCGGTCACTCGGGAGGAGCTCAGAGTAGAGCCGCTGCTCCTCCACATCGAGAGGGGTCAGTTGAGGTGGCTCGGGCATCTTTTCCGGATGCCTCCTGGACGCCTTCCCGGGAAGGTGTTCCGGGCATGTCCCACCGGGAGGAGACCCCGGGGAAGACCTAGGACACGCTGGAGAGACTATGTCTCCCGGCTGGCCTGGGAACGCCTCGGTGTCCCCCCGGAAGAGCTGGAGGAAGTGTCTGGGGAGAGGGAAGTCTGGGCATCCCTGCTTAGACTGCTGCCCCCGCGACCCGGCCCCGGATAAGCGGTAGAAGATGGATGGATGGATGGATGGAAATTAGTCAACATGAACTAATAATGAACTGCACTTCTACAGCATTTATTAATCTTAGTTTATGTCAATTTCAACATTTACTACTACATTATAAAAATCTAAAGCTTTATTAGTCAATATTAGTTAATGCACTGTTAACTAACATGAACAAACAATGAACAGTTGTATTTTTATAACATTAACAAAGATTAATATACAGTAACAAATGTATTGCCCATTGTTAATTCATGTTATTTAATACATTAACTAACGTTAACAAATGAAACCTATTGTAATGTGTTACCAAAGTTAACAAAAAGCGCTATCACGAAAATGAAAGATTTACCATAATTAAAAAAAGAATTAATAGCTCCAGTGGGGTATGTTTTTTTTATATATTATATTAAGAATAATGTTAACTGCTGCATATTAAATATCAAAATGCAATAACTTCTTTCGATTGAGCGGAATCATATAATATTTATTATCCAGTACCGGGATATTGGACATCTGGATTTGAAAACGCATGAAATCTGATAAATAAAAATAAACAGCAAAGAGCACATTTATTGTGTTATTTATCTGGCATCAGATATAATATTAGCTAAATAATAATTAATAATACGTGTATATTAGTTTGTAATTTCTACATTATGATAAACGAAATAAACTACTAAAATAAATATTTAATATGCAATTATTTTCTTAAGCAGCTTATACATTGCTATTAGTTCTATTGTAATTATATTAACATGCAATGCATGTAATAAAGATGCAACTCAGTATGCTGAACATCAAATATTCAAAATTGTTAAGAATAACAAATAAACAAAAATTGGAAAATAAAAACAACTACTTCTTATCCCATGTCAGAGGTGTGGGGCTTCATTCTCACATGTTGCCTTTTTTTCCTCTCACTCAAATCAATCAACACAAACCATGAGCAAAATACGTACAAGTTAAACCGACTGTGTAAAATGCATATGAAATCCCCCAGTGTTCTGCCTAGAACGTGTCCTGTGTGAAGGGCCACTTAGAGCTCACGAGGGTCTGAGAGACGAGAGGATTTCACTGAATAAGGTAAGAAAATACAGATTGTTTAAGCGCCATATGGTGATGGTTTTAAGTCTCTGTTTTCGACCGTAGGTGCCATCTCCAGTTACTTCACCAGGAAACCTTTGAGAGAGGAAAATGGAGCTGCTGCTCTATTCAGCGTGGCGGTAATCCAGAGATTAGCCTGAAAAATTCCACACCGCTGCCACACAACGGCCCATCTCACTGTCACTCAACAGGCTCGACCAGTTAGAAAAAAGCCGGGTGCTTCGACGCCGGCCAGAGTGGGCATGTTTAATGTCATTCCATTCACTGCTGTCTCTATAGCAACCGGCCATGGGTGTGTTACATTTGCATTTTAGAGGGAAGGAAAGCTGTTTACGAACATGGATATTAAGATTGTTTAATAGGAGCGCTTCATCTCTGCTGCACCGTAACTGTAACCATGGTAACGGTGTCAGGCAAAAGATGCTGTTATGCGGTGCAGGGCAGGAACTGTCTTGGTTTGAATGAAAATAATAATTGGAGATGTTTATTAGCCATTTTATAGATGTTCTGTGTTTTTCTGATACATGTTTTTTGTAGATTTTGACTATTGTTAAAGGGATAGTTCACCCAAAAATACAAATTATTTTATCATTTACCCTCAAATTGATGAATTTCTTTCTTCTGTTGAACACAAAAGATGATATTTTGAAGAATATGGGTAACCAAACAGTTTATGGGCCCTATTGACAAAAAATACTATGGGGAGCATCAACTGTTTGGTTACCCATATTCTTCTAAATAACTTCTTCTGTGTTCAGCAGAAGAAAGAAACTCATACAGGTTTGGAACAACTTTAGGGAGAGTAAATGATGACAGAAGTTTCATTTTTGGGTGAACTATCCCTTTAATCGATTCTTTAAAGGATGGTTTGGGGTCGACCAAGGACTTACCGGTCTATGCTGGAGGTCATTTTTGTAGTGTGTTCAGGGTCGCAGTTGTAGAGAGAGGATCTTTAAGCGTGAGGTAGACATTTGTACATTAACCTGGGTAACAAAATGACAACAACACATTTTTTTTTATTTAATGCAATTTAAATGTGTTTATTTAAAAGGAACTCCTTAAAATACATTTTAAAAAAATCTTCTCTACTTCTACTGTTTTATTAGGGATGTCATGATACCAAACATTCAGCAGTCAATACAAATACCAGTTATTTACTACTGCAAAAATTAAATGTAGTAGTAAGTGCTTCCAGTTTTTCAAGAAACACAATTGAATAAAGACAAAGTAGATAATGCTTGACATTTTTCAGGTATCTAACAGCATAAAAGTCTCAGAATTAATTAGAAAACATTCATAATAAAAAATAAAAAAAAACAAGATCTATTAAGTTGCATTTAGACTGCAAGGTGTAAATGTAAAGATCTCATACTTTGACACACATCTGTTTTTTTGTGTGGTTTTTTTTACATCTGTTTAAAATCAAAATGGACAATTCTTATTTTTTTTATGAAATATTGCAGTATTTATTATAAATAATGTATCAGTGCACGGCATTTTTTTTAAAAAATCCCCTTGTAATCTTTAATCAAAATAACTTCTCCCTCTTGCAGCAACATGATCTCTTCTTTTCTCTGATGACATGTTTTCTGGCGTGAGGGCGGGACAACCTGTCACTCAAAATCAAGTCCCGACCAAAATTTTTCCTTGAGAACAAGAAGCTGTTTCACTCGAATATATACGTCACAATAAGGAAAAAAGATGAAACTTCCTTTCTATGCCGACTTTAACATAAGACAAAATGACTGTGTTTATACAGCAGAAAGAATGGCATAGTATTTTGTTTTACTATGCCAATCTTTTTTTTTTTTTCACTAATACTTTTTTTATTTTACTAATACACTACCTTGTAGTGAAGTTCTGGTACTTTTGACGTCCTTATTTTTCACTAATGTGGTTACAATATTGCTGCTCCTGATATGAGCATCTCTTGTAAGATGAATTGCTTGTGTTTTTCCTCATTTGTAATTTATTTTATATAAAAGCGTCCACGAAGTTATTCAATTAAAATGCAACAATGACCCATGTGGAATAAACAACAACTAAATACGGTAATTCATTCAAAAGCAAACTAACCTTCAGGCGTGCTTGCTCTAAGGAAGGAAGAGAGAAGCTTGCCACAGGATGTAGGATGAGGACAATCGGTGGGCAAGACAGAAGGTGCGTGTGAATATGAATGTTTTCGTGTGCAGGGTCAATCAGAGGATTCTGAGGTCAAGGTAGAAAGGCCTGCTGTGGGTCCCTGTGGGGTGTATGTGCTTTCAGTCGGGTGTGAGACTGGAAGCACCACATGTTAGCTCTACCTAAGAAAAACCAGAAACAATCTGCATTATGATTACACATTTTATACTGTATGTAATGAAGGTAGCATGTTAAATATATATTCCTTAAATCATTTTAGGTTTAGAAGAGATGATGCTTAATTTAAGAAAATATATGTCACATGAAATAACTGTCCAGACATGAAATAAAAAAGCCAAAATTAAATTTTAAATCGTTCCATTGTGAATAAATATGCAAGCATAGCTGGCAAGAAATAAAATATGTTGTGATTTTAAAGACTGAATTGTAATTTATGAAATAATTTGGGAAGAAATACACTCACTCATGTCATTATTTCTGTAATAGCAGCAACGCTCCTGAACCACGGTAAATCTGCTCTTAAATCTGAAACAGAAACAGAAATTAGTCATATAAACATCAGGCTCCTGAGAAAACTGCTTCAATTACATTAGAGGAACTACTAATACATTAGTATAACTGGTGCTAAGGAGTTTATAACCAAAATAACATTAAATAAAAACATCTGATTTCATAAAACTAGGCGTTCAGGTTTCAAGATAAAAACATCACTTTGACTCAGTAAGCCTAGGAAGAGTCATGACCTTGAAAGTTAAACTGGTAAACAACGCAGAGGAGAAAAGCATAATTACCGCTATACCCTAAATGATGAACTGACATTTAACATTTCACCCTGGACTAACAGTTCTGTCCATCCCAAAATAAACTATTCAGCCTAACCCTGCAGGATATTTTGCAAGGCCACAGATGTTGTGATGTACTGCCAAGCTTGATAGACGACTTGGCAAGACTTTCTCCACCAAAGATAAACACTTAATACAGTAAAAGCAGAGCCGAAGTTCAAACGTTCATAAGAACATACAGAATTCACTGTCATTACCAGTTGACTGCAGTCTGATGTGCACTGTACTAATCACAGTAGTCATTCACATTCACATGCTAAAAAAAAAATAAAAAAAAAATTGATAGTTCACCTAGAAATAATTTACTTAATTTACTTTACATTTACTTTCATTGTACGAAGGGGGAAAAAATAAAAAAAATCGTTGCTTGTGTTCCACAGAAGAAGCATGCATATAGGTTTGTAATGTTGTTCTCTTTTAAATGTGTCCTTTTGTTGTTTGCATGAAAAAAAAAAATTAAAAGGATAAAATAAAATAAAAATAAGATATAAAATTAAATTAAATTAAAAACATCAAATATATAAAAAATGATATAACAAATGACACACACACACACACACACATACACATATACATATACACACACACACACACACACACACACACACACACACACACACACACACACACACACACACATATATATATATAAAATATCAAAATGATAATAATAATAATAATAATAATAATAAAAAATTATAAATGTATTAAATAAATAAAATGTATGAGTGCCTCCCTTCATGTGGGAGTGCATAACTCTTTGTACTCCTGTATACAACTCTGGTAAAATGAGAACAGGCATTCGTTCTCTATGGAAATCACCCAGCATGAAAGAAGCCGTGAGAGTGAGCTGGGTGAGACGAGAAGAAGCTGTAGTACGTTGACAAGCTGGAAGACGTGTCCAGGGAAGTGCATGTGTCAAAGGCACACACCCCTGAGGGCAGTCTATATATAGCAGTGGTGGTGCGGTATTGCCTTCACATCACTCATATTAGGTTTCCATGTCTTGAACAGGCAGACTGCAGTAATCAATGAGCATCTTCTGAATAGAGACGACAGCATCCTGTTCTCTTTATTATAAACTTCATTATGCAAAAAAAAAAAAAAAAGCATGTGACGTTCAAGTAAAAATTTACACAACTTCACAAACAAAAGTAGCCGCCTTGACCCAGTTCAGTTCTTTAATAAGCATTAGGTTTGTGATAAAAGTTGGGTCAAAGTGCATGTGCTTTTCAAGATTACTACTATCAGAATACAGGTTACAGACTGTATTTTGGCTAATTCTCTCAAATACTTAACATTTAGGCTATTTTCATGCATGGTTTGATTGTCTAGTCTGAACCAGAGTTTGATTCGATCCTGTTTCCGCCACAAGTCTCTTTTTACACTGAATAATTTGGGTCCAAATTATTTGGGTGATACGTACTAAGAAACCATCACTAAGAAAAACTGCAGCAGCTGTTAAACACTGTAACTAGCTAACAACTCTGCATATTATTATTATTAAGAATCTTTTAAAATATGTTTTTACAAGAATGTCCTGGCCAAGATGGTTACTGTAAAGAAACACAAAAATAGTCAAGATCAAACATTAAAAAGGCAATTTTTTTAATCAAATAGATCAAACAGAAAAATACAAATAATTAGAAACTACAAATAAAATGCAATATGAAGCACGAAAAGCACAGTGAAAATGAAATAATAAAAAATACAAAAAATACAATAAAAAAAAATGTAAAAAAAATTCAGTGTAAAAAAATATATAATCTGGGATTGCTTCCCATAAACCTCAGACCACCTTTCCAAGCCTTTGCACCTTTATGATTCGCTAGTGCTCACCCAACTTCAGATTCAGAAAACCACTTTCACACCAACCAAATGAAACGAGCTCTGACGTCAAACAGACGCAGAGTCCTCTCTAGTGTGAAAGCTCCCAACACAAGACACTCTTAAAGATATTTCTTTTTTGCATACTGCAGAGAAAAGCCTTCTGTCAGTCAGTCACACAACACCTCACCTCCCATTAGTGCTCAAATACAGCATAATGATAGAACCCATTACTGTATTTGTCCCCCTGTCAGAAACAGTCAGTTGTTCTTGTTTACAAGCTTGTACTTTATGGGCATTTCAATGGTCTATAAAAAGGATAACAGCAAAGAGTATGGCGTAATGCTAGAAGTTAGCGTGACTTATCAGCTACCACACAGATTGAGCAACAGTTCTGGAGTGGCGTCAGTTCATTTTCGTATGACATTCACACGCAGAACGGACACGCATACCTAAACACACCCACAGATTCTTATGAGCTCAAAGAAGAAGAAAAAAAAGCACATGCAACTGGGTCATGCTTCAATTGGAGTGATGAGAGACAAGATTTGAAAAACAAAATGACTGTAATTTTTTATAATAAAATGTATGGCTATGTTTGAATTGCACAATTTAAATTGTGTTGTGTCATGTGACATCTTGATTTATAATTTTAGTCAAATACGTGTGCACCACCCAGGTAACATCACAGACTCTAAAACATGAAACTGTCTGGAATTTTGCAACATTTTTTACAATTTCATTAAATTGTACATGGTAAACAAAATCTATATCCACAATATAACCCCTTTATTTGTGTATTGCAATTAAAGCCCAGGATAACTCTTTGATGTATACTGGGAACAGGCAGATTTTATTACACGTGAAATCTCTCCAACTTAATTATATTTTAAAACAAAAATTCAACTTTTAAGAGTTCACAAATTCTTTTAACCTTAGATCATACCAATATGCAAACTCGTTATGATTTATTGCCATTTAAAGTTTATTTCGACAGTTGCAAAGTAGAGGGACACCACTTGCCACCTCAAACAAAGAATGACCCAACTGCCTATTAAATCCGGCTTCCAAAAGAAATATTGTACAACAAATGTCAAACAAATTTACACCAGAAATGTAATTAAAGATATCTAGATATAAATTTACTAATTGCATTTGAATGGTTTGTATATAAGTCTCATCAAATTCTATAAAGCTGGGTTGACAACAATGAAACCTCTGGGAAGGAGGTTTATTTAGTTGGTTGGATGAGTTTAATTAGCTGCTAACATAGCCACATTCCTTTAGCTCAAATGCACAGATGCAGTGGAGACACACTAACTCATGATGATCGCTATAATGCACTATGGTCCATGGTCCTCCTCGGAGGTGTTTGACAAGTGTGCTACTGATAACACTGGTAATAATTGGAAATGTCACTTTCAAGGTCTCAGTTTTACTATGAGTGTCACATGCAGGTCTGGAGCTCCGGTCACGGCACGCTGCACACCAGCTATGTCCCCCTACTGATCACAACATGTGACTACTGACCCAGATAACACACAAAAACAAAATAAAGAACGGCATACCGACTCAGATCACACCCAATTCAGCCACTCCTGCAACATTTAGGAATAGAAAAACAAAGCCGACACAAACAACCGCAAACAAGAAACATAAGACACAAACTAATAGAATACTAAATTACAGTGTGTAAATGAAGAAAAACAATTAAATTAAATTAAAGCAGAACATGGAATTATGGTACGAAATACCATAACAAATGAATACTTTTGTACATCAAGGATCCTGAAGAAAAGTAACATGATTTCCCCAACATTATTAAGCACCACAACTGTTTTCAACATTGATAATAATAAGAAATGTTTCTTGAGCAGCAGATCTGCATATTAGAATGCTTTCTGAAGGATCATGTGACACTAATGACTGGAGTAATGATGCTGTAAATTCAGCTTTGCCCTCACAAGGGGAAAACAGCTGTTTTAAACTGTAATGATTTTACTGTATTTTTGATCAAATATGCAGCCTTGGTGAACATATTTTGTAAGTTGGTGTATAGGATTCCAAATAAACACAAAATAAAACTAGATCTTTCCAGCACATATTCCCAGTAGGACTATTATGAAACCAATAGCATAAAATATCCCTGTAGAACATCAAAAGGGATTTAAAATAAATCCTTCATAATTTTAAAACACCCACAGCTCCTCTTGAGATTTCCTTTAACTGTCCAAAGCGAAACATTATTCCAATACAATGTACATGGAGTTCTAAGAAAGAATTAAAAACAAATGAACACAAACAAAACCAAAATGGGAATTTTCTAACAGGATTACAACATAAAAATCACATTTTCTAGAACACATTCACGACTATTATGAGCAGCAATATAATAAAATATCCTTGTAGAATATCAAAAGGAGTATAAATATAACTGTCCTGAGTAATACATGATTCCAAAACAATAAAAGTAGAGTTTTTACTCTACAAAGACTACTAATACATAGAGGACAAAATATATATATATATCCTATGGGAATTTCAGTTAATCCAGGGGGATCATTTTGGATTCCATTAGGATCATTTAGGATCGGTTCCAAATTATGACAGGAATGCTCAAAATTGGATTCAGGATTGTTTGACAAGGCACACAAAAAATCCCGACAGTTTTCATTGAAATCTTTTTGATGTTTGTGGGCTGTGAAATAAAGATATCTGGCATTTAGATGCTTTCCAGATATGAGTCACAATAACTTAAAATGATGGTGGAGTTGGATTCCAATATGAAAACAATTGCTAAACTACAGGGGAAATAAGGAAGAGGAATCCTCCGACTCTGTGCCACAGATATTTCCTTAACACATAAAACATGTCATTTGCACATACAAAAATAGATATCCAAAGGATTTCTTAGAATGGGGGAGAACACAGAAAGGGAGAGGGACAGGGAGTATTCTGGGAAAAACAAGAGAAGGGCACATGTGGAGAGGCGATGAAGAACTGGAAAAAGAAGTATGGATAGAGTCAAATATTTTCTGTTCACCTAAATATGGAGTGAATTTCGCAAGAAAAAGCAAGGCATGTAAAGCCATGAAAGAGGGTACGAGAGAAAAAGGGATAAGAAGGCATGCAAGAAGAAAAAAATGAGGGGGAAGGCTTGTGAAAAAAACAACATCATGGTGAAAAAGGATAAAACAAGACATAAAAGCGAAAGAGCAGAAGAAATAGGAAGTAAGGCAGTCCCCAGCATTTCTTGCAGAGCGGTTGTGGCGTTAACAGTAGGCTGAGCAATGGTTTTGTAACTGTGATGTCAGTAGATGCTTCACTGACCTGCTGACCTAGTGACCTACTTTTGCTTCGCTCGCTCACTGTTCCTCTCTTCTACTGCGACTTAAGCACAGCTCAACAGGCAGCTGCAGCCAATCATGCGGCAGGCTGAGTCACCACACACTCACCACCAGCAAATCAGGAAATCAGGAGTAGCTCACCACTGACAAACAGCAGCCAATCATATGCTGAGGTAGAAATAAAAGGAGTTTCCAGCCAATCAGACGCAGAGTCTACAAACTCTTGGCTAACCAACAGCAAGCAGAATAAAAAGCGAACAAGAAAGGAAGAAATTGCAGAAGGAAACAGGCTAACAAAACCACATCTTTCAGGCTTCTCCTGCGACAGTGACATTTACCTATTGGACCAAAGTCAGCCAAACCAGATCTGCCTAAAGCACTAGGTTAAAGCCAGATAACAAGCACGACAAACAAACAAATTCTTCCTCCGCTCTCTCACTCAAACAAATGAGGTCTCTTTTATATCACACACACACCCACAACTACCCTTAGGTGCTCTGTACACTATAAACCGCCCTATTTCTTGAATATTTTCACACAATAGCGCATTATCTTGAATTACCGTATTAAAACAGTCACAGATGGACGATATATATTTCAACTGTGTAATTGCGTGTAAGGATTCCACTGCGCCGCCATTTGCTTTTTATTTTAGCTCTTAAAGGGACAACTCACTCAAAAAAATGTATTCTGTCATTATTTACTCATCCTCGTGTTTTTTCTTGTGTAAAACATAAAGGAGATATTTATGTCCAAGCTGCTCTCTGTGGTCAGCATTCATTTTCATTATATGATCATGATTTATTTGTATGGGAAAAAACGTACTGTACCTATTTCGATATACATCACTGTATATATACACATATACAGTGATGTATATCGAAATCTGTGCGGAAGCTAATCCAATTTATTTATGAGTCTATGACACATGCATTTTGATTCTTTATATGCAAGTAATGATGTCAAATGATTTGTCTGCATTATTTAGGCATTATTTTATTTCTTTGTAAGGCAACAGATTTTTTCTTTTCTTTTTTTTGATAAAGAAAGTTGGCCATAGGAGTGTAAAATTAATTTTAAAATGTACACTGGTTCAAACTAGGCTACTGTACTGTATATGTTTGATTTATGTTGAAGTGCGTAAGACGTGGCTTTTAGTGGCCTTTTGTTTTTATCAAAATTTATACCAAAGTTTGGATTTAAATTTAGAGATAGAGTTATCGGCCAATCTATAGGTTATCGCTTTCAAATATAAAGATTATCAGTTATCAGTATCAGTAAAAAATTTCATATCGGTGCATCCCTAAATTGAATCATTTATCTCTATTCATCTCTATTCATATTTTGAATTAGTTCTTATTTATATATTTTCCATTTTCATTTGATTTTAATATTGTTATGTGCTTTTGACATTTTTATTAGCTTTTGCATTTTGAAAATATTTCTAAATTGTTTTATTTCAGTTTTATGTCAAGTTGATGAGGGAACATTAATTAATTTATAATTTTCATTAATTTCATTAATATCTATCTATCTATCTATCTATCTATCTATCTATCTATCTATCTATCTATCTATCTATCTATCTATCTATCTATCTATCTATCTATCTATCTATCTATCTATCTATCTATCTATCTATCTATCTATCTATCTATCTATTTTTTTATTCAGTTTTACTTAAAATGTTTATTATAGTTTTAGTTTTAGTTTAGTTTACACCACAGGTGGCATATTCCTGCAACTCAACAGAGCATGGCGCAAGCAATGTAAAGCTCATGGATTCAATTTCTAGGAAATTCATGAACTGATAAAATGTATTCTTGAATACAATTCAAGTCTCTTTGGATAAAAGCGTCTATCCAAATGCACAAAAATGTAAATGAAATGTTTCAAATTCACAAAGACATTTTTGGTTAAATGATTAGTCAAATTACATTCAAATCTAAGTTTTTCTTTAAACTCTCTGAAAAAATGTCTAATTTCAACTTAATCACCACCATTACTAACTGTATCCATACAGTCGAGATAACCAAACATGGCTTTTCCTGTTCCGTTCCTGTCCACATTCATTTTTTTTCACCGCACAGTCTGCTTTCCATTTTTAATAAATTCATGCAAGGTGCCTACACACATTCTCACTCTCTCAGTCAGATCGAGTCTCTACAGGCTCGCTGTGTGTTTGCGTGCGTGTGTTCTCTAAGATGTAGGTCAGTAAAGCTCTGAGGATGTGAGTCACTCCAGCATGGATCTTCGGTGCAGCTCTGCACGCACGGAGACGCCGGCATGACAAACGGTGTCCATCGGCAATGCCATAGCAACCACTCTCACCAAGCGGGGTAAAAATAGATGTACTGAATTCCTCCATAGCAGAGTTTCCCTCTCATATTCTCTCTCTCAGCATTTTCTCCATTACTCATGCGGCAATCTACACAATCGTCTAGAAACGCTCTTCAAGAGAGGTTCTTCGCTATTTATTTCTACCTGGATAAATCACAAAAATACAACACGCAACCAGCTGAAACACAGATATTGGTTAAATGTATACTTATCCTCACAAAAATATGACCACAGCTGAAAAAGAATTAATGTGCACTGAAAATCATAAGGGAAACTCTTATGGCCAAATCTGCAGCGCAGTGATTCCCATGCAAAGGTATGAAGAGGTTTCCATTTATAGCATTGCTCTCCTCTTACCTTTATACATTCCACGTCAACACCATTTTCCCTGAAAACATGCAATTGTTCTTTTCTAGGGACATCGTGTTATCTTTAGGTGTAGTTACCGTTAAGATAACATTGGTTAAATTGTCAATACAGAGCAGTATGTAAGCCATATTTCTCCTTATCAACCTAAAATTACATTCCTCCCATTTAAGTCTAGAAAGGCAGGATTTCTCACTCACTCACTCACTCACTCACAACTCCATTCACATGTCACACCTCTGCACATCTTTTAGAAAATGGCAAGAGAACATGAACTGAAATGGATGGTATTTATTTAAGTGGAGAAGAACTCTTCTCTTTTGTGAGCCAACTCTTAGTAGTAAACCTAAGACTGTTAAACACATACATTATTCAAATGATCAAATCAAATAAATTAAATAAAACTTTTGAGTTTTGAGTCTTTTAATCTTTTATGATATGCCGGTTAATAAATCAATCAATCATCATCAAATTTGGCCCCAAATGATCTTTTGAAATCATTATTGTGTTAAATTAGAAAAGCATTAAACAGACATTACAAAAAGTAGCTTTAGAACATTTTTTTTTTTTTTATTCAACAGAATTTATCATACAATTTTTAGGCTACAATGGCCATGATTTTTTTTTCCAGGAGCTGCATCTGAATTGTTATTTAGATATAATTAAAGAGTAGGGTTGCAAAATTCTGGGAATTTTCAAAGATGGAAACTTTCCATGGGAATTAATGGGAATTTAAGGGAATTAACAGGAATTTATGGGAATAAACGGGAATAAACTGGGAATTTTCAAAGTTGAAGGTTGGCTCTTCTTAGGAAACTTAAATATAGTTGAGGAAAGTATATTTTAGCATAATCTTGACTAAAACAAACAGATGCCATTCAAATACACTTGAATATCCATGCCATTCCATGTACAGAAGCCCAAAGCACAAGACTATTGAAGGCACACATTTGAGCCTGTGGACTAAACAAAGTGAAGTAAGTTCTGATGATATTATGGGGAAATACATTTATTAAATGTTTAAATTGCAAATATCACATACAAATGTATTCATCTAGTAGATAGCAAGCTGATAAGTTAGATGCTAAATAAGCTAGCATAACTTTATTTACCACATAAGGCAGATGCTAGCTACTAGACATGCACCGATTACAATTTTCTTGCCCGATTCCGATTTCCGATTTTTCATTGTGTTTGACCTGCCGATACCGATTTTAACCGATTCAGATTTTTTTTTTTAACCACTTTACAGTACCACAAATATTTATTATCTATCTTGTCTTTAATAGAACATTTTGCATAGAACATAGAAAAAAAATTTGAACAGATAATCGCTATAAAATGGAACTATACAAATTACTCCTGGTGTGGGAAATTAAAAGTTAATTAAAATTAAACTTAAAGAAAGCTTATACTGTATATTCTGACTGGTTTACTCATTTATTTTTATTTATTTTTTATAAAACACCATATAGTACTTTTACCCAAACTGAATAATAAAAACAAGTTTAAATGTGTAAATTTTTTAAAATGTTCCAAATTCCCCAGCTTAATTTCCCATGGAAATTTACCGGAAACTTTCTGCCCCTTTGCAACCCTATTATAGAGCAAAAAAAAAAAAAAAAAAGTATGTTCTGCAAAAGAAAGACATACAGGTCATACAGGTTTGAAACGACATGAGGGTAAGAATAAACAGAATTTTAATTTCCGGGCAAACTATACCCAATTATTTTTAATGAAATGATACTCTAAATAAGAAACTAAAACTGCCAGTATAGGTTGATTAAGTCATTAAGTTATTGAGTCAATTAATTAATTCATTCATTCAATTCTTTAAAAAGACCCCCCCTAAAGAAAGTCTGTTTACTCGGCAGCCATATTTGCAACACCTCCGGGCAGCTATTTCAGGCATCCAAGATCAAGCCATATCTACTTGAAGGGGAATCCTGAAATCTCAAAAACTGCTTGCAGAGCTCACAATTAAATAACATATTTCAAATCTGCAACAAAATCTGACATGAACTGTCCCATAAATGTTGTTTCTTATGCTCAAATAGCGTTAAAAAGCGTACTTTTTAGGCTAGACCAGCCAATGCGCCTGTGCAGTCCTATGCGCAATGACTTTTTTATTTGGAAGGCCGTATTTATTTTTTAAGTATTCCGCCATATTGTGCGTTGCAGTTTCTCCCATTCATAAGTAATAGGAGTGAACCGTCTTTCTATATAAATAGTCTGAGTAAATGGCTCTCTTTATAAATTGGCAACTGAATCATTGGTTCACCCGACTGATTCGTTCAAAACGCAGATTCTTTCAGAAACGAAAAATGAAACGAACACTGCTGTGTGCTGCTTGGAGACACAACAGTTCTGGTCTGACTTTAAAGGTGTAAAAATCGTGTAAAAACAGACGATATATATCTAAAAGAACACAATATTAACTTTATTTATTGAACTGTTGTATAAAATCAATATCACATTTGCAATCGTGTGATATTGCTAAACTGTATGATATAAATAGGAGACAAAGACTCATACAGGGGCATGTTTGCCCTGATATCTTGAATTTTAGGGTTATTCTATCTGCAATCTATAGGCTACATCACACAGCAAGTTGTTGTCCTGCATTCATGTTCATCACCAATCAACTGTATGAAATGTAAGACCTTCGTAGTTCTGGGGCGTTAAATCATTTTGATATTAAATCATTTTAATTATTATACCCCTGTATTTTTATCTAAAGTGGCTAGTCAGAGCAAACACAATTTAATGTAGAATCTTTACACAAAATTAGCAAGAAGCCAAATTTCTGCAAAAATTATGTATCCCCTCACTGTTGCTGAAAACTTGAGATGCACCGAGAATTGCATTTGGAATCAGATTGTGAATCAAGATCAAATGGAATCATGAGGTGCATAAAGATTCTCACCCCTATAGGAAATATATGAAGCTTTCATATCGACAGTTTCCACTAACATGTTGATGGGTGTGGTTGGTGGTTGAGATGGTGATTATGACAGAGCAAAAGTGGCACTTCAGAGACAGGCTGGGATTGCCGTCTCTGTCGAACGCTCTCACAGGGCGGGAGCGGGGATGACTGTAACACCGTAACCATGACGATCAGTCCATAAGCAACCACGGCCGACATTTAAAACCAGCCATGGCTTAGATGCACACACTGGGAAGTGAGGACCCAAACACAAACCAATTTTAGTCTAGTTTAGTGACAAAACATTTACATACTGTACAATCCCAAAAAAAAAAATGTTCAAAAATCTAAATCAAATAATGCTCATCATGCCCAAATAATGCACACAAGAGAAATGACACAGTTTAAGCAGAAACAAACTAACAGTACATTTGATGGTGGGGAATCACGCTTACTATTGGTCCCACAGCCATAAATACACACACACAAACAGACATATCAGGGTGACAGTAAAGTAATCAGATGGTTCAGTAGATGCAAGCAGTAAACACATCTATTTAATGAGTTCTCTAAAATCCAAACACAGCAGAGAGGTGTTTATATAAACAGTGCCAACACTTCAGCCATAAAAAATTCACTGTCATTCCCAGAAACCTCTGCACAACTTTTCCACACTGCATTCAATAAATAAGAAATATTAATGGGTCACATGTCTCTTCTGATTGGGTTGCAGAAAAAAAATGCTGAAGGCAAATAAATTGTTTTTTAAAGCAGAACTCCGGTCAATTTTAACATTGAGCTCATTTTTTTGTAAATTTGGAGTGCTGTCAGTACAGAGAACAACGACAAAAATCGGTGTTGCCTACACCATGTTATCCTCTTTTTAAAATTTGCACCCTGTTGACTTCAATGGGGCAAGTTTTAAACCTGCTTTTAGCCTCTTAACATCCTTGATGTGTCATTACAAGTGCACAGCCAATGTGAGTGATTCCTTTAGAGTGATCACGGGTGAATCTGACAGCAGTAGATGTGAAAGATATTAATAAAAATTATGTTATTTCAGGCAGCGCACTTACCTGTATTTTCTTCCTGTTTTTCGGTCGAAGTCCATAGTAATCGATTGTCGAGTTCACACGCATAGGTTTAGTTACCTATGATCACGCGCGTGAACTCGACAATCGATTACTATGGACTTCGACCGAAAACAGGAAGTAAATACAGGTATGTGCGCTGGCTGAAATAACATAATTTTTATTCATATCTTTATTAAATATTGCCCCATTGAAGTCAACAGGGTGCAAATTTTAAAAAGAGGATAACACGGTGTAGGCAACAACGATTTTTGTCGTTGTTCTCTGTATTGACAGCACTCCAAATTTACAAAAAAAAATTAGCTCAATGTTAAAATTGACCGGAGTTCTCCTTTAACTAACCACATTATCACGTATAGGTAAGACAAAGATAAAAAGCCTTAAATAACCCTTAAAAATGAAAATTCTGTCATTATTTAACGCCCCGATATACTCACGGCAAAGTTCTTTTTCGTTCTTCGTCTTGCGGTAAAACAAAGTTCGAATCCGCGATATACTGTTATCGAACATCTGACGGCGCTCAAACTGCTGAGAGCAGCGTTTAGATATGTAAATATGTGCTGTGCACTTTCCTCTCAATAACAAAATAAGCAAACAACAAATTTGAGAAAACAACAAGCATTCTTTTAAATAAAGCATAAGAAAAAGCATCTGGATATATGGCAATGTGGTTTGCAATAAATTTGCACGAGCTCTGCAAAGTCATGTCACGTTTATTTAGAGCACTTTATACGATAAGATTGCTTAAAATCAAGCAGCTTTACCATAAACAGTGTCAGTGTCTCATTTCATCTGAAGTACAACCTCATTATCTACCTAAAGCAGCTCTCCAGAATGTTTTCATTCGTGGGTCAAGTCTGATCTCCACGGATTGTGATTAAGCGGAAAAGATTTCCACGTGAAAGAAGGCAGAGCCTCCGCGTGCACCTATTTATCACGTTAATCGCCATGAAAATAGTTATTGGCTTATTGGTGTGTTAGCTATTGATACTTTAATGCTGTCAATGCATCAATACAGGCTTACCAAAAAAAACTTTCTCGATGCACTATTTTTGGTCTATGCATCATATGCACATCTTTGAACATTGCATCTTAAAGATAGTGAAGACTTGTGTCTTCTGTTCAGACACAAATTGCCACTCCCCAGGCTCTAACCCATCCGAATTGCAAAGTACGATGCCACAAAAAAATAAATTAAAAAAATAATAATAAAATCAGGCTCCATTTGACTGTGTATAGATGCTAGACTTTTTGCTGAAACGTTTTCAAGCTTATTAAAAACAAGTTGGGATGTCTTTTTCATTATCAAGCATTTTTGTTATTTTCATGTACTACTATGCCAAAAAAAAAAAAATCATAATAAAATGAATAAAAAAAAATCAAATTTAATTAAAAATATAATTAAATAAGGCTCCATACACTGTGTATAGATGCTGGACTTTTTGCTGAAACGTTTTCAATCTCAACAAAAATAAGTTGGGATGTGTTTTTCATTATCAATTATTGTAGTTATGTCCATGTACTCGTGGCCATCTCTTATCTCTGTGCCGATAATCACCAAGTAAAGGTCATTTTTGTTTCCTCCAGGACACTTTATTACACCACACCCTGATTTCCCAGGGTTAGAGTCCCTTCTGTGGGCTTGCAGTCAACCTCAAGCCCCTGTGCCTGGATCTCACAAAAGCGCCCTTTGTTAGTGTGAATGTCCAGCAGTCTGCAGACAGGAAAATGTCTGAGCAATACTGCTTTCCACTGGCAGGGTCTCACACCGCCACTGGCAGGAGGCCCCACGGTGAAGTTGCTGCGGCTGTTGGTCTGGTCTTTCAGAGGAACGGCGAGGAGCCAGCCGCTGGCACTGACGCCAAGTGGGTCAGCCATGATCCCAGCCAGAGGGAGGCAGAGAGCACGGGAGAATGGAAGGAGGATTAGAGGCAAAATAAGGTGACTTCTAAAGATGTCAAAATTGTTCATTAAAACAGATTTGCTAGAACTTACAAAGAAAATCTGGGTCTGTTTGTGCAGGTGATAGATTTATTCACCTCTATGAACATATGGACCGGCATACTAAGGAAAGCTAATGCCTCCAAAACAGAATCGAAAACAGGTTTCCCGAACATTCCCCCCATCTGCCATTGGTCGGTCAAAGAGATAGTCCCGCTCCAATCTCACACCATTGGTTGAGCAATGAAGCGTTGAGCTGGTTGTGATACTCGAAAATGGCAATGATTTGATATTGTCACAAAGTTTACACTTTTCAGGTAGATCAACTAACGAATGTATTGTTAAATCAACAAAACAAAAATAGTAAAGGAATATTCCTAGTTTAGTACATGAATCAGCTCAACCAGCAGCATTTGAGGCATTATATTGATTGCCCCCAAAAAATTATCTGATAATTCTTTACAATAAGGGTTCATTTGTTAACATTAGTTAATGCATTAACTAACATGGAATAACAATGAATTTATCAATCTTTGTTAATGTTAGTTAATAAAAATATCCATGTTTATGTTAGTTCACAGTGCATTAACTAATGTTAACAACAACAACAACTTTGGATCTTAAAAATTTATTCGTAAATGTGGAGCATTGTAGAAAGCTGTAGAAGTTTTAGAAAATTAAGGTTATGGTGAGGCACCTATAATGGAAGTGATTGGGCCATTTTTCTGAAGGATTTAAAAAAATGCCAGGCTTATAATTTCAGAAATGCTTTTACATGAATATTTAAGCGTTTTTTGTTTTTTTTTCACACTAAAATCATGTTAACTCTTATGTCTTGTGCTAGCCTAGAAATCTAGACGCACCCTAGCGGCAGCAAAATGTATTTCGCAGCCAGGTACGTCTAGCAACTCTCAATAAACCTTCTCGCTGCAAAAACCCAGATTGGGTCAGGCCAATCACGTTGTGTATAGAGTAGGCGGGGGCGGGCTTAACATACACGACAGAGTTGTGACGGTTACCTGGCTGCTACTTGAAAACAAAGAATGACGGCTGCTGATGGAGAACAACGGTCTTTCGAATCGGCTTTGGCCGCGACTCTGGAGGACTTGGAGTTAATTTTTTCTTTGAGAAAAGAGCAAAGAACGGCACTTAAGACATTCTTAAAAAAAGGAAGATGTGTTCGTCGTTTTGCCGGCCAGATATGGCAAAAGTTGAATCTATCAACTAAGCTCCGCTGTTGGGAAAACGCTCTGGTTGGTTGAAGCGCTGTCCTATTGCGTGCAGAGGGAATTTGAAAGACAGCCGTTTATCCCGCCCCTCGGATTGAGCCGTGACTATGGTGAGTTTCCAGACCTAACATCTTGATGTAGGTCTGGCTTGCCAGGCTAGTCTTGTGCCTATACTTTTGAAAATAAGTGAGAATTTTAATGTTTACGGATTGTCACAGTTCCCTTTTAAAAATAAGAAATGTCTTCGCAACCAACTGAAATAAGTATGTTTAAGTACTAAAATGACTAAACCTTCAAATAAAATGAAAATGAAAACTAACAATAAAAATAAAAAATATATCAATTTGATACTTTAATAGTACATAAATACTAAAATAACATAGTCATTGTGTGATTCAGGTTAAAGGCCTCACGTGTGTACCTGTTTGCTTCTGTATATTGTTATAGCCAACCTCTCCCAGTCTAAAGGCGGCTGATTGTGTCCACAGGTCAAACGCAGACAAACATCCTATTTCCTCTCCCTTGCTCACCTGTTACGCCTGAATGACACACAAAAACTGCACAATCATGCAAATACATAAACAATAGGCATCAAGGGGAGCCGAATAATCCACTAATCATTTATAACTGGCATATTTAAGACATCAAAAATCAAGCAAAATAATGATTGATGCACAATTTGCCAGCACAAACGCTTGAAAACAAACATCATAAAGATTTACAAGCACCAGCTTTACAGTTGTAATCCATTATGTTCTCCTCGCACTTTTCTCAGGATTAACTATAATATAACTATGGTATGTACACACACACACCATATAACATCCTACAAAAACACACACAAGATCTGAATGGAAAGAAAACTGCTTGATTCAGCTACTAGTCGCTTTATGTTATTAATAATTAAGAATAAAACAATCACTAGCAGAATCAAGCAGTTTTATCTCCAGTCAAATCTTCCGAATTAGACTTTTCTCAAAAACGCGACCTAGTTTCATAACGGAAATGGCTCAAAGGAACAAAATTTCAGAATTTCAGCATAAAACATGAAAGCAAAAACACAGGCAAAAGCATTCCTCATTTAAAAGTTGCTTTGGGAAAGAGCATCAACTAAATGAAACAAACGTTAAGTACTTCAATTAAAATGTGTAATTAAATGATTAATAATTAAATTATGCAAAAAGAGCTAAAGAAATGCAAGTGAATATCTTAACTAACTGAAATTTCAAAGTAGTAAAAACTTGAGGATCCAAGACTACTGAGCTTGATTAAAATGTTGTTTATCCAAGTTTTTCCAAAACCAAAAAAATACTCCAAATTAAAAAAAATGATATCAGTCTCCTGCTAAAGAGCTCTAAAATACTTATTTTATTCTTTACATGCAAGGAAATACACATACAGGGAGCAGAATCACAAAAATGAGACAGTGAACCAATACACTGAATCTGAACATTTACATTTACTCATACGGCTTATACTTTCAGACATTAAAGGGATAGTTCACCCAAAAATGAAAATTCTGTAAATCATTTTAATCACCCTCGAGTTGTTCCAAACCTGTATGACTTTCTTTCTTCTGCTGAACACAAAAGAAGACATTTTGAAGAATGTCGGGAACCCGGAACCCCACACAAAAAAGTTGTGTGAACTGGTTCTATAGGAGTGTGATTAGCTCTTATTGCCCCGGGTTATTTATTTATTTTCTATATATACTACAGTCTTCTTTTAGCTCTTAATTTAATTGTTAGGTGAAAAAAATCTTTTGTGTGCTTTTTATTACCAAATATTTAGGAATATTTGTCAAATCTTCAGAATTTCTCATCAGTTTCCCGATAAAAATGAAGGAAACTGTAGAGTAAAAAGCCTTTGTTTTCCCACACAGTGGTCAGAACCGTTCAGAGAAACATTAGCATACTGTATACCCAACCCAGGCTAAACTTACATTATGTGTAAATATCCTGCAGGTCTTTAGTGGCCAGAATATAAAATTAGCATACAGCTGACAGGCTTGCCACAGACATGAAGGGCTGACGTCAGCAAAGCCATGCCATCCTCAGAGCTAAAGTACAGTGTTGTTGCTTCAAAAACGACACGCTGCAGTCGATTTCTGCCGAGTCATACGGCCTCTCCAATTCCTCACTTTTCCCGAGTGCACAATCACCCCTTTTTCTCTTAGTGAGAGAAAAACACAAAAATAAGTGTGACGTGAGATGGGCTGAAGCCTAGACACTGAGATCACAGGAAACTGTGTGTGTATGTGGGATCTCCAGGGAAGTTTTTTTTTCTCAGTTCCGAATCCCAAATCAGGACTGTAGCCTGCAGCCACATCAATCCACATGAAAATACAGAAGCAGTGCTAAGTGCAATACACATCACTTACAAATGCAAGCATGGCATCTTCATGCAAATTACACTGCAGGTCTGAAAAAACAATACAAAAACAAAAAAGCTGTGCGAAATTTGAATAATAATGAGAAAAGCATTCCCACTGCAGCAGCACTGGGATGTAAATGGACCTTTACAATGTTTCCTTGTAAAGCATGTTGCTGAATTAAGTTTGTTAACCACAATGATTTCAGTTCTTTCATGAGGTTTGTAATGCAGGCAAGTTTGATCCTTTTGACTGGTACACTCCAAAAAAAAAATACATTTCTGCTGTATGTTTGATTTAACTTATTAAATGGACGAATGTAATAATTCTTGTACATTTTGTCACAGTTTTAAGTTAATTGTGTGCAATCAATTAAAATTTGTACAATGGATACAAATGGATACTCGTTTGCATATGGACAATTTTCAATTGGCTATAACCAAATATTATTTTTTTTAAATGTAACATCATCCATACATGTACTTTACTTTAATTTTTTACTTTAATTCACTAAGTTTACACTAAAAAATCTTTTACATAAGTATATAATATTATTATTATTATTTTATTTTTTTATGCCAGAGGAATGTTTGGTACTACTGATAAAGTCTGAAGTCACACTGATAATTATTTAGTGGTGAAGTAAATACTACAGAATTTTTTTTTTTTTTTATATGAAAAATTTAATTAAAAAAACTAAGTAAAATCTATATTAGTACTTAATTCAAGTATATTGTAGAAATGAAAGCGTAAATATCAACGTTATAAAATTAGGTAAAATGACTCAACCTTCCTGATACTAGTGTTCAATGTTATATTGTTTGAGAGAAAAGGAATCTTAAACTAAATATAAATTACTCAACATTTTTACTAGCCAGGTTAAAATTACTTATTTTCTTTGTTACTTTCACTTAACTTAGGTTAGTAGAGTTTACTTAATTCCATATGTGAAATTTACGTAAAAAATATGCATGCAAAAACTTGCCAAAAAAAATTAAGTAAATTTTACTTATTGTTTTTTTCAGTGCAGTACAATATCTTTATCAAGTAATTCATATTTTTATACAGCAAGAATGCATTACATTGGTCAAATGTGACAGTAAAAGACTTTAACATTGTTACAAAAGATTCATATTTCAAATAAATGCTGTTCTTTTTAGCTTTCTATTAAATGTTCATTAAAGTATCCTTAAAAAGATCAGGGTTTCCACAAAAATATTAAGCAACTGTTTGCAACATATATACATTAGTGCTGTCAATCGATTAAAAAAATGACCTAGATTAATCACACATTAAAAATAAAACTCTTTTGCTCTTCACTTCAGTTAAAGAATGGTTGACATTCTCGTTCAAAGCCGAACCGTGTATATCTAACCGAATAACACATCCTCCTTTCAAATCAACGCTATGCTCCATCTCCAGTTCAGCCATTTGTAGTTTCATCTCTGGGGCTTGCAGGGTATTAAGCTATTAAGTGAGTCAGACCCTTAGCAATATTGGAGTGCAGTCAACATGAAAATCACAACACTATCATAAGCACACAGCCAGTCATATCATAATAACAAAATAAAGGTAGCACAAAATGACTAAGAAGCCATTCACAGAGGACACGTGAACTCTTTCTAACATACCATGGACGTGATGCAATGGCCAAAAACAACAAATGTCTTTGAATTACCTTCATTTAGGGACTGTCAAACTGTTTTTAAAAGAATATTTCACCATTTTCCACCTTACCTTCTTTAGGTTGGAAAAGTTGCAGAAGGGCTCTTGTAGATTGTCATTGAGCGTTTTAATTCCAAACAAAGTAACTCCAATCCAATGGCAATGGCAATCCAACCCTGCAAAGGCAAAAATAAATTGTTACGCACTCTTTCCTTAAGGTGAGCTTACATCAGGTGTATCCAATACCTTATTCTGACATTTAGAAATAAATTACTATATCAACAGCAAAAAGAACAAAAGAAACTGTTTGAATGCATGCAACTTTAACCACAGCACACTCTCTGCGAGATTTTGGGTGTTTGTGAATGTTAGCTTTAAGAATATTTAAATGCGTCCTATCACAATTTGCTGACTATTATTTCTGCAGCGAAATGTCAACAAACCAGGTCACGGGTTATATATGCGGTGTGCTGCTGTGTAAGTGAACAGAGCTTGTGTCTAGTTCTAAGAAAAGTTCTGCGTCCACCCGCTAGCTTCTCCACACGTCCCAGAGGTTCTGATTAGAGATGAAATCACAACTAAAACATCTGGGTCATTCTGAGTCTTCACACACACACACACACACACACACACACACACACACACACACACACACACACACACACACATCATGGGGCTCCCGTTGCACTGAGAAATTACTGTCCCTCCATGCAAACATCTTGCTGTTACTCCTTTTGCCTCTAAACATAAATTGAGTCCAACCCAAAAGGGAATTCTTAGCGCTGAAGAACAAGAGCTGACAACTGGCTGGTAAAACAGAAGGATCAGGTTCACCCCCAAGTACATTTATTCCTTTTTCAGTTTTTATCCGAATACTACAACAAAATCCATTTGTCCTAGGGAGACGGTAACAAGGACAGAAAAAAGGTGAGAGTAAATTGAACTGGTTTACACAATCAGCACTTTTGAGGATGAAATAATCACTAAATTTGCCAGATTACCAAATTAGTGGCATCAGAGTTTTGTTTGAAGGACTTACTAACAAGTTAACAAGGCAAAAATCTAATTGTGATTTTTCTGATAAAAAATTATTGTGGTTTAAAATGAGATTTAAAAAAAAAAAAAGCTCCAGGTTTGCTGTGCTTGTTTGTAGGGCTGCACAATTTGGACAAAAAATTTGTGATTAGGCCTATGTCTCAATAACTGAGACTATCACGACTATATAATAATAATTTAAAAAAATGTAAATGAGAAAGTTTATTATTGTCATATTTCACTACAAAATAACAAATATAATAATAATAATAATAATAATAATAATAATACTTTACAGAACTACTGTAAAATAAAATATTTATGGCTAACTTAATTTCTTACAAATTTCAATCATTAAACCATTTAACTTTTATTTTGGTGGAAAACAGCAGGGAGCCATTAAAGGTGTCCTATCATGTTTTTTCACTTTTTAAACTTTAGTTAGTCTGTAATGTTGCTGTTTGAGCATAAAAAGATCTGCAAGGTTACAAAGATCAAAGTCCACTCCAAAGGGAGATATTTTATTTAACAGAATCCACTTTCCAGGAACTACAACAAACGACTTGTTTGGGCTACAATGCGATTTTTCTGGATCTTATAAAGTCACAATGGTACTCATTTAAATAATCCCCACCCACAGAATAAGCAAAAAGGGGGACGAGGCCTGGTTGAGCTGCATTAGAGAAGACACTGTGTCAAAGAGACACTGCTTTTTCCAAAACTCATTTGTTTGACCTTCCTAAGGCTGACAAACTTAGAGTGGTTAGAACTTATTTAAAACACCGTTTCTGAACATTATAACCCCACCGTTTATCTTTTTTTTTTACCGATTGAGGTTTGTATTACCTTGTAGTGCTTGCACCTTGTAGTGCTTGCAAAGTCTATGCATGAAATCCGTTCTGGACGATCCTCTTGTTCGTTAACATTGTCAGGGTCTGAATCGGGCTTGAATTGGTTTTGAAATTGACGCCATCCTCAATATTTACACTTGCAGTTATGGAGGGGCAGGACATTTCCCAAAAAACGTGAAAAAAATTATGTAGGGCGGGATTTTGTCCTTCTGGAATGTATTGGATAGCAGTAAGTTGGGTGTTGCTAACTATGAAGGCAGATCTAAATGCGGGTTAGCAGTCAGTTCAGTTGTGGCGAATATTTAGTCCCAAACTCTACCGAGAGAACATCATCATGAAGAGAACATCATTTTGAGGTGGAGGGGAGGTTAACGTTTTTAATTAAAGATTTCGAGTTTATCAAAAACAGGCGCCAACAAACGGCAACTGACGCAGACAGGGGTAACACACTGATCCGACAAACATCTCCATTGCCGTTGGCCGGCATCAATGCAGTGTGAATTAGCCTTTAAAGTTTCTCTTTTGTTGACGATAGCAGGTTTATAAGCGCTTCGCATTACAATTATAGAAAGATAGTTGGAACATGTTGCGTTCCAAAGCGACCCAAACTCAGAGCAGATGCAGAGACGAGTTTGCTTGAAGCAGCATGTGCTGCGAACAGAGTTGCTCTGAGACACTAAAAACACCAGATAATAACTGTGCTATTATTTACGTTTTTTTTCCCCATGCCCATCAATTATTGTGGTACAATCTATTTTAGAAGACACCCCATGTAAAAAAGAACTGTATGTTTGATCTTTAAAGTAGGCATTTCTTGACCAGAAAAAAAAAAATCTATGTAGACCAGGCCTTTTGCCATTTAGTCATAATTAGTGACTATCCAGCAACCACTCGCAACACCTCAGAAACCACCTAGCAACACTGTAACAAGATGTATGGCCTAGGAAACCTCTGTGAACACATTAGCAATAGCTTAGCAACTACTGTGAAAGCGGTCAATAAAAATAGTTTAAAGCTATTCACTAGGGCCTTAAGAAACAATGAGACATACATTTCTGTAAAGCTGCTTTAAAAGCTATATTTTGAAAAGCTCCATTCAAATAAACTTGATTTGACTGAAAATGTAAACATCTAGTCGACTTATATCTTTTTAAGTGAATTTTAAGTTAAAGACTTTGCTAATTGTAACAACACTGCTATTATATGGACCCAGGTGGTTTAACTCATGTTTACACTCACACAGCAATTAAGCTTCACAGCAACAGGGAAGTAACTCACAATTAATTTTCAGCTCATGAATTCCTAACATCAATATGTGTGAAAGCTAAATGCTTGCAATATTCCCATAATCAAAAAAAAAATGTTTGTCTTCAAATGACAAAAAGCCAAACCCTAGATGGGAAAACAACAATGACCCAAATGGATAAAAACATGACTCATATTCCTCTGCAATATACCATCTTTGATTTACAAGCATATAGGCTTTGTGTGATGGATCCTTGCCAACTGGTTTACAGCATTCAACTCCATGCATCTGATAATTCAAACAACTGCTTATAGGGAACCAAAAAAGCAGTCATACATCAAATTCAGAATGGCAAAGATAGAACTGCTTTATTGAGCCATTGACACGAAGATAATTCAAATGTAACCGAGATATAAAATTAAAAAGAAAGAAATCATTGACAGACTATGACACACAATTTGGCCACATAAACCTGCCTTTCTTACAATCAACTGCAAGCTCGCATTCAGATCTGCCTCCATCTAATGCCGGGGACACACTAACCGACAAGCTAAGACTGAACTGAACACACTAACGACTGGAGCAGGTTTTAAACGCTGACTTTGAACACCGCGTTTGGGCAAGATCAGACGTATCAAATTACATTCATAATCAGCCTTACAGTCTTTAAGTGTGTCCCCGGCTTAATCAACAATTGATGAAGTGTCCGAGCCAAACTCTTTTTTTCTTTTCAATAATCCGTTTCACTCAGATGTCAGTCACAATACGAAAGAAAGGATTTATCGCTACTTCAATTACATCGCAACTTTTAAACAAAACTGGCTTGATTGTCAACATTTAAATTGGCATGAAACAGCCCTTTTCCCTCCTGTGACGTATATGAAAACAACTTCTAGAACAAGAAAAAAAATGTAGGGCGGGACTTGGTTTTATCCATCGGGAATTGATTGGATCATTGTCGTTTGCTATTGTTGTGATCTCATGTGAGTGGCAGGTTGTAAACATGCCAAAAAACATAGAAGTAATTTTGGTTCCAGATTACGAGGAGACATGAATTAAAAATAAATAATGATTTGCATGGATAAATCATTTATATTAAATACTGCAATATTCCATAAAAAATAAGAATTGTGATTTCATGGTGCCTTTAAGCATAACATGCTTCTGATCTTACACACAACACAGTCTTCTGAAGCAGAGTCCGATGTGAAACGCAGAGCGAGCAGATGGAGGCATGCATACATGCGGGTTTGGTGGAGTGGGTGGATGTTTAGAGCTCTGGGCATCCAAAAGGACTCGTCACTCCAACCCACTCTCCCACAATGCAGTCACATGTCCCTCTGGCCACAAGGTTGGTAACCAGCATCGGGTCTTAGCGTCCCCCTGAGACAGCCAAACTGAACCGATATCGACTCCAGTTTTATCCCTTAAAGCACAGAGAGAGAAATGTAGGATAATTGTGGAAAAGCCTGCCCTGGACCACCCAATAAAATTACAGTGCGAGTGGAAGTTTTACTTTTCTGAACAGATCGGAAATTAAACTCATCATCTGCCAGGGAATGGGAAGCCGTACGGAAAACAAGCCTCCTGCGTTACTATCACATGTCATCAAAACACAAAAAGCTGAATGGAAACTATCACTCCCTTTGCTCTCTGACTGACACAAGTTGATAGGACATGGACACTAGACATTTGAAGATCTGTAAATGGAAAGTTAATTTTTCTTTGAGGGTTTGGCATCTATGTGGGCTGAAGCAAATGTAATTTGGTTGGCACTGCAGGAAAGACAATCTCAGAGAGTCTTATGAAATGGCGGGCATGCTAGAGAACAAGAGCTCAGAAGGCCTCTTGACCCAAAATCATTCTCAAAAAGAAAAGAAAACATCTGAGAGCTGCCGGTTAATGACCTCACAAGCATATGGTTTTAAAAATGTCATTAATACAACACAATTGACAATGTTAACAAGTGGCCAAAGTACACAAACAAATCCGACTATAAATAAACTGAAGGCACAGAGAGAAAAAAGCTTCAAGGTAAGTTTAGGAACAATGACTAAAGACATTATAAAGATAAGACAGAAAAGAGAGGGAAAAACATAAGATATGTAATGTTATTATTGCCATTGGTTGCCCCACAGTTATTGAACGGAGCTGAATAATGACACTATTGGCTTGTTAGAGCTGCTTTGAAACAATCTGTATTGTATAGAGCTATAGAAATAAAGGTGATGACTTATATGTAGAATGTAGTCAGCATATATTTACAAAATAAACAGAAATGCAAGGGGGAAAATTTTCAACATTGAGTTTTGATTTCTACATGATCAAATTAGGTATATGTACACTATAAACAGAAATTCAAGAGGGTAAACATGATTTATTTCCGAAAAAAGTTTTGAAAACATGATGAGTGAATGGTTTCACTGAGTGGGCCTCGTGTACCACTTTTAGTGTGTAAGCAATAATAAAAAAAAAAACCTGTAATCTATTTCCAGACATTTTGGCAACACTATACATTTTAAGGTTCTTTTTTTATTTTTTTCTTATTGGGTAAACTATCCCTTTAAGTCATTGTTATGAGTTGATCAACTCAATCTTGGTGCTTATTGGGTCTTTTTTTTGCAAGCCAATCACCGCAACTTTTTAAACCTTAGTTAGCTTGTATTATGTGTATTGGACAATACTTTACAGCATTTATTCATCTAGTGTAATGTAAATTTCAACACATATTAATAAATTTACCATTATAAGTTGTATAGGTTAACATGAATGTATTAAGAACAAACATGAAAAAAAATACAAATTATAAAAGTATATCAATAGCTATAAAAAAATGAAAGAACAATTAAAATTAACATATTTTTAAAAAAATGCAGTAATAAATTGTTCATTACTAGTTTATGATACCTAATGATAAACTAATGTTAATCAAATCTTACTGTAAAACTACATTTTCTGATACATTCCTATTTTATTACTGAACACAGTGCTGTCCAGATATTAACAGCTTCATAAACATTTAACCAAATGCCTGAATCGTGTGTTTGAATAGACCTGACAACAAGATCAGAAAGGTATTGTGTCACGGCTGCGTATCTTTGCAGATCAAATAGGTTCATCAAGATCTGTTTTTGTTCTCTTGTTGGGTGGCCAGAAGATTATATTTTTAAGGAACTTATGTTTCAGGTTTGGAAAAGAGAAATCAAACCACAGCATCTCACTAGATAAACTACCGTTCAAAATTTGGGGTCAGTAAGATTTTATAAGTCTCTCATACTCATCAAGGGTGCATTTATTTGATTTTTAAATAACTGTTTGTTTGTTTGTTTGTTTTTTTAGTATTTTAATGCATTTTAAACCTTAATTTATTCCAGAAACATTTCTTATCATCAATGCTGAAAGCAATTGTGCTGCATAATATTTTTGCGGAAACCGTGATAAAAAAAAAAAATCAAAATCACATGATATCCCAAGAGTGTTTTAGACAACAGTTTGTAGATTATTCCTTACGTGTGAACATTTAACCAATGAGATATTCCTTAGACGTCAGCAAGCATGACCCTGGCCTCAAGACCAACTGACCAGAACAACAAGGCTTTAAGAGTCCTGCCAGGGCACACTGACCCTCCGTATGGATGGCTTTGGTTTACTTCTGCTACTACAATGGTTGCTTTTATGCCCAGGCTCCATATCCCAAACCACAGAGTTCATCACCCATAACAATTTTCCCTGTATTATAAAGACTTACTCACAAAAGCTAAACATTAACTATGATTTGGGGGGCATTTATAACAATAATGCAACAGGAAAACTTTGATCGCCATTGTGTACAGGACTACCTATCACTGTAAACCCAAATAAGTTCGCAGAACTCAAAAAATTTAAGGCAATCGATTGCCTCAATTTTTTTAAGTATTGAAATTCAAAGTTTTAAGTAAGCAGAACTTAAGATTTTAAGTTTGTACTTAAAAAATTCAAGTTAAGAACAATTAAAATCAGAGTACACTATTTCATACATTTAACTTAAAACCTTCATGCAATCTCAATGTGAACACTTTCATTAGTATTAACTTATAGTTTAAACAAGCTAGTTTGCTAACATACTATTAAGTTATCATGCTAACATTAGTATGTTATACAGCACTTGATATTGAGTACAACAATATAAAGATTTTATTTGCTCTCAAATGAAGCCGCATGCACCACTTGTCACCATGATGGTAACTATCCTAAAACCAACATTAACAGAAATTCTTCTAAATTAGCATAATAAAACATCAATCACTACTAAATCTCCCACTTAACATTAATCTTGCACAAAAAAACATATTACACTTAATTTTAGCATTTATTCTCCCATTCAAGTGCCATCAGCAAAGCATGCTGGGAAATCGACATCCCAGCCGTTTCAGTTAAACTTAAGTTTGTTTAAATTAAAATAAATCATTTCATAAAACTCAAAACAATGAAACAGTTTAGTTTACTTAAAATATATCAGTTCTGTGAACTTGAAAGAAAAAGAAAGTGCTAAATACTCATAAAAATTAATTTGACTGAACTAATTAGTTCAATTTAAGTTTGTCCTACTCAAACCAATTAATTATTTTGAGCGTTAGGGTTTACAAAGTCTCATTTCTTTGAGAAGTTTTTCATAATGAGTGACAGAAATGATTCTGATCAAAACTTCCACTTGTGAAGCGCTCTCAATGTAATTTTCTTCTTTAATAAACAAAAATTTTTTACTTTCATTTAGGCCAAATTATACACTCATATTTTTTTTAAATAATTAGGTTTGATTACAAGTTACCTCTTCAGACTTCAGACTATAAACATAATCAAGAATGGTGAATGATTTCTATCGTTCTAGACCAGCTCTCAAACTGTAGAAGACCATTTTGAGGAATTCTGTGAGGAATTCACCTCAAATACAACATTTTAAGTAGTACACGACTTATACAATCACTGGAACGACACAAGGGTGTGTAAATGATGACAATATTTTCGTGTTTTTTTATTATTATTTTATTGGGTAAATGATCGCTTTAAGTCGTTATGAGTTGATCAACTCAATCTTGCTGCTTATTGGGTCTTTTTTTTTTTTTGTAAGCCAATCACCTCAAAGACCACTTTGAATCCTTGAAAACCACAGTAGTAATATCAGCAAATAGTGTCAAACGATACAAGAATCCAGTACAGTATGGCAAACCATTGAAAGGTCTTAATACGAATTATGCACTCAATGAGCTGCATCTCCTGTGCCCTCCTGCCTTTCCTTCCTAAATTACAGTTTATTTACTAAACATAAAACACACACACACACACCTCATTTATTTCTTGTTAATATTCTTGACCTTACACTTTGAGTGACATACCTTTAATACATAAAAACAAAACCCAGAGACTGGTTTGGTTTTGTAAACTAGCAATTCAGCCAAAGCGAACACACTTGCAGATGATAAAAGTAATGTGCAAGGTTATAAGAGATTTGCACATGCTGCCAAAAGTAATATCGGCCAAACCTGTTAAGTCAGATGGGCATGACTTTGCTGCGGTGTTAGTGCAGGTGACTTGTTTCTGAATGCCCTCAGTGACACCAACTTCATGACCAGTTCAATTACTGACTAAACTTGTTAGAAAAATGTAAAGGTTCTTATGGGGATATACAGTACAAACAAATCAAATAAACCAAAAAGTCACTGAAAAAGTCATAGGAAGCAGGTTTTTGATTTTCTCAATAGCATAACAACAAGGCATCCCATAGTTTCACACAAAACACAATAGTTACTAGAATGAAACTGTGCTTGGTATTAGCCACCACTGGCATAACAAATACATTTCTCTTACACAGTTTGAAGGAGATCTGATATTAATTTCTCATGACAGTAAAAATTGTAGTATGCTTGGTTACTAAGGTGCAATAAGGGGAATAACGTGCCACCACCATGAAAATAACACCAAAGAAAAACACTTTCTCCACCACAGTCTTAAAGTGAATGACTGTTGAACAACATTGTGAAGGTGAAAAACAACCTGTTTTCTGGGATTCTTTTTATTGGGATCATGTGGTCGTTGCATTTATTTACAGAGTGTTATTCATAACTCACGTGTACACACAAGCTTTTTAGATAAGAAATGCTGGGTGATAAACTAACACGCCATATCCAGAGCTAACCTAAAAACAAAGGCGCAATCAGTGCCAGGTGGGATATACATCTTATGTTAAAATCCAGATGCAATATGCAATTTTTAACATTGCATTTGTGTCCATGCTCATAAGCACTGACGTACAGTGGCACTTTTGATTTATTCAAATAAAAAGTTAAATAAGGAAGTATTAGAACATCAAACCTCTTGAACTCAAAGGGAAAATGGTCAGTAAATCATATTTTGTCTTTAACTGAGCCATGGATGTATCCACTGATCTACAAAATCCCAGGACCAACAGTGGGAAATATGGGAAATAAGTCACACAAAAAAAAAACAAAAAAAAAAAAAATCTAAATTACTCAGTGATGAGATGATAAGAATTATTTTACATTGGGAAGAAAAAAAAGCAACTAAATTAAGAAATGCATTTCTGGCCATTTGCACTGTCACATAACATTAGGAATAACCCCCTCATCCTATAAACAAGGGTTATGCTTAATGCAATATCTAATTTTAATAGCAACGTGCAAATATTCTGCTATTTATCACTATTTATTTATATATCATAACAGCAATTTTTGGTTTTACATTACAATTGCATACATTTTGTGCTTTAGCCTACCTAATTAATATTCAAGAACTAGCCTAAGACTTAATTTCACGACGTCACAATCAACGTGTAGCCTATGACAGACATTACAACTGAGGAAGTCGAAAAAGCTTAATTCAATTTAAAAATCATTAATCAGTTCATTAGTGAGAGTTGTGAGCGGAAATAAGTGAAATAGACCAAATCTAGACAGCTGGCAACCAAGACAACATTTTAGACATTTAGGCACGCGCCGTTATGACACACAGCAAGGCGCTTTTATGTTACAAAAATTATATTCGCTTATAGACATGTCATACACCAAGTATAAAATGAAACGTGGGTAATCAGTTCCACTATGTTAGGCTACCGTGACCGTCCATAAGAGATAGCCTACATCTTCAACACCAAATAACCCTAATTCACCTTCACGTAGAAACCGAAACACCTCTTGTCTTGAATGCTGTCAGTGGATATCTAGATTTTACCTTTATATTCTCGTAAAACTCAAAGCCCTAACAGAAACATGCACGCAAAATGTGCACTACGACCAGTTTAAATCAATGCAATTTAATTACCGGTACTATCTTCCGTTTTTTGTCGCTTCACTCCCCGGACGCATGATAGTTCAACAGTCGAACGACATGCTAGGCTGAAATAAATACCGAAGTCTCCGAGATGTTAACTAATCCTGTGTGTGGCTGGTTATTCCACGCTGTTGTTACTAAAAGGATATATATTCAACCGAGCTCGCTACAGGTTGCTCTGCTCGAGCCACGATAAAATGGTCAGCTTAAATTGGATTTAATTCCCATCCTCTGAGTCGCAATCCCAGCGAAAGCGTCCGACTGCATGGTACTACAATAAACAGCCGATTCACGATCAATTAAATACTCATTTAACCGTTCAGAGCGATTTATTTGATCAATATGTTCACTGCAGGGGCGTAATTTGTGGGGGGGTTAGGGGGGAGATAACCCCCCCAATATTTAAATCTATGCATTACAACCCCCTCAAAATGTATACCATGATCACATGAAAAATATGCAGAACCCAAACTTCAACCCCCCCAATGTTCAAACCAAATCTACGCCCTTGGTTCACTGAAATACAGATTAAAATATGACCTGGAGAAGCGCGAGTTTACAGTCTGACAAATGCGCGTCATCATCAGTATAAACAGGGGTTATGCGTGCATAACTGATAAATATAGTAGCAAAGTTTAAAAATGCGAAACCACAGAGATACAGCGTCTGCAGGGACTAAATCATGCGATGCATAAGAGGTGTCCGGGCTTTAAATCGGTTGCGAACATTTGGCAGCGCAACATCGTACACTCCCCTTGTCTCACTAGGGTAGAACAAATGTGGGTCACCGGGCCTTCGGATTCTTCCCAGGCAAGCATTAACAAACACATCACCGTATTTTCACCGCAAGTACGCTTGAAACAAATCCGACACGAATAAGACACTAGAGCTCCACTGCTCCTTCTCAAAATAATGCTATCTTTCAAACCCGCATGTGCCCTTACCTCGGTTATTTGCCGTCCAGGAGGGGGATTTTCTTGCGCCTTGTTTTGGTTGAGACGGCAGTGTAGGATTGAACTAGAGTTAGAAAAACAGCAGGGCCTACCCTAGGCTTCCCACGCGCATGCGCAGTACGGACCAAAGCTGAATCCCACACAACCTGGCAACACACAGCAAGACCTGGCTTCGAGTTTGTATGCGAGTTTTTTAATTACTTGTCATTGTATAGATTAGAGTACAATTCATAAACAAGAAACGGACAGGTAATTCAGGAAGGAAATTAAATATAGAAATATAGCAGATCATGGGGAGTTCCCAAAACGAATCCCAGAGAAAGGAGAAACTCTGTATTGAAATGACGAAAAATACACGAATTAAAAAATACATTGCATACATTAAATGAAAAATAGGCACAACTGGGAACATACAACCGACATTTCATAAACAATAAACAGAAAGGTTAATTAGCGCCAAGGGAATTAAATCATAAAATATGTAGCCAAGCAGATCATAGAGTGCCTAAAACGCCTTAAGCTATTTATAACAGATAAAGAAAGGATAAAACTGTCCACCTTTATAGAAATAATAAAAATGAAACATTTAATAGTTTAAATAAATAAATAATAGAAATAGGCACAAAAAATATATACACTAAGATTTGATCATGCATTTTAGGTTTTGCCAACCTATATATATATATATATATATATATACATTTTAACATTTGACAAAATCAAACCATAAATAAAGTTGGAAAAAAATCCTAATTTTTTTATATTCTACTAATAATCTATGAGTTTTAAAGTGAAGAAAAGAGCTTTAACACATAAGAAACCGCATAAATAGGCTAAAATAAGAAAAAATGAATCAGCCTTTGGAATAATCAACTATAAAATGTATACACGAAATGTATCACTAAAATGCATCAAATCATATTTAGCGATTGCTTGGTCTTTCACGAAATGCATGCAGCGGTTTAGCCTTTCTGTTTGAAGTTATTAGCCTACATTTCACTGCTTCCGTAGCGGTTTTAAAATTTCAGTTAGGCTATTTCAAAAAGACAATACCTTGCTATCTTTTAATGATTGTGTGTTGGTGTGAATTTTTATGTTATACAAACGTTCCTAATCTTTGGCCCACATGTGTCGCTCTCTCTCGCTTGGCCGTATGCCAATTAGGTCAAATACGCACGTCAACCAATCTTGAATGTGGCACAGCGCGCGCGAAAATTTTAGTGCACGACGTATTGAATGACATTTGTCTTGTCCAATAGAAAGATGATGCGAGTGCGCGACATGCTGCGAATCTGTTAATGGAAGCCAGGTACAATTATATATTAATTATAATTGGCCTATTGCTCATTTTAAACGAGAACCAAGGGAATTTCTATGTTGTTGTTTTAAAGATTTAAAAACCTTTACTTGATTTGCATTAAGTCCATAGTAGGCCTATACTAATTTTCTTAGTGAAAACATGTAAATGCTTCAGTGACATACAAATCAGTGGGGTCGAGAGCAGCACGCACAGACGTGTGGAAATTAGTGTCTGACTGTTCGTGTTTAAATCTAACTCAGCTTGATGTAGACCATACAATTATATTATTTATGGTAAAAGAAAAAAAAAATTATCGGCCTATTCATTCGTATGATTTGCACAATGTTTTTTTTTTTTTTTTTTCTGCTAATTATTATTTAAATGAGTGACAGGGGGTCCGTGAAAAAGTCTAGAGAGGTAAATAAATAAATAAATATTAAGATGATTAATATTAAAATAAATTTGATTAAAATAAATAAATAAAAACGTGATTCAATTTTTAAAAAGTGTTTAAAAAGTATTAGTTATTAATCTATTAAATATATTTAATTAGATTAAAATAAATAAAAATGATTAATATAAATAATTTTAGATTTATACATTTTTCAATATTTTTTATATTTATATAAGCTATGTAAATTGAGTGTTTATAAAAGATGGACGCCTTTTAAATAGGGGCCCTCACTCGAGGATGATCATATTTGGGGGTCCATGGCATCTAAAAGATGAAAACACCTGATTTAAAATAGCTATGCTAAACTTGTGTAAAGCAATAGGCTGATTATTAGGCCTACAGCTATTGTTGTAAATAGTAACGATAGACATCAACTTGTTTAGCCCACTACTTTTTCATGACGGAAAATGAAAACATAGTATTTATTTTAATAAAAAAAAAAAAAAAAAAAAAAAAAAAAACATCTGACTGTTTGTCACGCACTGTTTCTATGAGTGGAGATCTCGTGACACCCAGTGGCGCAAAGCTTCAGACATCGAGCCACTATAATGCAGTGACAAAATAACCACACGGTGGTGCTGTTATCATATTAAATTCATTATATTGAACTTAAAGTGGAGTTGGCTTGATTTTTGCGCTATAAATTTACTCTTGCCTCAAACTTATCCAGGGGAGAGCGGGCTCAGTTGCTGAGGTTTGGATGCAGTGGTTCTGCAAACAATGGGCACCTGAACAATTCAGATTTAATAGTTGAACTCTCACCAAGAAATTATCTGTAATCTTTTAATTATGCTTTTATTATTTTTCTGTGGTAGAAGAACAATTTTTCATAGGCCTACTTAAAAAATACATTAAAGAATAGGCTACTTAAGTGCGAACTGAATGCAATGTTTTTGGACATTAACATGTTAATTAAATTATTTTATTTTTTTTATAGCCTATATTTTAAATGTTTAATATTAATGTTTTGTTGTTGTTGTTGTTGTTGTTGTTGTTGTTGTTGTTGTTGTTGTTGTTGTTGTTGTTGTTGTTTGACCCACTTAAGTAGTAGCCTACTTTATAAGAAATTTCATAATTAGCCTACTTCAATTGTCTTTGAAATATGGTTAAAGTGTAGGCCTACTGCTGAATGACAAGCATTATGGTAAACTGAAATACTTTAATGTCATTTCTATTGAAAATTGTGTCATATATAGCCTATATAAATATGTTTGTAATTACACATTTGTAATAATGAAAATGTATTAACTTTAAATGTAATGATGAACAACACACTAGGCTACTATAATCAAGTAGTTACTTTACACGTTAGTCAAGGCATCAAATCAACACAAAAAATTTTCAAAGTACAATCAACTTGACTATAAGCCATTTCAAAATAAAATAGAATTTTGTTTTACAGTGAAGTGTACTTACAGTGCTATGCATAAGTTTAGACACCCATGCTAAAGTTTACTAAAAAGAGGAATAAAAAATCATCTTTTGGAAATTGAACTTAATGCCTTAATTAAAAAAATTAGGAAAAATCCAACCTTTAAGGACACCAATTTTCTTTGTGAATGAATAATGTATCGTAAATAAATAAATGTTCTTCCTTAAAATACAGGGTGCATAAGTTTGGACACCCCTATGTTAAATTCCCATAGAGGCAGGCAGATTTTTATTTTTAAAGGCCAGTTACTTCATGGATCCAGGATACTATGCATCCTGATAAAGTTCCCTTGGCCTTTGGAATTAAAATAGCCCCACATCATCACATAGCCTTCACCATACCTAGAGATTGGCATGGAGTACTTTCCATAGGATCATCTCTCAATGCAAATCAAACTAGCTATTAGGCTAACTGAAATAAAACCATGCCAATCTCTAGGTATGGTGAAGGCTATGTGATGATGTGGGGCTATTTTAATTCCAAAGGCCAAGGGAACTTTATCAGGATGCATAGTATCCTAAAAAAAATACTTAAAAATAAAAATCTGCCTGCCTCTATGGGAATTTAACATAGGGGTGTCCAAACTTATGCACCCTGTATTTTAAGGAAGAACATTTATTTATTTACGATACATTATTCATTCACAAAGAAAATTGGTGTCCTTAAAGGTTGGATTTTTCCAAAAATTTTAAATTAAGGCATTAAATTCAATTTCCAAAAGATGATATTTTACTCCTCTTTTTAGTCAACTTTAGCATGGGTGTCTAAACTTATGCATAGCACTGTATTTAAAGTACGCCAAAAATGATTAAAACACAATGATTTGAAATGTACTTTGAAGTAAAACTTTTAATTGAACATTTCTACAAAGTGTATGCTCTTTAAGTACACTTAAGTGGCCTTTAATTTCATAATTATTATTATCTAATCTGCAAAAAAAAGTACCTTTTAAGATTTGAAGTACACTAAGTGCACATTTGATGCAATTAAGCACACTTCTTTTTTTATAAGGGTCCATAGGGCAGCAGAATACAATTAGTTTCAGTTATTGTTTTAGCCATGTTTAATAATTAAATTTTGCAAATACAACCATGCACAAAATGAAATTAAAAACACTAGAATTGTTTTCCTTTATAATCTTGATTGTAGATGTATGGGTTACAGTCATTTGTCAGGTAAATACTGCAAATTAAACACTTAAAATGCAGGTTGGAGAAAGTGGTTCATTATAAGATTGTAAATTAAGCTAATTAATCTTCTATTATAAAAATATATCTTACTCAAGGGCATAAAAATATCAGAGGGGGCAAGTAATCTCAGTTCCTGGGTCATTGGTCACCAATAAACCAGAAGTGTTTGTGTTTGTAACCCAAATTAGCTCTTAACAAGACTAGACAAATGAGATCTTCAGCAGGTTCTGTGTGTGTGTTTCATTTGTGTATTTTTCTCATACCCTCAGATTAATTGCGTTCGACGTCTTTTCACAACCCAGAAAGCTTCCGTTTTCACACCCAGCCCACTATACAAAACACCCACTACAGGACTAATGTGTTTCGAGTTGTACCCTCAGGTCTGTCTAGAACCGGTCAAGTGATCTTCCACATCTACACACCCAAGTTTCTTAAAGGAAATGCAGTCACGATCCATGACGTAACCTACTTCATTATTTCAGGCCCCTGTTCGTCCTCACAGTATGACAACATCTTAATAAACACATTATTTATGAGAACAATAGACCATGAGCAAGATTCAGCTAAACCGATAAAGGACTGAAAAGAGACGTTTATCAAAAAGGATGCAGTTCTTGAAACATGCTGTTTGGATGGTCAAATCTAATTAAAATGGAAGTGATCGGAAGTGAAGTTTGATTAATGCTTTTTGACTAATTGTTGTAGATAGCACGATAACAAAAACACACACATTCATCAAGAGAAAGAGGGAATGAGCAGCCAGAGTCCCACTAGTGCTTTCAAGAAATAACTGAACAGAAAAAAAAGATTTTATTTCTTTGTTTTTGGTGGGAAAAACACGTACAGTCAATTTGGTCAAAATCACACTGGCACGATGAGGAAACATTTTATAATGCTTTTAATTCAAAAGGCACAGCACAGTTACACAAACAGGACATTTGGACAGATAAAAGACTTTATTTGGATTCTGTACATTCAACATCACAATTTAACAGGAGGGTGTTTTCTTGGAACGAGTTATGCGATGTTTCAGGTTGACTGGCTCTGGATCATCACATCTGTGGTAAGGGGTCTGGTCCTACTGAAATTGTTAATGAAGAAGAGACTGTTTTTATTTTAGTTTTAAATATACAGAGACATTAGTATAGCTCAAATATGTTTTTGTTTAAGCTCACTCTCTAATGCAGACCAATGCCCTGTTCTATATCAGTATATGAAAATGTATATTGTATTGTTGTATATTTAAATGTACAGTTTCTGAATTTGTTTTTCTGTATTGTTGAAGCAGTTTTAAATGATTATCTCAGTTCATCATGAAATACCTGATTTTTCCATTCTTTGTTGTTTTACACATATTCAGCAGATCTTCTTCCATTTCGTGGCTGCAGAGAAGAAAAAAAAAAAAATAAGCTTTCGAATGATACCTAATTTATGATGATTACTAAAATATGTGATAGGGAAAAAAGGCAATAAAAAAGAGCGCCAAGCATCCCGCTTGCGAGACGGTGACAGTTAAGAGGTTTAACTCAAAACCTAAATCAAAGTAAATAAGATATTCCTTATTGTGTTGGACAATAAACAGCTGTCATATATACTGTAGGCCTACCCTACCCGATAAAGGAAGTATCCTCTGCTCTGGATCCGTCCAGGCCCTTGACGATCATCCTGCACACAGAAGGAATTGTTATACTGTAGTTATGCTCAAATATCAGACCACACTTTCTGATGCTGCTACTGAACATTGTTTAACTGTTTCTAACTGAATCGACGGTGAATCAAAGGTCTTATGAAGGCAGTGTTGGTAAGAGGGAAAAACAATTTATCTACCCAACAAAATCCATCAGGACCATTTCCTTTGTGAGAGTGAGGCAGTCATCATTTGTTCTTGTTCAGTTTTGTGTTTTACCCTTATAGCACAATAACACTTTTAGCGTACAATTACCTCTCAAATGGACAGAAGCAGTTAATCAAACTAAGGTTGAGCCATTTCACATCCTGTACATTTAATTAGATGGACTCAAACTCATGCATGCACATGTCAGCCTCGTGCAACCGTGTATGTGTACAAGCGTGTAGAAATGCATACTTAAAAAAAATATATATATATATTTTTTAAAGTTAAATATAAAAAATATTTAACCTTACATTGGGAATGTAAAATAAATTAATATAATAAATAAATATATTACATTTAATTTAATTGTCAAAAAATCCTGAACAGAATGTATCACGTTTCCACAAAAATATTAGGCAGCTCAACTGTTTTCAACATTGATAATAATAAGAAATATTTCTTGAGCAGCAAATCAGCAAATTAGACATTGAAGACTAGAGGAATGATGCTGAAAATTCAGCTTTGATTAAATATTAATAAATTACTTTTTAAAATATATTCATAGAAAACTTTCCAGTTACTGGATGTAACCAATGTAACCTTGGTTCCGCTTATCGCTTACCGCTTTTTCTCTGAATACTGAAGCCTGATTGGTTCACGTCAGACAAAAGGCTTTTCAGCCCACAGAAACGGGTGGAGCCGACTGCCTATTTAAGTCGCGCTGAAAGCCATTTTTGTCAGAATTTTTCAACTGTGAAGTGGCAGCGTTGACTAGTGCGTAGGTGCCGTAGCATGGCAAGATACGCAATGGAACCAGGGAATCAAGGTTACATTAGTAACCGGAACACTCCGCTAGACCAAGCCCAAGAAGAGGCCATTTCCCAGGTGGTGTGGGCCCTCACCCTGATAGGGCACTGCAAGTCCAATGACTTGTAAGCTGGTGCTATTGCACCCACTATCCAGTGGGATAGTCTTTGTTTTGTAAGTAGCAGTTGAGGAACACTCAATGTACACCCAAAAGGCCTGAACCAGGCAAAGTGGGTGTGGCATCTATTCGCCCTCAGCAGAGGGGAGAACACAGAGTGAAATGACTTGTGCTCTAAAGGGTTGTAAAAAGCTTCTTAGGCACATAGCCTCGTCTGGGCCTAAGGACAACTTTACTGTCGTTGGGCCCAAACTTGAGGCAGGGATCATCTACTGAAAGAGCCTGCAGATCACCAATTCACTTGACCGATGCCAGAGCCAGCAGAAGGGTGGTCTTTAGCAAGAGAGGTCGAAAGTCGGCTGTCCTGAGCAGCTCAAACGGAGGGCAACAAAGTATCCTCAGGACAATAGACAGGTTCCAGGAAGCAAGCGTGTTGGGGTGAGGCGGGTTTAGCTTCCTGGTCCCCCTGAGAAATCTGACCACCAGGTCGTGTTTCCCAACCGACTAGCCAGCTACATGTGATGCGATCTGGGAAAACCTGTCGGATGTCACGCTGGTACGTTTTCATCTAAAAATAGATAGAATGTGAGTTTTTTTTGGTCCAAATTGGGTTTTCGTTAAATTAGTATTCTATAACATCTTGTCTATCATCTCTGAATATATCTTGGCAAAATTCACTAGTTTAGTGCAGAAAAATAGCAATTTATAGTGGCAAGCTGAAAAGGGTCCCATAGCTCTCCTTCTCTTAACACTACAAAGACAGTTCACCTATCAAAATAAACCACATAACAGAATAAAGGTATATCAATGTCCATTTCCCGCCATTCCTGTGTAAACAATGGCACGCAAGTTTGTTTTTTAGTTTTTTTATCCAACCTTATTGTGAGATGCGGAGTGGAGCACAAGAGAACAACGGAGTCTGAAGTAGCTGCTCGCTTCTCAAAAAGATCTTGCTCGCCTCTCAATCGTCCAATTTCAAAACGGTTTTCACAAGATGAATTTTGAGTTTGCAAGCTTTCGAATGATACCTAATCTATGATGATTACTCAGATAGGCGATATGAATAATAATAAAAAGAGCGGCAATCGTCTAGCTAGCAGGACGTGTTAATTAAACCTGTTTTTTCTCAAAATTCCGTTCCTGAAAACCATAGCGATCAGCCGACTTAAGATAACTATAACTTTTGTTACAGACAAACAATGAAAGACATAAAAACAGATTTGGAAAGGGCTTGAAAGCAGCTGTAATAGGTAAAATTTCACCATGTGGTGGGTTTTCCCAGACCGCATCACATATGAGCGTGGTACGCTGCAATAGCTGCCGTGTATACCTTGAGTGTGGATGGGGTGCGTCCACCATCCAACAGCACCTGTAGGAATGAGAGAATAGAAGCGATCTCACAAGACAGTGGGTCTACATTCCGAGCTGAGCAACAGCTGGAAAAAATAGACCATTTTTGGGTGCGAGGCCTGGTAGAAGGCACCCTAGCCCCTGAGATCGTGTTCATGACCACCGTGGAAAGATGTGAAGGCTCACAGATGGAGGCTGGTCTGGGCGCACATACCACTGGTGGAGAGGACCCAGTACTGACAGCAAACACAACGCCTCCAATTCCCGGAACTGAACAGGGTTTGGGAGGTGAACACAGAGAAGCTTTGGGGGTGGTCCAGCCTCGGCAGGACTTAGCCTCCTCCTCCTTGTGCCCGAGGCTTCAGGGATGCTTGGGCGGATCGGGGTCCAGCACTAGCTTAGGACAGGGTCCTTGGTGCTTGGGAAATGGGTAGCGGTTAGCTGGATGGAAGCGCTTCTTCACCTCTGGTTCCACCTTTTGCTGGGACTGAGCATGTGTAGAAGCCGGCTTGGCATGCTGCTGAGTTCGTCGACAACTTAGGGCGACTCGTAGCAGCAGAGAAACTTGCCGGCAGGAAGTGGCGCATCGCTTTTGATGTCTTCTGTGCCGTTGTAAAATGCTCAGCAATATGGTCGACTGTGGAACCAAACAAACCCGAGGGAGAGACAGGGGAGTCCAGGAGGGCTGTCTTGTCAGCGTCCTTGACCTCCATTATGTTTAACCAAAGGTGGTGCTCGAGAACCACCAAATTGTCCATGACATGACCGCCGGGTCAGGACCACTCTCTTCCATGGCACAGAGAAGCTGTAGTGTGAAGAATGGAACCAGCCTGGTCACTCATGGCATATGCTCTGGCCACGAGTGCAGATGTCGCTCTGCACGGCTTAGCCGGGTGGGCAGCTTTAGTCTTCCAGCCGCAGGCCGCGGGTGGGCAGAGATGCGCAGCGACGGCCTCTTCTAGCGGGGGAAGCTTAATATAACCTTTTTCCTTCACGCCATCAACCATGGTGAGGGCAGCTGAAGAAGAATAATGGATGTGTGCTGAATAGGGGGCACGCCTTGATTTCGTTAGTTCTTTATGGACTTCCAGGAAGAACGGGGCTGGTCTCTGGCGGGGGGTCTCTGGCGGGGGGCCTACTGGCGGCGCACGGCTGCAGGAACTACTCATCGAGCCGGCTGGAGGCTGGAGGCCGACCAATCGAAGCCCAACTCGTTAATGGCCTTGGTAAGCACACAGATGAGCTCTGAGTCCTGCTGAGTTCGTCTTCTTAGTTGGCGGATGAGGTGGAGTCATCGTTGGAGTTCGCCCAGTCCTCCTCTTCAGATGCAGCCAGAGACATCGAGTCATCACAATCGCCGCCAAATAAAACCAATTGAAACCATCTCACACCAGATGAGGGGCGCTGGTCATCGCAGGTGAAGAACACAAGCGAAGGGAGGGCGAGGTATATGCTCACTGGGCCGACGTGAGCTCCCTACAGCCCTGCTGCTCCACCCCGTGGCTTCTTTCGCCTCGGCTCGAGAGGGGAAGAGAAAGGGAGAGCGTGCGAGGCAGGATCGCTCTCTTTAAAGAAAGCGATGCGTGAGTGCAACAGTGCGAGATTCATGCTCCCGCAGTGCGAGCAGCTGGTCTCAGTGAGAGCAGCCTTGGCTTGGGCGTCTCCCAGGCATGCGATGCACTCGGTGTGCTCGTCCGAGGGAAGCAGGGGAGCCCTGCATGAGCCACATTCATGGTGTGACATTTTGCAACAAATGCCTCTGTAACTTGCTCTTTTAGAAGGAAAATTGCTCTTTGAGATTATCGCCAGATAGCCGCAGGGGAGAAGCGTTGGATCAGCTGCAGCTGCGAAGTGCCGTTAATCCGATGCTGGGGCTTAATTCGACGGTGAATAGAAAGGCTATTTATCTTCTCTGTGGAGTCAACGAGGAGATGATCTTCGAGCTTGAAGGAGAAAAATTCTGAAATTCTGAAATGGCTTTCAGCGCTTAACGGAGAACTCCGGTCGCTTTAACATTGAGCTAATTTTTTTGTAAATTTGGAGTGATGTCAGTACAGAGAACAACGACAAAAATCGGTGTTGCCTACACCGTGTTATCCTATTTTCGAAATTTGCACCCTGTTGACTTCAATGGGGTAACATCCTTGATGTGTCATTACAAGTGCACAGCTAATGTGAGTGATTCCTTCAGAGTGATCACGGGTGAATCTGACTGCAGTAGATGTGAAAGATATGAATAAAAATTATGTTTATTCAGCCAGCGCACATACCTGTATTTACATCCTGTTTTCGGTCGAAGTCCACAGTAATCGATTGTCGAGTTCACGTGCATAGGTTTAGTACGTACGATCATGTGCCCGAACTCGACAATCGATTACTATGGACTTCGACCGAAAACAGGATGTAAATACAGGTATGTGCGCTGGCTGAAATAACATCATTTTTATTCATATCTTTCACATCTACTGCAGTCAGATTCACCGCATGTTGATTCTAAAGGAATCACTCACATGGCTGGGCACTTGTACTGACACATCAAGGATGTTAAGAGGCTAAAAGAAGGTTTAAAACTTTAGGTTTAAAACGCAAATTTTAAAAAGAGGATAACACGGTGTAGGCAACACCGATTTTTTCCGTTGTTCTCTGTACTGACAGCACTCCAAATTTACAAAAAAATGAGCTCAATGTTAAAATTGACCGGAGTTCTCCTTTAAATAGGCTGTCGGCCCTGCCCGTTTAGGCGGGCTGAAAAGCCATTTGTTTGTACAGGTGCACAGACATGAACCAATCAGGCCTCAGTATTCGGTTTTCCACATAAGCGAGTGAACCATATTGAAAGATAACAATTATTTTAAAATAGAAAAAAAAATTTTTTCACAATATTACTGTTTTACTAGCCTAGAAATCTAGACGCACCCTAGCGGCAGCAAAATGTATTTCGCAGCCTAGAGTACAGTCTAGCAACTCTCAATACACCTTCTAGCAGCAAAAACCCAGATTGGGTCAGGCCAATCACGTCGTGTATAGAGCAGGCGGGGCGGGCTTAACATGTGACGACAGAGAGTTGCAACGGCTGCCACTTGAAAACAAAAGGTGTGTTCGACATCGGCTGCGGCTGGATGCAACCGATCGGCGAGAGTAGCCGCGTGCAGGCGGAGAGGAGCTGCAAACGGAGACGTGAAGTCGGACACTTTCTGGTTCCCGTAGTGACCGCTCACGTGGTGTTCGCATACTTTACCACAGCTGCAGTGAAATAAATGCAATATTTGCCAAATAATACGCAGATGTTTCAGAGACATTTTCATTCAATACTTTTATGTACTGCTTCACACAGCGTCTGTTTGAACAAGAATAAAGTTCAACATAAGCTATATCAATGAAGTGGAGTCTACGTTTTTTAAGCAGTTTTAATTTAAAAAACATGACACAATATAACATGACAACGACACGAAAAGAGTTTTCACTGTTATAATAAACTGATTTGAGAGCTTTAGAGGAACTAAAGGTGTTCGAAATAAACACGAAACACACGTGATCGTTGTCATGCGGTGAATCCGGCCAATCGTGGAACAGCTGTGTCGTCATCAGCCCTCCTGCAGCCCAGTGCAGCCGCTCTTGAGAAGTTGCGCTGGCTGAGTTCTCCGGCTACTCTCGAATTGCTCGCGCGGTACTTTGATGGCATACGTCACAGTCACGTGGCGTCGGCGCTGTATCAAGTCGGACAAAATTTCTAACCGGCATGCACTGCTTCAAGTCAGCCGCCGATCGGTCTGCGCAGAGCTACATGAAGTCGAACAAGCCTAAAGAATGGCGGCTGCAGCTGTCGAACAACGGTCTTTCGAATCGGCTTTGGCCGCAACTTTGGAGGACTTGGAGTTAAGTTTTTCTTTGAGAAAAGAGCGAAGAACGGCACTTAAGTCATTCTTAAAAAAAGGAAGATGTGTTCGTCGTTTTGCCGGCCAGATATGGCAAAAGTTGAATCTATCAACTAAGCTCCGCTGTTGGGAAAACGCTCTGGTTGGTTGAAGCGCTGTCCTATTGCGTGCAGAGGGAATTTGAAAGACAGCCGTTTATCCCGCCCCTCGGAGTGAGCCGTGTCTGTGGTGAGTTTCCAGACCTAACATCTTGATGTAGGTCTGGCTTGCCAGGCTACTGTTTTACTGTATTTTTTAACAAATAAATTAAGCCTTGATATTCTTCCAAAAATCGTATTATCCTTAAACCTTGAAACATAAGTGTAATTCTTATAGTATATGACATAAATTAATATATTAAAACTGATAATATATTTACAAGTTCCACATATATCTATTCTATTCTATCGAATATTATATAAGATAACATATATATTCTATTCTATTTTATTCTATTCTATATCTATTCATATATATATATATATATATATATATATATATATATATATATATATATATATATAAAAAGTACATGTACTGCGTTAGATTAAACTGGAAAGGGTCATAACACTTGCATATTGTTGTCCTATTGTTAATTTAACTGCTTCTATTGTTCTAATTTGTAAGCCGCTTTGGATAAAAGTGTCTGCTAAATGAATTAATGTAAATGTAATGTAAATATATATGGATTGAATAAGGTAGTTTGACTTTTATGTCAACATGAATGTTTCCATCATCAACCAGAGAAAGAGAGAGGTTGTCACATTTGTTGTGTATACACACACTGTCTGTTTTAATAATAATTAACACTTAACACTTTAACACTTAACACTTAATTAAATCAACAATCACTGATGGTCAAAAGAGAAGCCCTAGAGCTAAGTCGTGATGAGATATTATCAAACAGCATATGGCCTTTCATCAAGCAGCACCGAGGATTGAGAGGAACAGACACTTCAGTCAGTCTCCATGAACATCCCTCTAAAGTTACATTGTTTTTTATCAACTATTCATGCATTTACCACAGAATTTAATATTTAATGGTCATGGACCCTATTTAGTATCAAGACAAGGAAAAAAAACTCAAGAGCATAATTCCTCAGTAATAATAATAATAATAATAATAATAATAATAAACTTATGCACTATTTAAATAGATAATTAGGGGACAAAAAATTATTATTTTTTTATATTTAGTACAGCTAGATTTCATAAACTTTAAACTGACTTTTGAATATATATATATATTTGGTGTCTTGGAACTTACCCAAAACTAAAACTTGCATGTTGTCATTTTAGTGATCATACTCACAGTGCTAATGTAGTTTGAATGAAGGTAAGCATGCAGGATACATACACTTAATTTCATTCTCCTGCTTCTTCTTCTGGCAAGCTGGGGTATGAGCTCCAGAAGAGGGTGCAACACAGAAGACTGACACATACACATATATAGAGAGATATCATGAAGACAGATGTGGAGAGATATGAAAACCATGAACATCTGCTCCTGGGATTGGCCAGGGGTCGCAGAGAGGACTCTTGTGCGTTCTCTCGCGCACTTATCTGTCCTCAGTGCGGCTCAGTGTTCATTTGGCACACATGGTGCACTGATGTTCAGTAAAATCACAGGCATGCAGGCCATGCCAGAGCACATGTGGGGGAATGTGAAGTTATGATGTCAACATAAGGGGGTAGTGTTTTTTTGTCTGTTTGTGAGTGTTACATAACAATTATGTTATGAATATGTACACCTGATTCCATATTTGAAACACATCACAAAACATTGCTTCTGTAATGTGGTGGACATGCAAAGAATGGACAGTAGGAAGAAACTAAATAGTTCCTCTGATGGCATCAACACAAAACTGCATGTAAATTAAATTTGGAAAATGTTAAGATAAAATCAGGTTCTCTTCTGGTTTGAGTCTGAGCCAAAATTCAGATATTAATTCACCAAAAAAGTCAATCTAGTGCAAATTATAATATAGGAGATAATTAATGTTCTTTTCCTATGTGTGGATGCTATCAAGGAGGAATCATGATGTCAGAGGTTGAATGCATGCAATGGGAACTAATGAGTAGATAGATTTATATGTAGTAAGAGTAAATCATCTGAATACTATAGGTTAGACTTAGTGGAAGCATTTTGAAGATAATACATAGGTAAAATAATAAAATCAAGATTTTATTTTCACACATTTATTTATTTGGTGTGTAGCCGTGTAATAAGTTCTGATCATCCAGTCAAGGTTTTTTGCAAGTAAGACTTTGGTTATTTTATTTTATTTTAGTTCATTTCTCGCATTGACTGTGCATTATCCTTTATGGGAATGTAGCTAAGATTAAGCTTTTGCACAACATTGGCCCAAAAGGGAACCGTGCAGTGGCCTAAAATTGATTTAATTTACGTGAGCTTTATTTAATTCCCGAGTATTAAATCACAGATTGCAATTTGCAGTCGAGTGTTACTGAAGACAGTGCAGCGTAGCAACAGTGGCTGAGTGCTGAAAGCAACAGACACTAAACAACTCTTGAGGAAACCTACCGTCCCATCTGTAAATCCTGCACCATTCGGTTTAGTGTAATGAAATAAGAACTATAGATACATGTACAGACACACAAATACAAAACCATATACACAAACACAGAACATATACACAGAAAGGCAAACACAAAGACACCAAAATCAAAACAAGCAAAAACATGAAAAACATTCATAAAATAAATAATAACACCATAATCCATAAAAAGACATCATGATGTTATGATGTCATTGAATTGTCATTGCATTGAATGTGTCTGAAAAAGCGACCTCAAATTAGACCTCAAATGTCACATGCTCACCCTTTTGCTGATCTCTCGAGCTGTGATCTCCTGCATATACAAAAAGCAAACATTAAAAAATCATAATCTATTATTAAAAATTAATCTATAAATTACAGGCTTTACAAATAACTTTAATTTTTTTGTGTGTGTATTAGAATACATTAAAATTGGTTCAGTAGCTGAGACCCAGACCAAATCTGTGGATGTTTATATATATATATATATATATATATATATATATATATATATATATATATATATATATATATATATATATATATATATATATATATATATATATAATGCAGTGATTTTACGGGGGAAATCTGTGGAATGGATTAAATGCATCGAGAGTGGAGAGTGCTACATGCTTGCTGGTAGCTGAGACTAGGCCTCTTTAATAAACAAACATGCAAAGGTTGGCAGCGATGTGTAGAATATCTTCATAGTTTATGCATGCTGATTCCGTGTGGGCATGAATAAAATTCACCTTCGATTTTTGCAGTGATCCCAGCATTAGGAAACACAGGTCCTCCAGGACATCAGATGTCTGGCAAAGGTTAAAAGAAAAGAAAACAAAATGGATTATGGACAGTTTAAATGTCTAAGCCTGAGCCAAATGAGTCAAGTAACTAAATGATGTGCTGGAAGTGTCCATTTTCAAGTGAATTTCTACAGGAAATGTTAAGAGCACAATTAATTGGGGGTTCACAGCGTAGTAAACCGACTGTTTTTTATATGTCTCTATAATTTAACATACCATAATTCACTTACGGTTTGCTTCAAAAACACACACATAAGTAGCTGTATTGCAAATGGCAACAACACTCAATGGGCGGTATTTTAACAATCTGAAACGCAAGTATCAAACTGGAAACGCAAGTAACTTTGTGGGCGGATCTCGTGCGCTGTTGCTTTTATACCGGCGGGATAAATGACTCTTGCGCCCGACGCAAATCTAAAATGGGTTGGTCTGAAGTAGCTTCATTACTCATAGGTGTGGTTTGGGTGTAACGTGAAATAAACCAATCAGAGCGACATCTCACATTCCCTTTAAAAGCAGACGTGCTTGTTCCATGGCGGATTGCTATTAGCGCACGCCAGGAGCGGTTCACAGCCGAGGAAAGCGACGTTCTCGTCAGGGCCGTAAAAAGCAGAGAAGTGACATTGTATGGGGACGGAGAAACCCACTCAAATTAGCTTCGGTTAAACAGGCGTATAATTATTTGGGTAAATGTGTAAGCTAGATTTTATGCCTTTTTTTCAAATCTTCATGGACACCACAATGATTTCCCTCGTGTGGTAATATCTTTCCTTGTAATTATGTATGGTTTGCAAAAATGGGAACTGCTGCCTGCATCTGTGTAGATGAGAGAGGCAAAGTGTATGCGCGTTGTGCACACGCTACATTATGACCAAGCATGCGCCCTTAAAATAGCATCTGAATAACGCGCCACTGACTTTAGACTGGTCTGTGACAGAATTGTTTTCTGAAACTGCTAAATAGCGCCAGGGAACGTTTGCGCCGGAACTACGCCTCCTCTTTTCGCTGAACCGCCCCCGGGACCGCAAGTTCATTCCCTAATTTACCGACATGCGTCTGTGGAGGGAAATTATACATGCGTCGGTGTACAAAGTCATTTGCGCTGGGTGCAAGATAAGGCCCCATTACTCACTCTAAAGGATGGGTCTGCGTAGAGGTAGAATGAGCAAAGATCAGTTATCTAAGAAAAAGACAAAAATGCAGTTGCAATTTGGCAGCTTGTATAAACGAGATTCAAAGAACTAATAAAAAGTTCCAACTCAAAATTAATCATTATTAAATTAATCTCATATTAATCAAAATTAAATTAATCTCTTTTTTTGATGTTTTGTTTATCATTTCTCCAAATGCCCCAAAACACATATTATTCTGTGCTTTCATATCCCAGCCTCTAGATCCCCATGCTTTACCCATGTAATTGCTCATGTACACACAGTTAGAACATGTAAACAAAGCAGAGGTGAAATCATCACTTAAGTTAACATGTACTGAAACTGAACGAATATGGGATAAGTCATTTGTGATGAACTTTTGTCTCTGAGGAAATTTCTATATAACTGGATGCATTATAAGTGATTTGTTGGAAGAGTAAAAAGGAAAGGACCCATAAGTATTGACACTTAGTAAATCATACACACCTGGGTTAGTAACTGCTCATGCTCTATTGAAGATGGATTCAAGAGCACTGGAGCACCTGCAATTTATGCAGAAATCATTATTACATATATTCCACTACTTTTTAGTGTTACAAGCAAAGTTAATTTTAATCATATGAAAACATTGTATGAATTTTGATTGGAATATGACAGAGAAATAATTGTTATATTGACACATTGAGTTCTACACAGCATACTGTGGTTTTGTCCACTTTTAGTGATTACAGAGTTTCAATTGATCACGACTCACAATTATTTGGTAAATCTCAAATCTTATTATGATATCTACCTGTCTATATTCTAAAGCAATCTTCATTGTCAAGAGGTTTCTTGCAGTTGCATCACAAAATTGCCAATGAAATCAATCATCTGTAATCCTTGTGAGGTTTGGTTCGGAAATTAATACTCATGCTTGTTGATTTTCTTGTTTTGGTGATTTTGCCCTCTTCCCTCAATGGAATAAGCTCTAATTTGGCTGAGTTGTTAAGTTAGTTGAGTCTAATTGAGTTTGTTTATTGATCTACTGTTTGGGTCTTTCAATCTGGATTTTCTTTATAAACCATTGCTGTCAAAAAGTGTTTTCCATGATTGATTTTGTGGTCTTATTTGTGTCTGATTTAAGTCTTAGAATAGGTTAATCATTAGGCTGTAATTACATATTCCTAGTCAAAAAAAAAAAAAAAAAAAAAAAACAGTAGTAGTTTAGGGAAGAAACCAATACAGTACCAAAAAGAAAATACTTGTGCAGTTAAAAGTTTGTTATTGTAAACTTTCATCCATCTCTTATGACATTTAACAATCAGTTGTGATGACATAATTCTATCTGTGTATCAGTGAATGAGTCACATTTGTCTAATCTGACAACATCTCTCGTGGCATTTCTTATACTGCCATTATATTATTCAGATGCTTGTGACATCACTGCTGTCAAAATTGTCAAGCTCTCTGCTGTACAATAACACTTTTTTTTCTCAGTGACATCATAATTAGCAGTTACATGACTGAATCCAATTTGACGGTAAATAGCTCTTGGTATAAAGAGTGAATGCTTTATTGCTTGGAGATGATCAAGAAAATGATCATATTTATCCTTGTGGTGTTATGATTATAATTAACAAAATGAATCTGGTACATAACACTGTTTACTCCAGCATCATTTTCCAGGTTTATTGAAAAACATACAACATTTGTACTGTTCTAATAATTGGTCTCGAACTAACAAAGCTGTAATAAAAAAAATGTTGCTGCCTTAAATTTGTATGTACAATCAACTTGGATGTTTAAGTCATTTCAACTTAAAACTTAAAAAAAGAGTTGAATCTTGTATACCTTAAAAAGTAAAAAGTTGAAAATTGCTTAACCTATTTCGATGTGTTAAAGCAATGTAAAAACATGCTTTCATAACTTATTGATCATATAATCTTTTTTACAGTGAATGCACTTTAACAGAATTCACTGCCCTGCCTAACAGAACAAGCCCTTTAGTTAATGCGTCACAATGACGCATTCCTGCTCAATATCTACTAAAAAACTAATGCAGCACGTTGTGAACCATAAGCAAGAGAACTAAGTTTGAGAACTAAGCCTTCAGTATAGATCAAAATTCTATACAAGAATGAAATCAGTCAATCCAAAGGCAAGGTAAAGACAGAAGTTTTAGATGAGGACAGCAAAGCACTTGTTTTTTAATACCTGTAGCAATATTTATTTGTATTCCATCTATTTAATTTGTCACAGTAGAGTCTGTCAATTGTTCTTAATTTGATTTATATATTTTGTTTATATAATTGTATGTATGTATATATATATATATATATATATATATATATATATATATATATATATATATATATATATATATATATATATATATATATACATCAAAACATCCTCCTTGGCTTCACATATTTATCAAACTTTTATCAACTATTTTGAGGCAACAGTTGTTGTTTTTTAAAGCACTGTTTGAGATATTAAATAAATACGAGAGTATTCTGACTCTTGTTTTGATCCTTCAGTAATATAACAACACTGTACCTCTCTGTACAACTGTATAGCTGTAAAAAATCCCCTTGATTTGGTAAATTATATATATATATATATATATATATATATATATATATATATATATATATATATGAAGAGTTCAGATGCAAAAGCCTCTAAGTGCCATCTGAAATTTTCTTCTAGAATGATCATTTTTATCAAGCTCGTATAATTAAGTTCAGTAATTTCACTTAAATGGCAATGCAAATTACCTATTAATTGTCATTTAAGTGAAATTACTTACCTTAAATACGCAAGCTTTATAAAAAGATCATTCTAGAAGAAAATTTCAAATGGCACTTAGAGGCTTTTGAACTCTTCATATATATATATATACAAAAGATTATGATGCTAAAAAAGATATAAAGATATAAAAGCATGATAATGATAAAAAAAAGCATTTTAGCAGATAAACTTATAAGACTACATTTTTCAATAAAGTGAGTTCATTCATATTATATTATTTTAATTATCATCATCATGTTGCTGCTGGGAACAAGCATTCATTTAGATGGTTTAGTTTTGGGGGGAGAGAATTGCTCAACTGAATAATCTTTCTAATTGGAGAGATAAAGTACTAGGCCACCAAACTTCTTCAACTAAGTTATTCTAACATCACTAAATAAGTAAAAGGAGAGATGTATGTGGAAGACTTACTTGTGGTGATGGGTATGAAGGAGATGAAGAGGACCGCGAACATCAGGGTGGAGTTGTGTGCTGGGCTCATCGCGCTCTGAGCTGCTTCGCGTTCACACTGACTGCTGTTCCTCATGCTCTCGTCTCGTGCGCGTCAGTCAGGCAGTTTGCGACGGTTCTTGTGGTGCTTTCTCCGTCTGACTTGCCAGCCAAACATTATGAACTCTCGGAGCTACACCCTCTTCGTAAATCGACTTGCAAAGTACGTCACGATGAATGAGCCCCGGCACGTGATTAATTTACACAAACGATGATGTGATATGAGTGGTCAACGCTACGAGTAATCAAAGTAAAATATTTCATCTTCAACTGCACATTTTAGTCTACCGTGTATACACACGGTTATTTGTGTTAACGTAAAATGCATTTGGCTTTTACATACATCATGTATAAATATATATATTTAAATATTGCCTGTTGAATGACAAAACGTTTGCTGAGATACAAACGTCCTGGTGTAAAAGTTTCCAAATGTAAATCTATTATATGGATCACACAGAAGACAAAACAAAGAAACGTTGAATAAAATAGTGGTACCATTACTATTAAAGATTCATTATATATGAATATGGTCATTCCTCTGGTTGACAACAGTCATTTGTAGACAAGGGAAGTCTCTTTAATGTTTGCGGGCAAACAAAATAAAAATAAAAAAGTAATGTAAACAAAGTAACACTGCAGGTATCGCTGTATCAGTTGCCTTTCTCCAGTGTCTCTCTATGTGAGAAATAAGAGTTTGTTTCAGCACCACATGCATGTGGACAGCTCCCGGCTACAGTTCCCCTCGAGTCCAATTACCAAAGAAATCACTCTCTACTAGGATTCTCTAAATGCAGAAATGTGTGCCATATAGTAAGATTTAAACATGTCCTAAACATGAAAGAAATCCTGTAAATTCTATAAATGATTCAGACTATGATGTTCATTTATGCTTAGTTATCTAGAACAAACTAATGAAACTTCCTGGAAAGAATTGGACTCACTTGCCATTAATCTACTTTCAATCCATTTTGCTCTGCATTTGAGATATCTTTGGAATATCTAATGATTACTAAACCACAACAGTTAAACATTAGATTTAGAGCACATTATGGCATACAGTTTTCAGAAAAAGAAATTATGATTGTTTTTTACTAAAATGTATTTCCTTTGGGAATCCATTATCAATCCATACTCACTCCTTGGTGTTCAAACAGGCATTCTTATGAATCAGTTAGTACGTTAAAATAGCTCACCTGAGAGAGAACAAACAATACAAGACAAAGTATAAAAATTCTGCTCTTTGTATCTCTTTTTGTAAACGTCCCTCTGTTATGTTGCAAAACATTTTAATCATGTAACATTACAAAACACATATAAATGTATTTCAACAATTTTCTTGTTTTAGCAAACTGCAGCCTATCTGATATTACTGTCAGCTAAGAAGTGTTTATGCATAGCAACATAACACTAAGAATCAGGACCTAATGGATCTGAGCTAGCTTTACATGTCATCTACTGGCTTGAAACCGTGGGATTTGGTCTAAAATACATACACATTCAAACACTGTAATTGATTAAATTATGCATATAAAAGGGACACACCCTTATATGCAAATATTATTGGGCCGCTGGTGTAAACAGAAATACGAAAAGTACTGCAGTAGTTGAGACTAACCCCTGGTTTCACAGACAGGGCTTAAGACTAGTCCTAGACTAAAATGTAAGTCTGAGCTGTTTCCACTGAAATAAACTTGCACTGACTGATCTTAAAAATATATCAGTGCCTTTTTAGTTTTAAGATGCACATCGGTAATGTTTTTTTCTAAGCATGTTTATAAAAATTACTTAAATGTCCTAATTGATCTATGGTCTAATCCTGGCTTAGTCTAAGCCCTGTTTGTGAAACCGGGCCTATATATATATAAAATATTTTTATTTACTGTTTACTTTTTCCCCAAATTTATTATCTATGGATACACCACTGCAGTACTTACTAAATATATCAGTATCTTGATAAATATGCAATTGCACAGATGCTTTTGTACAAGAATCAAGCTTTTGTGCAATTAGTATCACTGTATGAGATTGACAGAAATGACCTACAAATAATAACATTTGAGTCCTATATTAATGCTGTTTGTGGGAGGCAAGTGTGCATGTCATATTGTGCATGTTATATTAAACTTAAGCCTTTAATGCAGTGAGTAAATTGAACACCCAATGCTATTAAGTGAATTGAGTAAATTGTGGCAGGATATGAGGATGAAATAAGCCTTTATGTTTAGTCAACAGGCGTTGATGTCCTTTTCACAATTTTTTTTTCACAACTTTCCCTTTTTTACAAACATCAAGAGTTGTTCCCTTCGTTCCCAAACGCAAGTGTTCCCTTCGTATTGTGATTTTGACTGCACTGAAGTAACAAGGGAGTGCTTATATCACATTATTAAGATAAATAGAAGGTTTGCAATTACTTTTATCAAATTTGCAAATAACTGGGAAGATGAAGACGTTGGAGTGTCATAGAAAAACAAAAAGATTCAGCCTTTTGTAATCAGCTTTGTCCAATTTTTGAGGGTGTGGCTATAGCTCCTTTGAGTGGGATGTAGATACAGATAATAAGATTGCATCAATGTCTGTTTAATATCTCCTCATTATGAAAATGTCAAGAAGTGGTGTCATGAGCTCTAGAGTTAGATTCTCAGCATTGGGATATGGCCTCACATTTCCGGGCATTTTCGAATGTATGTGTCTGTATGTGTGTAATTGAACAATGGGATTGTTGATATTCATTTGTTTGAGTCAAAACATGCCTAGACAATGTGTCCACCTGTCTAGGTAAAATGAAGCCTGTGGTTGAGCATGCGGTGGCGTTGTGCTGAGTTTGAGTGCGTACCGCCGCACATCATGACGCACACGGGAGAGTGAGATTTGATTCACAGCTAAGCATAGCGCCACTGGGAAATATCGGCTAAATATCAAAGTGAATAAATAATCAGTGAATATCCTTTACAAGAGGGTTATTGCTGGAGTTTTGGAGGATTGGGACTGGATGACTGAGTAGCTTCAGTGGGACTGAAATAAATACAATGAAAGCTTTCGCACAGGTTAAAGAGATAATTTATTTGGCAAGAGGGACAGAAAAGGAATAAGGTAGGAATGAAATTAAGAGGATTAATAAAAAACATGGAGAAAAACACGCTGTAGAGTTAAAAAGGATAGGTGAGATGGAAACACATATAATGCACATTATCAGAATTACAATTTAGAAGTATAGCATGAGCAACAGTTGCTCACCAAAGTGAGGACTGTCACCACATATATACATATATGATTGCCCTTAGTTACACCACATTTTTCACACTAACATATATATACCATAATCTGATCATCTGTTTCTAAATGTTGGTACTTTTCCCCAAAAAGATTCAAACTGATGCTTTTCTCCAAACCTCTTAAAATAAGGAAACCAAGCAATTTAATACCAATTTAACAAAGGCACCAACAATATTTGTTTATTAAAAGCCAAAAAAAATTATTTGGGCTTTTTGTCACTTTTTCTGTTAAATAACAAAAACAGCTTTATTTTATAAATGGTTTATTTTTTTTATGGTTTTGTTGAAAAAATGACTTTTTGTCCCATTATCAAACACTTTTGGGTTTCAGAATAAATTATTCATGCATGACAGTCAGCAAAACAAATGCACTTTTAAAGGTTACATTCACCAAAAAAGAAAAAGAAAATAATTTACTTGACCTTAAGATCCAAATGTATATTATTATAGGACCCCCCCCCCCCCCAAAAAAAAAGGATGAGAGGATGGGGATTGTAACTGTTAATCCCCAAACCTTCAGGGTACCACAAGTCTGTAAGTTTTATGAAGCCATTTATTGACACTATTGTGTCAGGAAAGTGCAAAGTGTGTTGGCTTTAGTTTAATGGACAGAGGGATTTACAGTATTGGCTTATACCAAATTATTTTTTGGGCAGTTGGGTAACTTGGGGTCTCTGTGACCCAAAGGCATCATGGGAAAAAATGTGATTCAGATTCAAGCTGACCTATAGGTGATTTACGCATGACTCACACAACAAGTTTATTAGCGATAATCTCTGCTGTCCTAACATCCACTCATTCCCCCACCCATTCTTATATAAACCACCTACACCCTCCCAAATCCATTTCCCCAACAGTTTTTAGTTTGCACATAAAGTTATGTCTGTTGGATCATTGGGGACACATAATGTCAAACATGTAGCATCAGAGTAATTTGTTATCTGGAGAGTAGATGTTGTTCCTGACTCTTTATATACAGTACATAAAGAGCTCTTATGTGCAGTTATTATATAACACATGTTTGGATTCTTTATCATCACTCTCTAAATTAACTCTCTAAAACAAACTGGGTCTGGTTGTTGTTTTTCAAACAGTTTAAAATGTTTCTCAAATGCTCTTTATACTGAAAAATGTCCTTCAAAATGAGTCAGATGACCTTAACAACAAACATTTCAAGTTTTTATAACCTGAATGTTTTGGAAGTAATTTACGCTATACAATCCATGGTGAACATACTCATACCCATAAACATCCATTTATAAATGTCAACAGTCACTTACTTTAATGTGAAAATGGTGGTGTTTTTTTACTCCTCTGCCTTGTTTACAGTGAAAAGAGGCTGGGAAATTAACCTTATCAATATGGCAAGATACTGACATTAGGTCATTGACTTCACAGCAATCTTGGAAAATCAATGGGTAGCGAGCAGCTGCACACAATGTAGCCGCATCAGATAAGCCACTATGTAATTAATGCTTCCGCTGAGTATGGCCGCGGGCATTAGAGAGGGAACTCCAGGCTGAGGGAATAAACATTGATATTTCAGAGCACTAATTATAGAGGGCATGTTGTCTTTCAGAGGGATGAAGAGTTTATCAGGGTCTACAGTGAGCTCTAAAGAAAAGACATGCGATAGACACAGAATCAAAGCAACAAACCATTCCGGTTCTGGACACGTATAGGGCCTTTCACAGTACCCACACTTGTGCACTTTGCACTTGACTGCTTGTCTACTTACATGACGTATTTCTTTTATTTGTATTCTTGTACATCTAACTGTTCAAGTGGGTGTGAAGACTGCAATTGTGTGTATAACTTTTTGATTGCCCAATGGGACACACTTACAACATAAAAAAAAAGAAAAAAGCACCAGACGCTCCTCAAAGGGTCACAGAAGTCCAAGACGTAGCTGGAGCGGAGGCGGAACCGGGGGCGGGATGGAGGGCCAGGTCGTTTGAGTCGAGGAAGGAGAGAAGATGGAGTTAGTGCAGGAGGCCAGGGCGGAGCAGGCCGAGCAGGAGGCCAAGGCAGACAATTTTTGCAGAGCTTACAGCAACCACGGCAGAGCAGATGACCACCACAGTAGAGCAGATGGAACTGAAGACCCCCACAGCAGAGCAGAAGACCACCACAGCAGAGCTGACAGGACTGAAGATCTGCATGGCGGAGCAAAAGACCACCAAAACATAGCAGAGAGCACTGTAGATCCCAACGATGGAGCAGATGTCATCCACTGCAGCGTAGACGGGACTGAAGATCCCCATGACGGTGCGGAAGACCACCTTAGTGAAGTTGAAGGCCACCACGGCGTAGCTGAGGACCACCAAGTTGGAGCAGGTGGAACTGATGACAACAACGGCGGAGTTGAAGACCCCAGCGCAGATCTGGTGGAACCGGATACCACCATGGCTTATCAGGCAAAACTGTTACAAAGAGCATAGAGAGGTTAGGGGCCGTGTCAAAATAGTTAGAGGGTTCCGTAACAGTCTCCATAGCCATAACAGGGCTGGCAAGGCAGGCAGTGTCTTTCATCACGGCCTACTCGGCCGAGACACTAGAACTCAAAACAGCCTCTCTGGCCCGGAAGAAACAGGCAGGTAATTCAATAATGGCCTCTGAGGCCATATCAAGGCAGACAGGAAGTTCAGGGACTACCTCCGTGGTCACAGCTCAGGGACAACCTCAAAGGTTGTATCAGGCCAAACAGGCAACTCAGAGACAACCTCCATGGTCGTGTCAGGACAAGCAGAGAGTTCACTGACGACCTCCGTGGTCGCATCAGGGCAGACGGGAAACTCGGGGACGACCTCTGTCGTTTCACAGCAGACAGAGAGTTCATGAGTGGGCGTCGACGCCTTGGGAAAAACTAGATCAGGTGCCGCCTCAGGAGAAACTGAAGCGTATGCTGCCCAGACACACAAAATGGCTATCGCCGTAACAGGGAGAACCACATTCCATTAATCATCGAAACAACACCCCATTCCAGCTAGTTTGTAGATGATTTAAATCAAGACACATAGCGCCAGTGTCATGGATACACCAGGTTCCATCATCACTCCCTCACAATGATCACCCAAGTACTAATCACCTGCACCTGTCACTCATCAGCCTATCAGCCATGGTCATGGACTACTTAAGCACACACCTCAGTCAAATACATTGTCTGTTTTCCCAAGCTGATACAAGACTAATGCTCTACGTTCTACTTGTCTGTGTATGACTTATCTAAGATTCCAGTTCCTACTCCAGCGCTCCACGATCTCCACTCCATTTCCTTCGTCTTCAACGTCTCCCTCCTTCGACTCTGTGAACTTCCCCTGTCTCCATGGATTCTCCCCTGTCAGCAGCAACTGAGGTGTGTGCATACCATCCATTACCTTCGTTCATTCCTCACTCAGCTATATTCAAGAAAAGACTGTTACTTTCATCCTCCATACCATCATAGCTCATTGCTCTGTTTCATCCTGATACCTGCCTGTTTTCACTCTCTGCTGCATCAATAAACTTGTTTAACTGTTCTCCCATTGTACTGTCTGAGTCTGCATATATTTACAGAAGAACAGACCATAACAACTCACAAGTAGCATGAGCAGCTCGACTCCCGATACGGCTCCAATGGGCGAAAACAATATGCCACCAAAATAGGCCCGTTACCCAATCCTCAGATGCCTTCTTGACCCATTTTAGTGAAGTCTTTGGGAAACCTATGGGAGATTTAAGTGTTGGTAAGCAATTGTATCACCTGAAACAAGGAAATAGCTCTATTAACGATTATGCCTTAGGTTTCCATACTTTAGCTGCAGCTGCAAGCGGATGGAATGAGCGCTCGCTCTTCACTACTTACCGCCAAGGACTCATGCCTAAGCTGTGGCTGCATCTTGCTGTATATAATGATGCCATGGGTCTAGAAAAATTCATCAAGATCTCCATCAGAGTCGCTCATCGTATGCAGGGATGTATGGAACACCAACAGGGTCAGTTCTTCTCATCTCCCCACCAACCAGAGTATGTCGGCTCTCCAGAACCAGATGTGGATTACATGCAAGTTGAGACCACCTGTCTAACCTCGGCTGAGCGGCAACGTCGGATGACCCAAGGGCTCTGCCTGTATTGTGGTGCTAAGGGGCATGTTATCAATCACTGCCCTATTCGTCATCCGCACCCAGTGGTGAGTTTTGTAAACAATATTAATTACAAGTTATCACCACTTACCTCCATTGTATGTCTTACAGCCTCTGACATTTCCATTTCAATCAATGCCCTCATCGACAGTGGATCAGCCGGCAATTTCATTTCCAGGAAGCTCTGCGATCACCTCAAGCTCAAGAAGAAATGCACCGAGGTCTGCAACAAGATCCACTCAATAACAGGAAAACCGCTCAGCCAGGGAAGAGTTCGCCATTGTGTTGGACCAGTACAACTACAAGCAGGTCTCCTTCATGTTGAGAACATCGAACTCCTAGTTCTGGAGAATTCCACCGCCGACAATGTCCTTGGACACCCCTGGCTCATCCAACATGAACCGGTTTTGTCTTGGGCCACAGGCGAAGTCCTGAAGTGGTGTGAGAAATGTTTCTCTTCATGCTTCCCTGAACTACCCATCTCAGCATGCCAGCAAGTCAAACACGTATCAGTCCTGTCCACCTCGATTGAAAGTCTCCCTAGAGAAACAATCTGTGGATAATCCTGCCGATTATGCCCCCTTCAGTGACGTATTTTGCCCATGACGAGCCTCCCAACTACCACCTCCCAGACCATGGGACTGCGCCATTGAACTCACACCGGGTGAGCCAGTTCCCAGTGGCAAGATATATCCTCTCTCCATCCTTGAACAGAAGGCCATGTAGGAGTATATACAGGAGGGACTTCAACAGGGTTACATCCGTTCTCTACCTCCCCTGCTGCTTCAAGTTTTTTCTTCATGGTCAAGAAGAACGGAGGCGGGAGTCACGTGACGCAAGATGGTGGAGTAGTCGTGTTTTTGCCGAGCTGCTGTGGAGCCCTTTAATTTGAACTTTTCCAGTCTGATAAGCCTTCCTCAGTCTATGATATTCTGGGCGTTGCTGACGCAAGGTATGTCAGAGAGAAGATTGAATGTAAATTACACGCTCAGAAGACGAAAACAACCGAAATTACAGACTCCCGTGCATACACCTGAAATGGTGGATGTGTCACTAAATGCTGGCGAAATGGACGCGCTAGCTAAGTGTATCACCTCGGAAGTACTTGCAGGAGTGGATATAGCACTCGAAAACAAAATTGGTCCATTGATGGAGAAGCTCTCCTTGGTAACGGCGCATGTTACTGAGGTTGAAGACCGCATCGCTGAAGCTGAGACACGCATATCAACGATGGAAGACACTGTTGCCAGAGACAACGCAGATCGGGTCAAGTTGAAGGCGACCCTTGAAGCAGCTCTTGACAAAATAGATGACATGGAAAACAGAAGCAGGAGATGCAACATCAGAATTATCGGCCTACCCAAGGGCGAGGAAGGCGCTAACCCCGTTCTGTTTCTCAAATCATGGCTGCCCAATTTGCTGAATATCAACGTTAAGCATGGCTAGATTAAAATAGAATGCACACACCGGATTTCAATGCGCCAACCTGTCCCAGGAGAGAGACCCCGCGCCGTGATCCTGAAGCAATTTTCAGGATAAAGTTAAAATTTTACAGGCTGCTCAAGCTGCCGGAAGGCTGCTGTACAAGCAACAAACCATTTCCATCTACGAGGATTTTTCAGCTGCAATCATCAGGAAAAGACAGGTATTCGTTGCAGTTAAAACTTTTATTGTACTTTTTTTATTTTATTGTACTTCGTCTTAAGGCTGACTAAGAATATTTTGTATAGGCTACCTTTAAAGGGTTAACTGTTACGTTGGGGCTTACCGCAGTTGCGGTTCTTTTGAACATCTATGACTGCACAACCTGTATGTGTGTTACTTGTGTATCTTTTAACACTTGTCCAGGCCATCTGTTGTTTTCTACTGGTCCTGTGAAATTTCTGTTGAGCATGGGACTGTGTTGGCTACCCGTGGATCTCATATATGAAACTGACCGGCGCCAGGCTCCACCTTTTGATGAACATAATTGCTTGTCTTGAAGAGTGTAAATAGTTCTAATGTTTTGTTTGGCATTCAGGATTTGATTTTGTTTTATGTCTTTACATATCCATTTATGGATTTTTATTTTCTTCTGAACCCAGCCTCCTTTAACCCTCATGGATCAGATTGCGTTATGTTCTTGGCTTGTCACAATATTACTGGCTAATTTAAAGGTACTTTATACACAAGGAAAAATGTGTGCTATTAACCTTTTATACCGCTATTATGTTTGTAATAACTTCAAATTGAAACTTTGTAGCTGAAATGTAAGGGGGGTTCAAAATCCTATCAAAAGAAAAAAGATCCTGAGTTATTTGAAAAAATAACAAGTTCATATTGCATTTCTGCAGGAGACACACTTGACGGCAAATTAACACACCAAGTTAAAACGTGACTGGGTGGGGCAAGTGTTTTACTTTTCCTTTACTAGTGTAAACATCTGTAAGTGTTCAGGCTGATACTGCAGGTCGATATGTGCTGCTTAATGGGGAGTTGAGTTGAGAAACTTTTACTTTAATGAACGTATATGTACCCCTCATTCAATCTAATGATTTTATTTCACAATATTGTTTGTAAATTTGCAGAACTACAGTGCGAGCACATTGTTATTGCTAGTGATTTTAATTGTGTTCTTTCACCTGATTTAGATAAATCTTCCTCGTCAAAGGACAGTCGATCTAGCAGGGCTTGCGCCCTGGATGAGACGTGTCAGGAAATCGGTTTAATAGATACATGGCGGGATCTAAATCCTGGGGAGAGGGAATATACTTTCTTTTCTGGAGTAGGCTACACAAAACCAGTAATAGAATAGATTATATTTTTTTCACCTAAAGCTTCCCTTCATAATATACTGAATTGCGAGAAAGGTAATATTGTAATATCTGATCATGCAGCCGTATTCCTTAATTTATCTCTCTCTAATGTTTAACATCATCGAGGTGCGTGGAGGTTTCCTTCTTGGCTTGCACATGACCCAAACTTTGAATGTTATCTTAAGGAACAAACTAAACTATTTTTCTATAAAACCCCTGGGGTATCTCCCAATCTGATATGGTCTCCCAATCTGTCTGGCAATCTGCCTAGTTCTTTGTTGGAAGCTAATATTTGTGTGCTTTTAAAGAAAGGCAAACCCCTGAAGAATGTGGATCTTATCTTATCTTATCCCCAATCTTTACTAAATGTAGATTTTAAAATACTAGCAAAATTTTTTAGCTACACCATTCAAGCTGGTGCTTCCCACTATTATTAATATATGTTACCTTTACAGCATCCACGCTCCGAACCGTAGTTGGGAGCGAGCTGGTCTCAACATAATAACTTGGCTCGTGGCAGGTAACTTGCATATAGTGGTCCGGGCTAACAGAGCTGAAGCACAAAATGAAGTTTTCTGTAACAAAGTTCGGGAGGAGCATGTTCAGGTAATCATCCAATCAGCACAAGAAGAAGCCGGTATAAATAAAGCCTTCCCTTACCTCATGTCTCATGACAAATTTCTCAGCATCGGACTCCGCCTTCGTGCCGTCATGTCCGAGTTAGAGCTTTTCCCCTCCGACGATGAGTCTTTCATCACGGAGGTTTCTCCAACCGCCGATCCAGAGACCTTTTCCTCTCCAGCAGCTAACAACAACATCGAACCTCCATCCTCAAACAGGGGACGCCGGCCCTCCAGATCCTCTCCGCATACACCAAGACGCCGAAGACTCCCCTCACCACCGCCAGCGAGGAACTCATATCTTCCTCATCGTCTTCCTCCGCGCCTTCCCACTCTTCAGCTCACCCAAACATCCTTCCCATAGGGAAGTGGACAGTTAAGGGGCTGAGACAAGCCTTAATTAATTCCGATGCAAATTTTTCCCGCAGAATGAAAAAAGCAGAATTGTTTAATTTATATGTCTCTTTACAATCTACTCACCCTTCTGTTTCAGCTCCCATCCCATCGGCTCGAACAAGCAAGGCCCGCCGGGCCCAGATCGCTCATCCCGCAGTGTCTCCACCTTCCTCACATGCAGTGCCGGGCCCCGCCCCCGCGCCATGTCGGTGCCAACACCATTTTAACACACGATCCTCAAATGTTTTCTTCCCTTCTACATCTTTCAGTTTTCCTTCTTTCCAAGCGCCAGGTGCTCACTCTAACGTGAGGATGCCTCCGTTAGCCGGTCTTCACGAGTTCACACTTACAAATAAGTCAGATAGAATAAATGCGTATTTGGCGTGCTGTCCGAGGAGAGGGCTCCGGGCTCGGTATTCGGCCCGAACCCAGAGTACTCCCCCCGTATTCCTGGCTGTGAAAGAACAAGCCAAGAGTGAGGAGTCGGGGTGGTGGAGGGATGCTGAAAACTGTCAAGGAAGTTAGATGAGTTGACAGAGTGGATATATATGCTTCCTCTCATGCTGATAGGGTAGACATGGTAATTGTTTGATGAGTTGATTGATTACTTGATTTTTTGAACGTGCTCCTCCCGAACTTTGTTAATAAAACATCATATCTTATTCCTCCTCCACCAATCCCGGGGGCCGATCTCTGCGCGAGGATGTCTCAGAGGATATCTCCTTGAAAAAATTATTATTTCGCCGTGCTTTTAACTTTCGGCTGCAAAAGCAGCCCAAAAATCTTTGACACTCTCTCTGAAGCCATATGTTGGATCCTTTCCAATAATTACGCAATTCCTCATCTTCTCCATCTGCTCGACGATTTCCTAATAATTTCACCACACGATGCCATCCCCGAGGCTCACCTTCTCACAGTGCAAAAAGTTTTCGCCGAGCTAGGGATTCTGTTAGCTCAGGAGAAAACATCAGGTCCAACTACATCCATTGAGTTCCTAGGCATCAATCTGGACTCAGTAAATTTCCAGGCCTCACTGCCAAAAGAAAAAAATCGATCGTATCATCTAAATCGCATCCAATTTTACAGACTGCACAGATTGTTCCAAACGCGAACTTCTCTCGCTGCTGAGCCACCTAATGTCAGGGTTCTGTCACTTCGGTCTAGTTAATTTCTTGGTTTTGTGACAGAGCTCTGACACTCCCTGTTTTGTCTCGTCTCTGTGTGAGTGTGCGGTTCCGAGCGCGCTCGTGCCGTGCACTCACTTGTCTATGTGCCTTGTTATATGTGCGGGGCATGGTGTTTGGATCCCGACATGTCTGTCTAGTTAGGTTTCGGTTCTGTGTCGGGATTCGGACATCAATGCTCCGCGTGTTTGTTTTCTTTTGTGAGCGCACGGAATGAGCTTTCGCTCGTTCTCGTGCGCTCTGTCTTGTCACATGAGCGCGCGCGGTTTCGAGTTCGCTCGAGCCGCGCGCTCTTCTGTCTGCGTGTTTTTTCTTGTCTTGTGCTGTGTAACACACAGCTAGTTTTTCACTGGCTGTGTGCTTTCATGTTATGTTTTGTGTGAACACGTGGCTTATGAGTTTTCACTAGCTGCGTGTTCATGTCTCGTTTTGTGTTCTAGTCCTGTTTGTTGTGAGCACATGGCTTGTCATGTGTTTCCTTGTGCCATGTGCTCTCCTGTCAATTGTCTAACCCCGCCCACCTTGTTACCTGATTGATTCATTTTCCCCACCTGTCCTCCCTCGTTACCTGCTTTGTTTGCTCTCCCTATTTATTCTCCTTGTGTTTGCAGTTCTGTGCTGGTTCGTTGTTGTATCTACACTGTGTGTTTCCCTGCCGTCGAGTCGAGTCGAGTCGAGTCGAGTCTGTCTTGTTTTCCCCTTCGGGGTAGTTTTTGTTTGTTCCTGTTTTATTTTATTTTTAAAATAAAGCCCATCAATTCTGCACCTGAGTCCTCGCTTCTTCCTTCACCCCCAACCTGACAGAACGAACCAGCCATCAGAGGACTCAGCAGAAAGATGGTCATCTTCCTGTTTCCATCTCCCAGAGCTTGCCCCTCCACTTTTCTGAAGATGAAGCGCTATGGCATGCTCTTTTCTCTTCGCCAAGGGGTGTCTACAGTGAAAGAGTTTGCCCACCAGTTTGTCATCACTGCGGAGGGGCTTGATATTAACAACACTGCGCTCAAGGACATTTTCAACAACGGCCTCAATGAGCCTGTCCCTGCCTGGGAGATGGGAATGCTGGGGATACTTTCATTCTGGCAGTTTGTGGGGTTTGTATACAACCGTGGGGAGGAGGGTGGCCTTCCACCTCTTGGTCCACCTCCTATTCACCTCACAAACTGCCAGGTCCCCAGTCCTCCGATGACCCCTTCGGGGAGAGGGAGGAAGAACAGTTCTGCCTCCTACCCACTGGCGGCTGAAGAGGCTGCAGCACCCCCACTAGAGGCTGCAGCGCCCCCACTGGCGGTCCAAGAGGCTGCAGCGCCCCCACTGGCGGTCCAAGAGGCTGCAGCGCCCCCACTGGCGGTCCAAGAGGCTGCAGCGCCCCCACTGGCGGTCCAAGAGGCTGCAGCGCCCCCACTGGCGGTCCAAGAGGCTGCAGCGCCCCCACTGGCGGTCCAAGAGGCTGCAGCGCCCCCACTGGCGGTCCAAGAGGCTGCAGCGCCCCCTGTGGAGGTCCAAGAGACTGCAGCACCACCTCGCTCTCGGAAACGGAGGAGGAGAAGGAGGAAGGCTTCCTCCATACCCCAGGACCAAGAGGTCGTCCCAGAGCCTGCTGCGGGTCCAGAGGCCATTTCCAGGCGTCCTGCCCTGCCGGCCCCGCTCAAGCTGCTCGCCCTGCCGGCCCCGCTCAAGCTGCTCGCCCTGCCGGCCCCGCTCAAGCTGCTCGCCCTGCCGGCCCCGCTCAAGCTGCTCGCCCTGCCGGCCCCGCTCAAGCTGCTCGCCCTGCCGGCCCCGCTCAAGCTGCTCGCCCTGCCGGCCCCGCTCAAGCTGCTCGCCCTGCCGGCCCCGCTCAAGCTGCTCGCCCTGCCGGCCCCGCTCAAGCTCCCGGAGGCTGTCCCAGAGCCCGTTGCCAGCCCGGAAGCAGTCGCCAAGCAGCCTGCTCCTGCTTATATGGCCTTCCTCACTATAGTCCCTGTCTTTCCCAAGCCTGGCCAGCCTGCTCCGCCTGCCCTGATGGCTCTGCCCTTGCAACCTGTCCTGTCGACGCCACCCAAGGCCCCTGTACTGTCCTGGCTCTCAGCTGGGACTCCTGTCCCGCCGGATTCTCCCTGGTCAGTTCCTCCAGTACCGCCCTGGCCCTCAGCCAGGATTCCAGACCCGCCGGAGTCTCCCTGGTCAGTTCCTCCAGCACCGCCCTGGCCCTCAGCCAGGATTCCAGACCCGCCGGAGTCTCCCTGGTCAGTTCCCCCAGCACCGCCCTGGTCCTCAGCCAGGATTCCAGACCCGCCGGAATCTCCCTGGTCTGTCCCTCCGGTTCCACCCTGGTCTTCTGCCATGACCCCAGATCTGCCTGAGCCTCCCTGGCTCAACCCGCCCGTCCCTCCCTGGTCCCTCTTTTTGACTTTGTGGATGTTCCTGCTGGCTCTGACTTGGCTCCCCTCCCTCCCTCCCCACTTTGTCTCTGTGTCTTGATCTTCCTGTCTTGTATTGTCTGTTGGTGAGTTGTCTTGTCATGTTCCTGTCTTGTTTTTGATGTCCCGCTTTGGGACGCCAGGAGGCGTCCCTTGGAGGAGGGGTAGTGTCAGGGTTCTGTCACTTCGGTCTAGTTAATTTCTTGGTTTTGTGACAGAGCTCTGACACTCCCTGTTTTGTCTCGTCTCTGTGTGAGTGTGCGGTTCCGAGCGCGCTCGTGCCGTGCACTCACTTGTCTATGTGCCTTGTTATATGTGCGGGGCATGGTGTTTGGATCCCGACATGTCTGTCTAGTTAGGTTTCGGTTCTGTGTCGGGATTCGGACATCAATGCTCCGCGTGTTTGTTTTCTTTTGTGAGCGCACGGAATGAGCTTTCGCTCGTTCTCGTGCGCTCTGTCTTGTCACATGAGCGCGCGCGGTTTCGAGTTCGCTCGAGCCGCGCGCTCTTCTGTCTGCGTGTTTTTTCTTGTCTTGTGCTGTGTAACACACAGCTAGTTTTTCACTGGCTGTGTGCTTTCATGTTATGTTTTGTGTGAACACGTGGCTTATGAGTTTTCACTAGCTGCGTGTTCATGTCTCGTTTTGTGTTCTAGTCCTGTTTGTTGTGAGCACATGGCTTGTCATGTGTTTCCTTGTGCCATGTGCTCTCCTGTCAATTGTCTAACCCCGCCCACCTTGTTACCTGATTGATTCATTTTCCCCACCTGTCCTCCCTCGTTACCTGCTTTGTTTGCTCTCCCTATTTATTCTCCTTGTGTTTGCAGTTCTGTGCTGGTTCGTTGTTGTATCTACACTGTGTGTTTCCCTGCCGTCGAGTCGAGTCGAGTCGAGTCGAGTCTGTCTTGTTTTCCCCTTCGGGGTAGTTTTTGTTTGTTCCTGTTTTATTTTATTTTTAAAATAAAGCCCATCAATTCTGCACCTGAGTCCTCGCTTCTTCCTTCACCCCCAACCTGACACCTAAATTATGCTATGCGCATTATTCCACAGGGCCGCCCCTTTATCGCGCATCTCCTCACCCTCACGTCATCCGTTCACGCGCTGGAAGATCGGATTATCCTTTCTGGCGAGTCCAAAAACGAGCTAAAACTATGGATTAATTTCCTTAACCAGTGGAACGGCTTAACTTTTTTTTACGACAACTTTATCTCTATCCCCCTCGATATCAAAGTGTTTACAGACGCAGCTCCCTCGATCGGCTTCGGAGGCTATTACCAAGGACGCTGGTTCGCGTCTCCCTGGCCCCCTCAGCTCCTACACACACCCCAGTCTTCAGCCTCCTCGGCCCTTTTCGAGCTCTACCCGATCGTCATCGCAGCTTCCCTACGGGGGAACCAAGTGTGGTCAACCAAAAGCATCCAAATCCATTGCGACAACGAAGCAACCGTACACTGTATTAACAAAGGTCGTCTCGCTCACCTGCGCTAATGCCACTCCTCAGACGCCATGCGACCATTTCTTAATAACTGCAAAACATGTCCCAGGGGCTCAAAATCAAATCGCTGACTCTCTCTCCTGTTTCTCTTTTCAGAAATTCAGGATGTTGGCACCAGAAGCAGACCCCACTCCAACCCCAGTACCTCCTTATTCTCAGCTGATCTTCCCATAAACCATCCGCTAAAATCCCTCCTGGACACGTCCATCGATTCCATCCTCCAAGCAGTTTCTCCCAGAACCCTGCAAACATATTACACCGCGTGGAAATCGTTCAAATCATTCCACCTCTCTCACAACCTGTCGTTTCCCAAATTTTCTCTTTTAACCGTTACTTCATTTATATCTCATCTTCATAGAGTCAAAGGTCTCCAAGCCGGATCCATAAAAAGCTATCTAAGCGGCATTCAATTCTTCCATAAATTAATCCACGGTAAAACCGCACCTGCAATAAATAACTCCCAAACGTCCCTTCTAATTAAGGGAATCCAAAGAACCCGCCCCACTCGCCCAGATACCAGACAAGACAACCAATCACAATCGATATACCCACCAGATGCATTTCATCACTCCGTCTTGGATACCACTCCACCAACACCGCCTATACATTAGAAGCAATGTTCATCCTAGCATTCTTCGGTTTCCTCTGCTTCCAAATCCCCACTCGACCCACTCTTCACAAACGACTCCAATCATCCAGCCACGAGATTCTGGTTCCAAAAGCACCTTAAAGCAGTCCTCAACAAATTCGGCGTCACAGCAAATAAATTCTCTAGCCACTCATTCCGTATCGGAGCAGCTAACACAGCCTCACAAAAAGGTCTCTCCCAACAACAAATCAAAACCTTCGGTCGCTGGTCATCGAATGGCTTTAAAACCTATATTAGATCCAGCCGTTTTCACATCAGAAATGCTCACCAAGCCCTAACTAATTAGTTTGTTTATCTCCATCACCTGCTGCGCTTCATTTTTTGTTACCTCTGTTACACCAAACCACTTCCGATTGTATCTGGGCTCGCTGCTTGCACGCTCGCTTTAAAGGTAGGGTAGGTAGGATTTTTATAAAAAAAAAAATTCAAATTTGTTTAAACTGTCTTTATATACCAATACATATTTAAAATGTAAGTGCTCTGAAAAAGAGAGTATAAGAATCGAGTGACTGTAACCTTTTAATCTGCAATAAACACAGCTCATTATTTCCATTCGGGACGAAACAATTGATTGGTTTGGGCGACTGTCACTCACTCTCGCAACCATGGCTACCACCCCTGTTGCTAGATCTGCCCACCCGTTTGATTTGAGAGGCGAGGAACCTACGAAGAGTAAAATTATGGCAGAGAAAGAGCATTCAAAATTCAAAGCACCTGCATATGCAGTCATCGAAGGCAAACAAGGCCAAAACTACTTCCTCGGACCCTGGTTGCCCGCACTCTTGAACGACCTCCTCTGCTTCGTCCTCGACCCCGGACCTGTCCTCGAACCGATGAAGCGGTACTTGTCTCCGGAGTGTAGTCCTCATCAGAGTCAACAATGTTTTCATCATGGAAACTCGCAAAACACCGTATATGTTATGAATCTTACACGAAATTCACCTTCATCACTGTGTAACTGATGGTAATGGAAAAACGTGTATCAATGCAACCTGTTTTTAGCTTTGCCTTAAAAATATAGCTCGTTACCTATAAATATAGCTTGTTACAAATCAAACAAAGTATATTTTAAACTTTACCAGTATCGATATGCTAGCTTGATAGTGAGTACTAAAAGAAATCTTATTTGTTTATATTTATAGTGATAAAGTTAGGTATTTTATTACATGTGATTCTGACATGATGTCACTGCATGCACTGCGCTCCTTCCTCTTCACTCGTCTCAGGTAAATAAATGCGTCTTCCAGCTGAGCCTGAGCGTTTGGCGTTGCGCATTCATGAGTTTTGGGGGCGTGGCTTTGGAAGGAGCTCAGAAGGGAGGGGGTGGAGTGAATGGAAATAATTAGCTGTGTTTACAACAGTCGTGAGAGGTCTACAGACACTCGATTTTTATACTCTATTTTTCAGAGTACTTACATTTAAATTATGAATTGGTATATAAAGACAGTTTAAACAAATTTGGAATGTTTTTTTTTTTAGAAAAATCCTACCTACCCTGCCTTTAATATTCATAACTAACGTTTTTACAAACATATGCAGACTTCCCCATTCACACGCTGTGATGGCTCACCCGTTCGAAGGCCAGGCTCTGTCCCCCTTCCGAAGCACTGGACGAGCCCTACCGTTTCGAATTGCATGAGAGCCTGCCCGTCTTAGTCGTCGCCGGAAGGCCGCGCTTGTATCACTAGGTGGAATCCCCATTTGTCGGGCCGCGAGGGGTCTATCCCCGTGCCCCAGCCCCCTTCGAAGCGCCGGTTGAGCCCTCCCGACGGAGTTCAGCAGGCGCCCTCCGTCCAACCTGGCGAGGCTTACCCGTCCGATGCCGTGAGCATATAAGTTCCCGTCGGACGCTGCAAGAGCCTTCCCAGTCGAACAGGCTAGCTCGTTTCTTGGTAAATACATACCCTTCACATTTTGGGGGGATAAACTCTACGCTCGCTGTCCTGCATTCATCTGGCCTTTTTGGGGGGAGTACTCTGTGTTCGGGCCGAATTACGAGCTCGGAGCCCTCCCCCCAGACAGCAAGCCAAATACGCATTATAATATTACATCAGATTTCATTAACATGTGAACTCGTGAATTTAATGAAGTTTTATATAACAAAGTTCGGGAGGAGCATGTTCAGGTAATCATCCAATCAGCACAAGAAGAAGCCAGTATAAATAAAGCCTTCCCTTACCTCCTGTCTCATGACAAATTTCTCAGCATCCCGCCACCACCCCATCACCTCACATTGGCTGGGTCTGCTCATAGATACCTATGATCTATACATTCATAGGGGGGAGTACTCTGGGGTCAGGCCGAATTCCGAGCTCGGAGCCCTCCCCCCGGACAGCAAGCCAAATAGGCCTACGCATTATAATATTACATCAGATTTCATTAACATGTGAACTCGTGAAACAGTGAAGCGTCGGTTGGTTGCAGCAATTAACTCGGGCTTTATTACTCACAGTGTTACACATTTACGGGCATAAAAGACACTTTGCTTGCTAGCATTCAACTGGAAAACAGACTGCGTCACTAACTACATTCGCACTGTAAACTCAGACTGATTCACCCGCTATGCTTTGTTTACACTAAGGAGACCCAAAAGGCTCACTTCGTCACATACGCATTTCTTTTTGTCAACAAGCAGCCAGAGGGAGGCAGAGATTGCAACATATAGATCAGACGCGGGGAGATTAAGGCGAGATTGTCATCCCATAATATTAGACTATTAACCACTCACATTTCTGCGCAAAAGGGGGTGTAGTCATTTCATTAGATGCCGAGAAGGCATTCAATAGGGTTGAGTGGCCATATATATTTTCGGTGTTAGATCGTTTTAACTTGGGGAATACTTTTGCTAAATGGGTCAAGATTTTATATACACTCCCAACTTCCTTTATAGTCACAAATGACTCTGATATAAAAGGTATCATTTTAGGGAAAAAGATCCATAAAATCTCACTTTATTTAATACATTTTGCAAAATCGGAGACTATGCCGTTATACAAAACTCACTCTTTGGGCTTGGAAGTCTCCTTGTCGTTTAAGTGGTCTCCTTCTGGGCTGACATATCTAGGTATAAAGATTTCACCTACTTTGGACTGCCTTTACAAATTAAATTTTACCCTGACTATCAAATCCATTATTAATGATCTGGATAGATGGTGCAGTTTACCATTATCATTGATAGGACGTATTCACCTTGTCAAAATGAACATAGTACAATGTCTTTTATACCTCTTCCAGATGCTTCCCATTCTGCTTCCTGGTAAAGCTCTAAGACAACTACGAGGTTCAATTATATCTTTTATTTGGTGAAAAAAAGGGCCTAGACTTAGGTATAGCTTTCTCTCTCTCCCTAGTAGATCTGGAGGTTTGGCAGCTCCCTCATTTGAATTATATCAATTATCTGCTCAATTAAAATATATACTGGAATGGCATCTAGACGACCCAAACTCGACCTGGGTCAGTGCAGAAGCGGCAGGTATTGGTTCTATCCCTCTTCGCAATTTATTATACACGTCATCTACAAAGTTGTCTGTTTTAATCAAAGGCAACATAATTCTCAATAATATGATTAAAGTGTGGCAGATGGCTCGCAAAACATAGGGTTATGCTACACAACTCTTGCCATACACACTTATACACAATTATCTAGATTTCCCACCTGGGTTGAGTGATGAGCTAACACTCTGGAAAAAACAAGGGATTTGTGTTATAGGTGATGTAATGGAAAACAATAAGTTGATCACCTCTGATCAGATTGTTTCAAAGTATAATATTGACAGGAAGCACTTCTTTACATATAACCAAATACATATATTTGCGTCAAAAAAGCTAAAGGACCATCCAGGCGGCCTTGATCGCTCTACAATAGAAGAACAGCTTAACAAACTGTCATCTTCTCAATCAGTACTTAGCCGTTTTTATAATATTCTCTCGAACAAGTTCGAACAAGGATAATAAAGTTAGGAGACTATGGGAAACTGATCTTGAGGTAGAAATACACAATACTGCACAAATTACATATCATTCCAGTTTGCAGACACAAAATGAACCCCTATTTATCCAGCCTATGCAATAAATGCAAGATTGCAGAGGGAACCCTTATGCACTGCTTCTGGGGATGTTTTAAGGTTCAGCAATTCTGGGTGGGGGTTTGTCTAGAAGTGGCTAAAATCTTTTCCTGTTCTTTACAATTAGAGCCTAAGATCTGTTTACTGGGACTTACAGAGGAACTCCCTCATGGTTTTAAGGGTGATCATCTCTTGCAAATATTATTACATTGTGCCCTGCAAAAGTATTTTGTTACAATGGATAACTGACATAACCCCATCAGTGGCTCAGTGGATAAATATTGTTAAGGGCTTTATTCCTAATGAAGCCTTTTCCACTGCACTAAGAGATAAACCCTTTAAATTCTACAGGGTCTAGGGCCCTTTTCTAAAATACCTAGGTGTAGATGCGGAACATATGCTATCCTTGGGAATTATAAATTTAGCTTGGAAGGAGTAGAGGTAAAGTTGGGTTGGCCGTAATTGTTTTTTTTTTTTTTTTTGTATCTGTGTTTGTATACTTTACAGGTTAAAGACTTAAAGACTTCTTTGACGATTGTGATGTATTCTGTAATGTACCCACTTTTTTTTCTTTTTTTTTTTCCAGAGTTTGATGTGCATATGAACAGACTTCCAAGTCAAGGATAACAAATAAGGAATTCAGATGGAGGTTTCATGTTTTGCTTGCATGTTTGACTTGTGATGTGTTCCTCCCTTTGTTCTTTTCTATTTATGTGTTTTGAAAAATCCCTGTAATGCCTAAATTTCAATAAAAAAAACAAAACAAAAAAAAGGACGGTGGCTTGAGGCCCTGCATTGATTACTTGGCATTAAACCAGATCACAGTGAAATTCTAGTATCCACTTCCCCTCATCCCAGCAGCCCTGGAACATCTTAGAGGCGCTACCAGGGCCGGAGTGGGGCCACTTTTCAGTCCGGGAGTTTCAGGCCCACGACCGGCCCACTTTTTCCATGGTGGAATTCCAAATTAGCACTTTTTCTAAATTGGATAAATGAAGCAACAGTTCAGCTTGTACTATTGTGTAGTTTATATTAATACCATGGGTTAACAAATAATCTAGCCTAAAGGTTAAATAATAATTCACTTTAAGCAATTGCGACTTTATTTCACACAATTCTGACTTTATAACACGCAATTGCGACTTATATCTCACAATTCTGACTCTATATCTTGCAGTTCTGACTTTATAAGCAATTGCGACTTTATTTCACGCAATTCTGACTTTATAAGAAGCAATTCTGACTTTATAAGAAGCAATTGCGAATTTATTTTACACAATTCTGACTTTATATCTCGCAATTCTGACTTTATAACACACAATTGCGACTTTATATCACGCAATTCTGACTCTATATCTCCCAATTCTGACTTTATAACACGCAATTGCGACTTTATTTCACGCAAGGAGTGGTGTTTTCTCAGCAGTTGGGGATGCCTCCTCAAAAAAAAAACTCACCCTGGCGAAAAGAAATGACATTGGAAACCGAGAACTGCTGGCCATCAAAACGGCACTATAAGAATGGCATCATTGGCTAGAGGGAGCTCATCAACCTTTCATTGTTTATAATGACCATAAGAATTTTGAGAGAAATCTTTGAGAGGCAAAACGCCTGAATCCTCGCCAAGCTGGATGGGCACTATTCTTCACCAGATTTAACTTTACCACCCTGCTCCAAGAACATCAAGGCAGCACTCTGTCCCATCAGTTCACTCCCGATGAGTCCAAGGAATCACCAGAGCCCCCCCCCAAACCGTACCTATATTCCCTTAACTCGCCGCACTCCATTGATCCTCCAAGTTCACTCCTCCATGGGCACTAGCCACCCAGGGACCTCTCAAACTCTCTCATTGCTGAAAGATCGCTTCTGGTGGCCAGGAATGGCAGATGACGTAAGAAGGTTCGTCCAAGGATGCCAGGAATGCAGCATCTTCCAGCAGGTACAGCAGGTACAGGTACTGATGCCGATGCCGATGCCCGGTCGACCGGAGCTCCCATCTACCAGCCTGGGCAGAATGTATGGCTCTCCACTAGAGACATCAGTTTTTGACTGCTGTGTAGAAAGCTGAGTCCCAGGTACATTGGTCCCTTCACCATCTGTGAGGTCAGCCCGGTCACCTACGAACTTAAGTTACCTTCACACTACAGGATTCACCCCACATTTCATGTATCACTTGCCAGATCAAAGCCACATCACTCACCTGTGTCTCCCTCTCCGTGGAGAATCCCCCCCTTCCTATGATCATCGAAGAAGGCACCATCTACGTGGTGCGAGAAATACTGGACTCCCGATGTCGTGGCGGCCAACTGGAGTGCCTAGTCGATTGGGAGGGCTATGGACCAGAAGAAGTTCCTGGAAACATAGAGAAAACATTCTAAATCCCACATACTCACGTCTTTCCATACCTCACATCCAGATCATCCAGCCCCCCCATGGAAGAGGCCGGCCGCCTCGTCGTCGGGGTCCTCGGCCCTCAGGGCCAAACTGCCTGTTTTCACTCTCTGCTGCATCAATAAACTTGTGTTTAACTATTCTCCCGTTGTCCTCTCTGAGTCTGCATATCATTACAGCCTGAAGCAGAGAATTTGCTTATTTTATCAAAAGTAATTTTTCATAGTTGAAATATCTGCCCATACTGCAGTGCTTGTTGTTCCATGTATAATTATTATTATAAAGCATACAGAATTCCTCTCTAATCATCCTGTGGCCACTAATGCACACACTAATTACACTAGTGCTCATTTTTGCTGTGTGCAATTTTGATCTGATTTTAGTCTCTACGAATTGCTTTTCATCTTCCTCATTCATTTTCTGTTTACCACTCGCCTCAGTTTTCATTTTTACCTGACATGAACATTTTGTGGGTTGTACATGTTAGCTTTGCTTATGATAATGCATTAGAGGAGTAAAAGTTACAAAGTAGGGGAAATAACCCAGTCATTAAAGTTATTATCCAGCCAGTACAAGTGGTTATGATTCTCTCAGTGTCTTTTTCAACATTTCATCAGTCAAGCTGAGCCCAGGGGCTTTCTTTGAAATTGCATAACTTACTCAATGTGACAAGTGTCACAGTGTTAGCCATTAAAAAGAATGTTGTCACTTATTTCCCAAGTGGCTACTTCACATCTTTCACCATGAGGTTTTTGTAGGAAAAACCCCACATCTGTTTTCTTAATGATTGTGAAGATAAAGTGTTCTCAGTTTAGTCTGAAATGTAAAATATATATATTCATAAGCTGCTATGTACTGTAGGTCTCATCCAGATATGTTACACTTTCTTTTGAGGAAGCCACATAAATGAAAATAGCTGCAAGCCACAACAGTGGTACACAAAAGTCTAATATCCTGTCAGTGATCAAACTTCCTTCCAAAAGAAATCTGAAATAGCTTTTAAAATGGCACTAGTTGGTAGAAGACCTGGCAAAAATTAGATAAGATTTTGTTATAGGTGAGTGTCCATCTCAAACTGAACTAGCAAAAGGTTGTTTGTGTTATTAGTTAAAGGTGCACTAAACACTATTGAATTTTGTATTCACCAAAACAAACATGCCCCTACCCAAAAGGATCACACCCCCTATGTTGATGCCTCCACCCCCACATTCACATATATGCTATGCAATACAGGCAATGACTATGGCGGAATCTGCTGTGCCTGTGCTTGCCGCCTGAGGGTATAATGTCATCAATTAGTGAAAGCAATTTGTGTTACTATGATAATTCTGGTCAAATATCTAATTGTTATTTGGCTCCTCTACTTCTTCGATGGCAAAGTCATCCCTTCTTTCCAAAAAAACAAAACAAAACACAGTTTTCATTAAGGGCTCCCCACATAACACGATAGTCCAAGTAACTAAAATATTACAAATGTGACAAGATTAAAGGGCACCTATTATGCCCCTTTTTACAAGATGTAAAATAAGAATTTGATGTCCCCAGAGTGTATATGTGAAGTTTTAGCACAAAATTCCCTACAGATATTTTTTATAGAATGTTAAAATTGCCACTTTTTGAGGATCAGCAAAAACACGCCGTTTTTGTGTGTGTCCCTTTAAATGCAAATGAGCTGCTGCCCCGGCCCCCTTTCAAAAAGAGGGCAGGGCTTCAGGAGCTCATGCAACAAACAAACAGGACAATCTCATGCACTGAAATGTCAGCAGTGTTCAGTTCGAACCGGAGTCGGACAATAATGCCTACAGAGCCAGATAATTTATGCTGCATGGAGATAGAACAGGTATAGTTTAGTTTAATTCCGGTTATAACTTATGTTATCACCTTGCTTTTATCCACTACAAGCCTGTTGTAGCGGACCCCGTCCGAATGATGGCCAAAAATTTACTGATGAGTTTTAAAAAGTTTATTGTACATTGCACAAAATATGAAGCGTCCATTTTCACTCCAGAAAATCACCGTAAGAGCTGAATAAAACAGTACAAGAAGTGTGCAATAAAGTCGTATCCAAAAACTCTCTCTCTCCCTTTTATTATCATCATTAACATATACTATACACAGAGAATTACACAAAAACACTTGTTACAACTAACAGTTCGCAAATATATACAGACTTTATGTCTTTTCGGGGTTGCTTAATAAACTGGTAAACTTTATATACGTAAAACAACTCTGATGAACTATAATAAAGTGCGCGCTCTCTCTTTCATTACTGCCGTGACCAGTAACGTTAGGCCTATCACTCCGGAGACTGTAAGCTGGATCATAAACATTTTGTACTGATCCATCCTTGAGTGGGATAACTTTTTAGCAAAATCTGTTTTGTATTTGTATTGACCCTCATTCACAAAGCAGTCTGCTGTAAAATGATTTGCGCAAACATAAATGTTTATAAGGGGACGCATTCCCTACAAAAATAATATTAATCCACTGCTCTGGCATTGAAACAATGGCGGACTGTGTACAGCTCACTCAGGGCAGGTCTAAAAATGGCAGTGTCCATCAGCAGTCGTGGGAGGGGCCTGTACAAAGTGACATCACTTTTCCCAGAATCTTGTTCTGAGACAGTGCTTATGATCTATGGGGATTTAAAAAAAAAAAGCACTTGGTGGATTTTTATCATTATAGGGTGGTTGTGTATACACACTGCTAACACAAATTTAGGCTCAAACGCATGTAAAAGTGAATTTTGCATAATAGTCGACCCCTTTAAGGGGTCATAGCGATCACTAAAAGTTGTGATAGTCTTTTCTTCCCTATTGTGATGCATATCAAGGTGAAACGGCTTCTTGAACAATAAAAAAGGTACAGCAGGACAGGACTTTATTTCCATTGACTGGATGATTGGATTATTGTGGTTTGCCATTACTGTGATCTCATGTGACAAGTAAACACGTCATCAGAGAAGACCAGATATGTCACTGCAAGAAGGAGGGTAAGTTATTTTGATTAAAGATTACAAGGGGACATGAATAAAAACCTGATTGGGTCTGATTGAAAAACCTGAATTCAATAATTAAGAGGTGTTTCCCAATACTTTTGTGCATATAGTGTTTTTACATGAACACTGATGAGCCAAAACATTATGACCAGTCATGGGTGAAGCGAATATCGTATAGATAATCTCCTAACAAGGCCACATAGTAAGGTCTGGGTAGATTAGATGGCAAGCATTCAGTCAGGTCTCTTAAACAATGTGTTGGATGCAGGAGAAATGAGAAGGAATAAGTGACTTTGACAAGGGCCAAATTGTTATGGGAATGCGACTGGGTCAGAGTATCTCTGAAATGGCAAAGCCATTCCTGGTCAGCAGCGGTGAGATTTCCTCCTTTTAAAAAAAATATAAGCCCTATATTGGGAGTCATGACAGATTACAGATAAAAATATAAATCATTGATGTGTTCATGATAATATAATGTAATGCTGTCAATCTCATAGAATGCCTTTCATTCACAGACTCATATCATGACACTTTGTCAAAAAAATCTGATTTATCCAGTTGTCATCAACGGTACACATGTCAGCATGCATTATGAAGACACTTTCAATCCTATGATGCACATATTCCAGCGTGAAAAGCCATTTGGGAAGATGATGTCGTATGGTCTGACACCTATCATTTTTGGCCTGTAGACTCCTCACCAGAACAGTTTTTTTTTGTATTCATAATATCCCAACTACCAAAAGCCAGTCAAGGTATACAGGCCACTGAAGTGATGATTAGCAATGTGTTTACTTGCCCAAGGGCAGGTGATGCTATGTATCGATTGCAGTAAAGAGTGTTTGCGCTTGGATTTTTTACGCCACATTTTCAACTCCATTGACATGGCGTTGGTGTGGGAATATGACTTTTAATATCCAGCTTATGTTCTCGTAAACAGTCCAAGGGAGAGCAGTATTAATCTGCAAAAATATCTGTCATTTTTAAAGACAGTTATTTCATAGTTCGAGAGTTTATAAGCAGGTATGCCTCCGAAGTTACAGTCACATCACATGCATATGGTAAAATAACTCATTCAATAAATAAACTCAATAAATTCACTCAACAACCATTTTCTGTCTCTTAACCTGTGGAGAACGGCGATACGGTACACTGAAGAAAAACACAATATAAAAAACAAAACCATGGCGAAAAAAACGTTGAAACCATGAAAACTGATTTATGTCTTCAAATGTGAAATCTAATGTTCATTTTAGGACATATGAAAACAGACAGAACAGTGGTTAGAGGAAATTTGATAGATCATGAACAACAATCTTATTTAGCATAATTATTCAAAACCTTTATAACAATAAAAGCACCTACATCTTGAGCATCACTTTAAAATCATCTGTGCTCAGTCAGTTTTCCTGTGTAAGAAATAAAGCAACATTATTAAATACAGTAATATTTAATACAGTATCAAATTTAATTCATTTAAAAACTATATTTTATCCTTAGAAGTAAGAGGTTCCAGTTAATAAATATTAACAATGTGGTCATTCTTCATACTTGAAAAAAGAAAGAAAGAATGCTGTCTAAACACATATGCAAACAACAAACTATACAATATGGTTACATCTATATTTGCCTGTACAACAATTGTTGTCATCTGAACATCAACAAGGACTCAAGGGAACACCCTAAAATTTAAAGATTCAGGCTGTACAACTACAAATTTGTTGAGCCTTCTTTTCATCAATTGTGCATGTAACATTTGCTCATTTGTTCATAAGAAGAGATGGTCAGCTTTGTAATACAAGCCTTTTCAATGGTTATAACATTATCTAACTGACCCAGCCTCATTACATCCTTATGTTGGTTAAATGACTCTTCATTTTCCTACGCAAATAACCTGGAAATTGTATTCAACTATTGTAGCCATCTGCATAATAAGATAAATGTTTTCATGGGCTGTGACAAAACAGGTAAAAACAGCTATTAACTTATGATCTGTCTACAAATGTGGACATAGTACAAAGCATGAAAATAAGCTAAGTAAAATGAAAATGGAAGGAAGACATTAAGTTAATAATGTGGCCAAAAAAAAAGCATGCTACATGAACACCTATGTAAACGTTAAAATATTTTATATTGCATATAATATTGTATATTATAAAATATTAAAAGTGGCATAATAGTAAAAACACCGGGGCCTGGTTTCACAGAAAGGGCTTAGATTAAACCGTGGGCATCCACCTTAGTTAAATTAGTACATTTAAGTTGCTTTTATAAATGTGCCTCAGAAAAAAAAAAAAAAAAACATTACTGGTGTGCATCTTGAGATAAAACGTTGGCACTGACATAATTTATAAAATGTTGGTTCAGTTTCAGTTAAGACAACTCAAACATGCATTTAGTCTGTGAAACCGGGCACAAGAGTAAATGATTGAATTATGACAGCTCTGCTAAATGGCGCCTCTTAGGGGTTGAAGAAATGTACAGCAAGAGTTCGCAAATAAGATGTTTTCAGATCATGTGGAGACCAAACGAATCAGTTTTTAACTGTTTATTTAGATCAAGATGAAATTAAGGATACTTAAAGTTGTATAGCATACTTAAAGTAATCTGCTGCCATCAAGAAAGTGTTCATAACGTTGTAACGATTGGAATTCGGCTAGCTCGCACATGTTGTTATAGGCTACTTATTGATAAGATACTGATGGTTAAATCCTCCATATCTGTAAAGATCGTGTAACCATAACTTAGTTGGTAGATAATAGACACAAAAAAAACAAAAAACACCACACATTTTTAAGTCTCTTGCCCTTTTCTGAAACAAATAGGAATTCTCTCTCTCTCTCTCTCTCTCTCTCTCTCTCTCTCTCTCTCTCTCTCTCTCTCTCTCTCTCTCTCTCTCTCTCTCTCTCTCTCTCCCTACCTCCCTCCCTCCCTCTCTCTCTATCTCTCTCTCATACCAGTTTGGTTCTTCCAAATGAATCCATAGCTATACATAGTCTGTATTATACTATGTAAAGCCTACATACTCACTTAAAGGGTTAGCTCACCCAAAAATGAAAATTCTGTCATCAATTTCTCACCCTCATGTCGTTTCAAACCTGTAAGACTTTCGTTCATCTTCGGAACACAAATGAAGATCTTTTTGATGAAATTGAGATATTTCTGTCCCTTCATTGACTGCTACGCAACTGAAACTTTGACGCTTCAAAATGTTCATAAAGAGATCGCAAAACTAATCCATATGAATGAATTGAGCTGTTTTGTCTGAAGAGACCTGATCGCTTTGATGAACAGATTAAATCTTGGCTTTTATTCACATAAACATTTATTACAGTTGTAGTAAACGCTTGACGTGTGAGCACCAATGAGGTTCATTCTCGTGTTACGCAGCATGTTTGAGCTTCCACAAGAACCAATGAGGTGGGGTGTGCGATATCACGATTTTTGATTGTGGGCGATAAATGTCTCCACCATAGACATAATATACATAGACGCCCTATTGGCCGCTGGATCGTACGTCAACGGCGCCGCCATACTGCGGAGGGCAACTTTCCCATACCTCTCATAACGAGAATTGAGAAAAATGCCTATTTCTTGTGCTGCTTGGGGCTTTACAAATCGCCACACAATTGAAAACAGGTCTCAGGGAATTACCTTTCACAAGCAAAACTGAAAATTTGTTTCTGGTTGCATTTCATTTACTATTTTTATTTTCAGAGGAGAAAGGCCGCGAAATTTAAAAATACTACTGTTATTGTGTCACGAAATGTAGTTTTAAGAGTTTTTCAGTCGACAATGTAGTTGTTTAAAGCTCAAATCTGTGGTTTATTTATAAAGATAGCGCCTTTTTAAAAATGTTATCTGACGGTTTCGGAGTTGATCCAGCGATCACCGCGGGCGCTCAGCGCTCATGTACCCCGCCGAGAACAGCCTTGCCTCGGCTATAGTGCTTCTGAGTTCTGACGTTCGTCGCTGTCAGTCTAGTGAGAATAATTCGTCTTGTGTTTATCTAACGGGCGATCTTTGGTTTCATTAATCTATAATTTGTTCCTTGGCAGATTGTTTTGGCTGAGGGCAAAGTGAAGTTTCATAACTTTATATATTTAGGCTATAAAACTTTAACAGTGTAGCCTGCTGTATGTTTGACTGGATCGTTTACTTTATTTCTTGACTTGTATAGCTTCTTATACCTTTTAAAAACTGAAATTTAACAAAAAGAGACAGGGTTGCGTCGTTTTATTTTATATAGCCTATGTAATAATATTTTAAAATGTATAAATTTACATTATTTATTATTGTTATTATAATAATATACCACTTGCGATTATCAATCTATTATAGTTATGCTGTTAAATTGTTTTACTATTCATTGTAACTATTTAACTTATTCTTTTTTATTGTCTATATTCTGTAATTGATATTTCATATTCTATTGCTATTATTATAGTATTATACATAAACTATGCTATTATCAATATATTATTATTATTATTATTATTATATTAGTACTTATGATATTATATAATTATACTTTTCATTACTATTTTATTTACTGTATACTGTTTGTTTATTTTATTGACTAAACTATTTACTATTAGCCTACCTCTCACTTTATCTAATTTACTATTTGCATTGCACTGTAGTTGTACCATATCATATGTATTACCATAAAGGATCCATCAGTTATCTTTGTTATTGCTAAAATCAGGTCAATGACAGAATATGCTTTTCCCACAATAAGAAAACTTTATTTAATTTAATGTGAAAATTAAATTATATCTCAGTATGGGGGTGTTCACAATTCTTATCCAAGAATGAAAAGCTAAATACATGACAAGCCAGAGCTTTGGCCATTCCTTATTAAAAAAAATAAAATAAAATATAAGTCTATCTATCGAGAGTTTAACTAACTACAGATGGAACTTTTTTGTACACCACATACAAACCACCGAAATCGGTTGATAAATGTAATTTTTTTTTTGGTTTTTATACAGAAAAACCGCAGCTCAGCTGTTTACTTGCATTGATTACAGCGCAGTCTTGCCCTCCACAAAATGGCGGACGCGTTGACGTATCGCAGCAACGTTCCAAAGCGGCCAATAGGGCGTCTATGTATTTATTATGTCTATGGTCTCCACGATCTGCTTTTGAAGAAATGTCGTAGTGTCGTGCTACAGTGCATTCTATCAGTTGTAGTTCTGGCGCCTCCGTCCCAATATACTGCACAATGCGACGTACATTCACATCACGGTCGAGTTACACTCACAGGATACTGTGTTTTAAAGCCTTGCCAGTTACATTTTTCATTTGCGTGTTGACGCTCTGTTCTAACATGGGCTTTTCTGAGCGCACATGCACTTAAAGGCCTCTCAAGTCTCTAACAGCGCCTGATTACTGGACTAAGTTATCTTTCGAGTCTTATTGGGTTAATACTGTTAAATACATACAAGGTTTACATAAACACAGTTGGTTGTCTAAAGTGAAAGCAAATACTTGAGAGAAAATGGGGTGCGTGACGTGTCATATGCGTGTATGCGTGCCGGTCTTAAAGTGACAGTAGCCTAATAGTAAACATGCTGCCACTTGTCCTCAAAGGGACAGTTCACCCAACAATTAAAAATCCATCCTTATTTACTCACTCTAATGTTGATCCAAACCTGTATTAATTTATTTCTTGTGCTGAACACAAAAGAAGATATTTTGAAGAATGTGGCTAACCAAACAGTTGCTGGTCCCCGCTGACTTCCATAGTAGGAAAATATACTATGGAAGTCACTGGGGGCCAGCAACTGTTTGGTTTGCCACATTCTTCAAAATAGCTTTTATTTTCAACAGAAGAAAGAAACTTATTTGGTTTTAAAACTACTTGAGAGAGTAAATGATGACAATTTTCATTTTGGGGGGAACTATCTCTTTAATGTTAATAAAACAACAAAAAAACAAAGAGAAAATCACTCATGCTCTGATAACTTTAATAGTAGCTTTAATATGTATGAATGTATAATTTATAGTCTATGTAGTTTTATTTTTTATATTTGTTCATTTAAATTCTTTCTTGACTGCTTCTGTTATAGGCTATACAGTAGGCTACATATAGGCCTATACTGTATAGCTGAAAAAATAAAGCACTGTTTATTTCATTTGTATATTATATGTTGTGTATATCTTTTAATAACAAAGAAAATAATGACAAAGATTTTTATCTTCACCACATTGGCCTAAATGTCTGCCATTCTTTTTTATTATATATTTTGTTACTAAAATCGTGATTTTCCTGAAAAAAAAAAAAAATCGTGATATGATATTGTTGCCACACAGCCGTTTCGGGCCACTAATCAGTTGTGGGCCACTATTACCCAAAACCCACCTGGTAGACCAATCACAAGTTCACAACAGACTGAGCTGTCTGGCCAATCAGAGCAGAGTAGCTCGCGGAAAGGAGGGATTTATAGACTGAATCATCTGACGAGTCGTTTGAGAATAATTGAAAAATGTGGTGATGTGCTAATGTATATGCGAAAATTAAAAATGTTTTATTTTTTATTTTTTTATTTTTACCTTTGATACATGTAAGCCTGTTGTAGGAGACTCCAAAATAATATTAGGAACTTTAAAAAGTTATTTTAAAGTTTAATAACTTTAAACTTTTAAACTTTAGCATAATAGGAGCAGTTTAACATGCTGTATGTGACAGACATTCCAGGTCATGCAGTACCCAATATGACCACAAGAGTGCAATAAAGCATAATTCATTACAGCTTGATAGGGAAAGGAAGTTGCTTAGAACACGAGCTGATGTTCAGAAGCAGAAAATGTCACTATAATGCCTTTTCAAACCCATATTCTGTATTTTTCTGTGTAACGCGACTATTTTAGAAGAATTATTATGGAGATCTTGCCATAGGCCTACAGTCATAGTTCATAATGACCAAGGGCCATCATGCTCCAAAAAAGTACAAAACCCCCCAGAACATGGACTATTTTCCATGGGGAAAAATAACAGCATACAGGTTTTGGATGTCATGAGGGTGATAAAATTATGACAGAATTTTAATTTTTGGGAGAACTTTTCCTTAAGATATTCAGATTAATAGCACTATTCCCAATATGTACATTTGTCTTTATAAATAAGTTAAGTGAGCATATGCTTTTTGTAATTTTTGTGCAAAAAAAAATGCATTCCAGTGCAAGGTGTGGAAGTCTAGGGTTCCTGTCATACACCCAATGCAATGCAGCGCGACGCAAGTGTTTTTTGCTAGTTTCAGCCCGACGCAGTTATCATTTTCATGTCCTTCGCCACGTTGTTTAAATAGCAAATGCATTTATGCCCATTTGTGTGCCCATGGCGTGCTGGTCTGAAACCGAGGTCTATATAGGCGCATTGTTGGTGCATTGCTATTTTGAGGCAACTGAAAAAGACTGGACCATTGACCAACTGAAACCTGGTCTAAAGTCAATGGCGCAATTTTTTTGTTTGTTTTATTTAAAGGGCGCATTAGTAATATGCGCCTATAGGCTGGTGCACAACACACATACACTCAGCTTATTACACACATAGGGCAGCACACAAACATGCAAAATATTAAAAGTAAAAGGATTACAGTGTAAAAGATTATTATTTTGTACATCAAGATATGATGGAATCCGGTTTGTCCCGTAGATGGTCTGCTTGCGCGCTTTAAGCATGAGCAGATCCATTTCCTCTCTGGAGAAACGTTCAGTCTTTCCGCTTGCAAATTCTGCCAATGTAAATAGCAATCCACCATGGCGCGAGCGCAACTGGCTTTTTAAAGGGAATGGGAGATGAGACTCTGATTGGTTTATTGCACATTACGCCAAAAACACACCCATTACTATACCCTACAAGAGAATAGGAACAACCGACCATTTTTCCTGTTGTTAAACTAGCAAAAGTGGATTCGGACACACCCTAAATGCACTTGCGCTGTTCGCTTTAGACCTTGTGCTTATATCTTTAAAATAGGCCCTAGATCTTGTATGTGGGGAACTGGGCATCGGGAAGGATTGGACTTTCCTTAAAGGAACACTCCGACTTTTTGGGACTTTAGCTTATTCACAGTATCCCCCAGAGTTAGATAAGTCCATACATACCTTTTTCATTTCTGTGCGTTCTGTAAGTGTTATTTGATGCACCCACCGCTAGCCTAGCTTAGCACAAAGACTGGATGTAAATGGATAAGGTAGCATACTAATCCCAATAAGTGACAAAATAATGCAAACATTTTCCTATTTACATGTTGTGATCTATTTCGTCACAGCGTGTACAAATAACAAGGCTATATGAGACAGAGACCATTTTTAATCGTATAAATACTGGGAACTATATTCTCACTAGGCGTAGGAGCACAGCTACTTGGGCGGAGTGATTAGCGCAGCACACGAGACGCCCTGTGGTGAGGAGCAGAGAGTTCGCTCAGAGTTGGAGTTATTGAGTCAGTAATTACTAGATAGTAAATTTATAGTTTACAATCATAGGTGTTCGCTGTATCTTGTCTTACAGCTTCCAAAGTTTGTAACTCCTCGTCTGTGTATTCTGGCTCAAAACTATATGGTTCTGGATCTTGGTTTGATACCCAGTAAAATTCCTCTGACAATTCCTCAAAGTCAGCCATGATCACGAGTCACGTTCGCTACTAGCTAGTTAGTCACGTTTGTTTTGTTTACGGAACCATCAACAGGGCGTCTCGTGTGCTGCGCTAATCACTCCGCCCAAGTAGCCACTCCGCCCAAGTAGCTGTGTTCCTACGCCTAGTGAGAATATAGTTCCCAGTATTTATACGATTAAAAATGGTCTCTGTCTCATATAGCCTTTTTATTTGTACACGCTGTGACTATACAGATCACAACATGTAAGTAGGAAAATGTTTGCATTATTTTGTCACTTATTGGGATTAGTATGCTACCTTATCCATTTACATCCAGTCTTTGTGCTAAGCTAGGCTAGCGGTGGGTGTGTCAAATAACACTTACAGAACGCACAGAAATGAAAAAGGTATGTATGGACTTATCTAACTCTGGGGGATACTGTGAATAAGCTAAAGTCCCCAAAAGTCGGAGTGTTCCTTTAAAGGGGACCCATTATGCAAATTACACTTTTACATGGTGTTTGAACATAAATGTGTGTCAGCAGTGTGTATACACAACCACCTTAAAATGGTAAAAATCCACCTACTCCTTTTTTTTTTTAAATCGCCATATATCATAAGCAGCAGTGTCTCAGAACAAGCCATTTGCAGATTGTAGCTTTTCCGACGTCACAAATGCTTAGGCTCCTCTCCATGCCTGCTGACAGACTTTGAGCCCTGAGTGAGCTGTACACAGTCCGCTATTTTTATCTCCTCACCAGAGCATTTAACAACAGCATTCAAGTAAGAAATGTATTCATATTAAAGCTGCTAAAGTTAATTGCAGTGAGTGATTTTCTGTTTTTCGTTTGCTGTTTGATTCATATTAAAAGCATAGCAGTAGGTACTGTATTTTATGCTGTTTTCACTTTAATACACAGATCTAATATACAAATGCAATTTCTTTACTTACTGTTTACGGACATAACCGACTGTTTGTGAACTTTTGACATAATCTTGTATGTTTTTGACAGTTTAAGTGCAATAAGACATGTAAGAGAACTTCGTTTAATACTCACCGGTCTTACATCCAGCTGTGCTCATACTTCAGATGTGTGTGCTCAGAAAATGATTTATCAGAAGTTTAGAATGATATGGCTTTAAAACAAGCAGAGTATCTGGAAAACGGTGTGAGGAGCAGCAATTAATTTGCTTTTAAGGATACAAAAAGCAAACACATATTGTACATGGTATAATAAATGATCTGTGGGGTATTTTGAGCCGAAACTTTACAGACACATTCTGGGGACACTTATATTACATCTTGTAAAATGGGCAGAATAAGTCCCCTTTAATGGAAAGATCCAGTGTGTGCTAGAAAGTACAAACATTCTATACATTTATTCCAATTAATTCCATCAATTAAGCATCTGTTTTTGAGATTTAAATGAAAATAACCATATGCTGGGTGTAACCAAATCTTGCCGTACTCATCATTGAATGTTGTGTTTCAGAGGGATGGAGAAGGCAGATGAATGATTTCTCCAGGGTGGGATGTCCAGGATGGGGGTGTAGGGTAGAGTGACAGCTGCAGGGAGAGAGTAAATGTGCTTCCCCACCAGTCCATGGCCATCCCTCCAGATGGCCCCATCTTCATGAGCCTCAGAGGTTTACTAATATGTAAAGAGGGGGTTGAATTCGAGGGAAAAATCTGAAGAGATACTGCTGAAAGTCAATTCAGGTGTAATAAAATAGTATAGAGTATAAGAAAATACAAATGATATTTGAGCAAACCAACTTATTACATCCACTACTGTTCAAAAGTTTGTAATGGTGTAATGCATTAATTACAGTTATTTAATCACTTTTGCCTTGAAAAGTAAGGGATTACTCTACATTTTTCTGCAATTTAATTATAGTTACTTCTGATGTAATTATATTGATTACTGTATAGACTATAGAGCAATTCTACATAAAACAATGTGGATATAACATCAAAATTTTTTTTTTTTTTTTTATTTAACCTTTATTTAACCAGGAAAAGTCCCATTGAGTTACAGTAACTCTTCTCCCAGGGAGTCCTGGGAGAAGTTCACATGTTAAATTTAACATTTAATGATAAAAATGTATGTTTTTAATGTAACCTTCTCCCTTTAAATAATTTAGTCAGTTCGAGAATAATTGATGTAATTTTATGCAATTTATTTGAAAGAATTAAAAGAGCAGGTTCATGTATCCTTATATTGTTCAATTGGTCGAGGTTGAAATGGGATTTAGAAAGTTATTAGTAATAAGTAATGCATTACTTTTTTGAGAGATCAATTAGTACAGTAATATACACTCTCAGAAAAAAAGGTACAAAAGCTGTCACTGTGGCGGTACCTTTTCAAAAGGTACACTTTTGTACCTAAAGAGTGCATATTAGTCCCTCAAAGGTACATATCAAAAGTGTACATATTGGTACCAAAAGTGTACATATTAGTTCCAAAAGTGTACTTGAAAAAGTGTTCAAAAAAAACTTTTTGAAGGGTACTGTCCCAGTGACAGCTTTTTTACCTTTTTTTTATAGATTTATTTGATAAAAATACAAATAAAAATCAGTAATAAAGTTAAATCAGTAATATTGTGATTCATTATTACAATTTTAAAAGTACCATTACTATTTGTGTTTCATAACATAATGGAGCTTTTGTTGCTTTAAAATACTCCTTTCGTATGGCAGCTCACTATAACGGAGCAGCAGGGCTTGAACTGCATTTGTGAGCATTCCAGGTCATGGACCGCCTAGAAACATCAATTTCCCAGGAATGACCAGGCTGGGCGATCAGCAGCTGGTGAACAGGGCTGTGTCTTTGTTGTGCATCTCATAGAGATTCACATTACACCCATCGGCAATCAGCCACACCTCAATCACGGAAAGCGCCCTGGGCTGCAAACTAGTAAATGGTCTGGTGAGTTGTAATTGTACAATCATGCTGCGAATCCCCCCAGCCCTCCTTAAAAGCATGCAGGGCAGTGCATTAAATCCTGCAGAAACTCTGCCATAGTGCAAGTCAAGTCACCTTCATTTATATAGCGCTTTTAACAATATAGATTTCAAAGCAGCTTTACAGTGCTGATAGGAAATTTAAGTCACATAGATTGTTTTACAGCAGCTCTAGAATAAAGTTATTGTCCAGCTAAAGTTCGTTTTGATTGATTCACTTCCATTGCAAAGATCATTAGTTATTAACTTAGGGGCCGCTTACATGACAACTTTCTAAAAGAAAACCCTTAAAGCCACAGTATGGAATTTTTCTCCACTAGGGGTCGCTAACCTCTTTACAATAACAAAGGCGTAGTTTGATGACGCAACACATGCTAAGAATTATGGATGTTGTTGTCAACGTCAAGCCGACCGATCTAATAATGTTTATGGATGACTGAATACATCAATGTTTTTATCATGACTGTGATATGAAGCAGTTCGGGATTGCTAAGAGACAGCTATCAGCTCCACACGCGACGCGAGCTCCTGTGGATATAAAAGGAATATGGACATTTCATTCTACCGAACTACACGCAAGAGCAGAATTACAACTCACAGGTCAGTTTATTAGACAAATTAAACTTGTGAGGTAACGCAGCGCTGTTTCACTTGGTCTAACATTACACTAGCACACTAAACTGCATTTGAATGTGTTGAAAAGTATGTGTTAGTTTGTCTGTATGAGACTAGCAGTAAGCTAGATCAACATTAGAATAACATACAGATCATATTCTAACATTTTATCATTGCTCTGGTTACCATGGCAGTACGAGCGGAAATCATAGGCGGAAACCAGGGACAACGCGGATATGACGCCATTGACTGCGACAAACCGGAAATAAAGAAACGTGCCGTGTCTAAAAATTCAATTAAAATTTCTCCTGGTTTGAAAGTTGTTGGAAACAGTCGGGGTAATGTAAGTACACAACTAAAAAAATATATATAACATAGATATAGTGATTTTTGCTAATTTTAAAGCAAAAAAGTTACATATTGTGCCTTTAATGCTCTCCAGCCCGCTCATTCGTACAAGAACAGTGCCTGGTGGCTCGAGAACGCAAACCTTGTTCCAAGGTGCAAGCATTTAAAACATTATCATCTCCGTGTAAACTTCAAAAACGCAAATCTGTGAAAACGCTGACGGCGTGCACATGCAAATTACGTGTTTAGTCTATAGGTATGTGCGTTTGAATATATATATGTGCACAAGCGTGTAGTCTTTCTTTACAAAATCATAATTTGTCACTTCCGTGTATACATGTGAACCAGAATCATTTTGACATTTTATACGGTAAAGGGAAGGGAAGGAGGCCTTCACAGGGGAGAGCAGGGCTGCGTTGTTGTCGTGTCCAGGCGCAGGTCCTTCATCAGATCTGGATACGGCTTGGATCCGGCGGACTGCGGTAAACCTCGGGATAAACAGAGAGACTAATATTAGTGTAGATGCCGTGCAATTAGGTTACATCACAGTTATAGCAGAGAAATAATACAGAAGTGTAATCCTAATTCATCTTTAATTTATAGTAATATGACAGAAGTTAATATTGAGTTGTGCACTATAAAAATCAATAAAAAAAAAGAAATTGTAAAAATATATTAAATAACAATATTAATATAATATTTCAGAGGATGTTTTTGGCACCTGTATATTTTACACAATTATATACAGTATATAATTAACTAATGTTATATCAACATAAACAAATAAACAATATATATAGACAACTCACCAGGCTTACACAAATGACACAAAAATAATGCAGCAAACGCACAGAAGTGTCAAAACATCCCATTGTACATAAAAAAAAAATCTTAAAATTAAGGTGAAAAAATTCCAAAATTCTCTGTAAAATGAGATTCTCTGTAAATGTAAAATGTATTGTATTGCATTTTCACTATACATTAAACAAGTAGGCTACTTTAAGTAGTGTCATTCACAATTAAGACTTTTTATATAGTCTGATAACCGTGAAGGGATAAGAAATAGGGAGAGAGTTGTTTTTAAGACATGTGAGAAATGAGTCCAAATCCTCAGCTCAGCCTGAGAACTGACAGAATGCAGATCACCAATCCAAACGCGTGCACACACACACGAGTGTCCTCCTCATTGGTGAATGAATGATAACTCAGTCCAGCAGAGGTGGAAAGGTCTCTCTCTGTCTCCCACAACCCCTCTTATCAGTGACCTCTCACACAAGCTATTGCACAAGACTAAAACGTTCATGGAGAAATACAACACATGGAACGGTATGTTAAGTATGTGTCCAACACTCTTTGAGAACACAAGGTGTGGTTTAAACACATGAAATGCCACGTTCAGTAAGACTGGGTTGTTCATTTTGGACATTGGCAAAAAACAAAACAAAAAAAACACACACTGTATATCCGATTACCAGCAGGTCACAACAACTCAATGTTTGCAAAGACAAAAGGACATTTAAGAGATTGGATGTTTTTAAATCACGTTATGGCAATCACTGCTTTAATTCATGGGTTTTTAAACATAATATTTGTAAAATATAAATGAACTGCAGACGTGTTTCATTAATATGTACAAAATTCAAATATTGAGCTACAGTAGTAAAATCTGTGGTCTTGCCTTACTCTGATTTACAATGGTAAACATACAATATCAATTCATAATTTGAGTGATATGGGTCAGGTTTGTTTCATGCAACTTTTATTTTTTATGATTAACGATTACACAGAAGGAAATATTTCTTCTTTAAAATATGCACTGATGAATAAGTGCAATGAACATTAAATAAAAGTAGTATGGGTCAAGTTTAATTTCACCTCGGAATTATTAGTGGCTTGTCTCGTGGTTATGAAATATCAGACTCAGATGGACGGCTAATAGTGGAAATATCAATAAACTTTACTGCAGCAGAATCTAAAAACAGGCAAGCAATTCAGAATATAGCAGATAATTAGATGGTTATAGATCTGACTGTATTGCAGGTGATTGTAAAAATCGTGGAAGATGAGAGAGTTGTCCAATATAGCACACACCTCCTCTTGATGACGGTGACTGGTAATATTGACTCACACAAATGAACAAACTGAAGACACTTAGGAGGCGAGGAGAAACACAGGAGCTTTGGGAATGCAGGTAAGTGAGGGTAGGCGAGGTGTTAGCTTATATGTGTGTCTTGATGTGTTGATGAGCAATGGCGGGGTGTGGTTGATGGCTGAATGAGGGCAGGTGAGAACCAGGAGGGATGCTGGGAAGTGTAGTCCAGAGTGTGAGTGGGGAAGGAGGACCGGTGTGCTTGTGATAGTGGTAAGCACAATTTCAACACAGCGTTCCTGATGCTAGTATTTATGTGCACGAATCTTGTTTTTTTCTTCGTCTCTGCTGTGCGCAAACACCTGTCCACAGTGCTGTGAAATGATGGCTTTGGTTCTGTAGTGAGATCCTGCTCTTTGATCTCTCAGACAGGTGTTCTGCCGCACAGATGTGTCTGCTGAAATAGTTTTACTGACAGAAGCACGGCTGGTTTCACATAAACATGCCTCAATTCTTTGAGACAAATAATATTTATTCTAGGTCTATTCTGCCGAGTTCTGTTAATAATTTAAATAAAATGAACAATGAGGCAAACAGTGCTGTCTGAACAGCTAATACATTATTTGCCTCAAGATTACAGGCTATTACTAAACTCATCATAATTTCATAAACCTGAATCAACAAATCCCATCTGGTGTTTGTGAGTTATTCGCTATTTCCTAGGCCTCACGCTGTTGTAAAAGTTTTGGTTTTGTGTTTAGTCAAAGATTTGACCAATATGCCACCTATAGAGTCCAAGCCATAAATCATTCAATGTATGATGTTAAACAGTCACTGCTAATACATTGTGATTTATTACAACAACTTCTTGACCTCTCGACCTCAGTTCTTCTGGGATTTGACAAACGCGGACTTTTGAGACCCAACGTAAGACCCGGTGTGACTCTGCTTGATGCTGATGGGGAAACACTTAACTGTTGGAACAACTTCAGGGGGGATCTGGTCCATTTAAAGGCAGGTAGGTCTTTTCCTTCTCTCTATATTAAATTCCACTAAAGGAGGTAAACACAGCTGCTCAGCGGCCTGAGCTGTCAAGTGGACGGCAACAAAAGATACACATCCTCTTTAAATGTGGATCCGTGTAACTCCTCAATTGACGATTTAAAGCAGTGCCCTAAACAGCTGACTTTTGGTAATGGAGCCGCTCCCAAGAAATCATAAATTTAGTCCCATCCCTCCTCCTCTCAGTCAGAACTCTGAACCATTCCACTGTAAATATGAGTTTGAACGTCTATACCCAATATACAGTATTTTCATGTTTTATTCTATGACATAAAATACATCAGTAATACTCTCTTGTGAGTTATAAGTTTTTTTTAGTTGTCTGATAAGTGGCTAAATGGGACTTCAAGGCTAAATTCCACATGATAATGCTAAAATATCAGCAACAAATCTTTACTCTGACTTTTACTTTACCATCTCCATATGCATTGTTTTTCATTCCCTTTTATACTTCATGTGCTGTTCAAGAGAAACCAGGTCCACAAGCCATGATGCTTGATCTGATCTGGGATTTATAAATCAAATAAACTTGATAGCCTCTAACTGACTGATTCACTTCATCAACTCATTATCAAAGACCATTAACCTGATAAAATCTCTCCTTGAACTTTTTATGAAGGCCCTCCTTTAATGTTTGTATTTTAAGGAAAAGCTGAAGACATTCACTGTCTCCTCGGTGTCCTTCTTTTAATATGTGGAAAACCCCTGGCTCCCACGTGTCTTCTTCATGGATTTATCCTGTCCTGAATGCACAAAGGCTGGGATGGGTTGAAGCTCTGGGTGCCTGCATGTCTGGGAGCCATTATCCTTCTGGCCATAAAGAACACAGAAAATAAGAAAAACTATTTAAAGTGTCACATTACTTACACACCAAACTGAGAATGATATGAAAGTGCCTCAAGCATCTGCTTTGTACAATGCATGTGAGAGAGACCATCTTCTTACAGCATCCAGTGATTCACCCTGTAGTGTCTTGTGACCCTGAGAAACAACAGCTCCCTTCCAGCTGAAAATACCCACAACTTCACCCCTTAATTTAATATGGTGAAGGAAGAGGCAGAGCAGCAGGAAGGAAAGCCATGGCAAACAAGGTAATCTTGTAGTTAAGAAATAGCCAGGGAAAGAAGAGAGGCATAATTTAATAACAAATGACAAAAAAGAGCTTGTTTCTGACCTTTGCTCATAGAATATGCTCCTAAAGAATGTAACCAAATATTCCGAATATAAATGTTAAAAAATCGATCATCGAAAAGCCATATTGACCCTAATCTGAATATTTTTTTCCCGATTGAGTATGTCTTCCTCACTGGCTATGACAGTAACCGTCCTGTATGCTACTTCTTAAAAAGATTAAGCATAGAGTGATGTAAACAATGACTGGAAATGTAATGGAAACGTTTAATGAAATTTATAAGTAGGCCTACTTTTTTTGTACTGTTTTTTTTTCTGATATAGATATAGGCTACATCACAAAGATAGCCTTTAATTTTTTTTTTTTTTTATCACCTGATATTATATGTTATAATACATTATAATATAATAATACTGCTATATAACAGTTTTCAAATAAAAAAGTTCACTTCTTTTCTAAATGTTTGATTTCATTATTTTTGTCATAGAGACCATTAAGATATCATTCATTATAGTTTTACTTTTTCAATTGTTTCCTATGAATATATAAACCATATACGTACCATATATAGAAACCAGTCCAAACAAACTCATCTGACTCGTACATCACCCATAGCCTACATCTCCCGTTAGACATCAGTAAATTTACCTTGTGTGATCATGCGCACTCGCTCGCTCTGGTCGAGTGGAAATAAATGATGACGTCAACTGACTGACTATAGGGTCTGTGCAGTGCTGAGATAAAGCGCATTCATATGTCCAGTCTACCCAAACAGCAGAGGTGGAAAGAGTAATAAAATATTCTACTCAAGTAAAAGTACTATTACTACAATTTTTTTTTACTTAAGTACAAGTAAAAGTACCGGTCGAAAAATCTACTCAAGTAAAAGTAAAAAGTAGCTCATTTAAAATGTACTCCGAGTAAAAGTAACTGAGTTACTTTTTTAACAGCGGGGGTGGGTTGGGGAGTCCCCCGAGTAGGGTTGTAAAGGTATGAGATTTTCACAGTATGATAACCGACTAATATAATGGTATTAAACAACTAGATTAAAAAGTTCGTCGAGACAAACTTTAAGTTGGCTTGAGAAAGCCGGACCAGAAAGTTTGAAGAAGTTTGAAGTTTAAAGTAGTTTAAAGTTTAAATTAGTTTGAAGTATAAAGTAGTTTAAAGTTTAAATTAGTTTAAAGTTTAAAGTAGTTTAAAGTAGTTTGAAGTTTAAAGTAGTTTAAAGTTTAAAGTAGTTTGAAGTTTAAAGTAGTTTAAAGTTTAAATTAGTTTGAAGTAGATAGATAGATAGATGAGTTTGTTAGTTTAAATTTCACACACAGACATGCTCACTAACTCTGTCTCACACACACGCACACACGCACACACACTCACACACACACACACGCGCGCACACAGACACGCTCACTAACACACACGGACAAACACACACGCTCACTAACTCACACATACACACACTTTCTCTCACACACACACACACACACACACACACACACACACACACACACGCAGACACACGCAGACACGCTCACTAACACACACACACACACACACACACACACACACACACACACACACTAACTCACTCACACACTCACTCACTCAGACACACACACACTCAGAGTTTATGAGTTTTGGGCAGTTGCTAGGGTGTTGCTATGGTGTTGCTAGGCGGTTGCTAGGGTGTTCTGGGTGGTTTCTATGTTGTTGCTAGGCGGTTGCTAGGGTATTCTGGGTGGTTGTTAGGCGGTTGCTAGGGTGTTTTGGGTGGTTGCTAGGCGGTTGCTAGGGTGTTCTGGGTGGTTGCTATGGTGTTGCTAGGCGGTTGCTAGGGTGTTCTGGGTGGTTGCTATGATGTTGCTAGGCGGTTGACAGTTACAGTAAATGGGATGAAAACAGTATTTTTGGAAACATTTGTTTTGTTTATTAAAATTTCAATAAAACATGTCTAATCAACTAATTTCAATAAATGATTATGAATTTGATTAAAGGAGTAGTTCACTTTAAAATGAAACCAGCCCATGATTTACTCACCCTCAAGCCATGTATATGACATTCTTCTTTCAGACGAATACAATCATAATTATATTAAGTCAAGTCTCCTTCATTCATACAGCGCTTTAACAATATAGATTGTTTCAAAGCAGCTTTACAAAGATAATAGGAGATTACAGTAACAGAGAGTGTTTTGGCTTTACAGCCGCTCTAGAATAAAGTTATTGTCCAGCTAAAGTTAGTTTTTGATTCATTCATTTTTGATTGATTCATTCGTTGCGAAAAGCACATTAGTTATTAACTTAGGGGCCGCTAACACGACACCGCTTTAACAGAAAACAGAAAACTTTAATGTGTTCTGGCCGTTCATTTGCACGACACTACTTCTGACGTCATGAGTTGCATAAGTTGCGTTTAAAGTGTAAGTAGACTGTGTATGGTGTACTTTTTTGAGCTTTAAACTGATGGTTGCAATCCACTGCCATTATAAAGCTCAGAAGCATCAGAGTGTTTATTAATATAACTCCGATTGTATTCGTCTGAAAGAACAAAGAAGAAAGTAATATAGCCTACACCTAGGATGGTTTCAGGGCTGATAAATCATGGAGTAATTTTCATTTTCATTTTAACTACTCATTTAACAACTTATTTTTTATCATTAATAATTTATTAAAATGTTCAAGAACAATAGACTTCTATGAAATGTATTTAATTCAGAAAAATCCTTTTTGTTTTTATGATTTAAAACAAATATATTATCCAAAACGGTGGTAATCAAATCAAAGTTTAACACATTTTTTTATCCTTTTATTTTTTGGCAAAGTGCTGCAAAACAGATTTACTCAATTCAACCATGGACAAAAATCCTTAAATAATGTTTAAATAATCTGTATTATTATTGTTGTTGTTAATATTATTATGAGAAGTACATTCTATTGTAGGCCCACAACAGTTATGTCATCATTTCTTCGTAGTTAAACCAAACTTTTATTTTGATGGGTTGTAATGAAGTCCTGTTTCAGAGTGTAGGCTATTTGACAAGGTTTTTCTCAAAGGTCATTCTCTCAGAGCAGCTCTGGAGATGTTCATGTTTTCATGTTCTCATATTGTTTGTGAGATGCTGAAAACACTATTAGCGCGTCGCGTACTTGAGTATGTAGTAGACGAAACGGTTCGTCTCATTCGCACTGATTCACACAGACACGCATATTATACATTTATATAGCAGTCTCTTGTGCTTTAATATATAGACTACAGACCATGTCGCAATTTGATTTATTGTACAGCTTTACTTTCATGTGTTTTACGTGATCTGCGTTACTGTAGGCTAAATTCCATTTTCATGATAATGAAACTCCGGGATTCCCTCTGCATCACAGAAATCCTTCGACCTTAAATTATAAACGGGACATATCTTAATCTGCACGGAGGGATGGTGTTCCCGAACACGTTCTATGTGTTTCCTTCTTTTGCAGCCAATTTGCGTCCACAATTTTTGCAAAATGAATAGGCTATGCTCGAGCCTCGAGGACAACCACGCGTTCGTTTTTCTATATCCAAAGTATCCCCATACTTACCAGGGGTTCGCCTCACGTGTGTGTGTAAAGAATCTGTGTTGTCCGTCTCCATATTTTTTGTGTTTTTTTGCGTGTCTGTTCTCCCGCCCTTCAATCAATCAATGCTGAGCACGAGCGCGCGCGCTGTTTTACCCATAGTAGGCTAGTTCATTTTTTTAATGTTTTTTTTTTTTTTTTACTCAGTAACGGATATGTTTTTAAATGTAGCGAATTACAATACTTTAAACAAAACATACTTAAGTAAAAGTAAAATTACAGATTTTAAAAACTACTTAAAAAAGTAGAAATACACAAAAAAACTACTCAATTACAGTAACGCGAGTAAATGTAATTCGTTACTTTCCACCTCTGCCAAACAGAGCAGTGGACTTTGAATGAATAATGAGACCACATACGAGGTAAGAACAGACTTTCAGCGGACTTTGTTGATGAATGTGTAAATTGCGCATATGCGCGTGCTTATGGATTATGTTGTGACACGAGATGCGTATTATCACCGCTGTCCGATCAGTGTACGGAAGGGTTATGGTGACTGATGGTTGTATGTACGGTAAACGGTTTATTCAAATGAGCCAGTGTCATACAAGACAGGGATGGAGCTGGCTGATCGCACAGACCGGCAGATCTTTAAAACTAATGCGAAACAAAGAGTTGCACACACCTTTGCATGTGCTTTTACTTGATTTTTTTTTTCGTTGCTTAGCTTCGAGGATTAAAACGAACGATTTGCATATTATTTGCTTGTGATGTTCTTTCCTCTTAAATAATGAAGCCGGTTGTGTTTTGTGTCATGTCACTTGTGCTTGATAGTCCACAGTGTGCGCGCTCATGTTCGTGTAACCGGCTTCTTCCCAACGTTTCACCATCAGTGCTTCTTTAGAGCCAATAATTGTCTAGCTATAGACAAAAAACATTTAAGGCAAAAAGCTTTTTGCAATTCTTTATTTATATTCTACATCATTATTTATGGCAGATTTTAATGAATAACGGTAGAGTATTTTAATGTAACTTATTTTAAGTAATTTTAAGTCATCATGAGGCCCCCTACTGGGCCTTATCATAGAGTCATATGGGTTATCATTGTGATCGCTTTTTGAAGCATCAACTTATGGGTTACTATACCCTTGCATATTATATTATGGACTCACATAGATAGATTTTTTATTTATTTTTTTGTCTAAAAATATTTGTGTTCATCTGAAGTAAGTTATACTACATCTGGGACGGCATGAGGGTGAGTAAATAATGAGAGAATTTTCATTTTTGGGTGGACTATCCTTCCAATCCCACCTGATAATGCTGATGATGGATATTGAGGAAATGAGGCTGCAGTCTATTGTTTGGTCTTTCACTAATCATGCATTCAAGTGCAAACTAGACCTAAAAGACTTTTTTTTTATTTGTCCATCAGCTGATAACCATGTACTGAGTACACATACTCAGTTCTCTTGAGTTCGAAAGCCCATGTCACTCCACATTTTCATCAGTCTCGGCCGGTTCTCTATTACTAGGGCAATATACCCTGTGTGCACTGCGGGGGCATCATGAGTGATGGATTTCCACACTTGACTCGACTTGTTTTCCTCTCAGACTTGAGCATATTGTGCCCTCATATGGGGTAGAGGTCCTGCTTTGACTGTGAAAAACTTCAACAACAGTTGTGCATGATTTCCCTAACAAACAAAGCCTTGTTTGCATTTTATGATATTGTAACTGAGACTGTTGTATTAGTCATGTTAGGTATCCCTTTAAGACTGAGGTGAACCTGAACTTTTGCTATTAATATTCTTTCCTGATTTTATTCAGATATCATAACCATGACAATAAATTCAGCCTCAAGAGAAACATCTTGTGATTTGGGGATCACCCAACTCTGTGGTCTTAGCAACTGCACACTACGACAAGTTACATGCCACCCCTGTTAGGATCAAACTGCTTAGACTTAAAGGGTCATTTCACCCATTTGAACATTGTTTTTTATTTAAAGTGGGTCATATATGTAGTCGAAATGTAAAATAATTTTTGAATTTGGTGCCTTCGTGACTGAGAAAAGACAAAAAATAACTTCAGAACGCATTTGTATGAAAGACAACAACTCCCACAATGCACCACATTGCACAGCTCCGCAAGCCACTCCCACTAATCCAGAAAGCGCATATCTGCCTATAAGAGAAATCACTCTTCCGTCTACAAGGCTAGCTACTACCAGAGCTTGAAATTCATTTCACATTCACACAAAATGTCTAGTTAGTTGGCGAACTCATATAGTGCATTACTCCTCGTTTGTATTTCTTTCGAAAAGGTGAATTATTGCATGGTACCTGGATGTTCAGTCAGAACATATGCGGTGCGAAACTAGGATAGTTCTCAACACAAACGTCCGTGTCCTCGTCTGATTCAGAGATTTCGTCCAGGAGAAATTGTCATCGTTGAAATTCTTTGCCGCAGACGGACTCTATCTCTGTGTTCGTAGCGGTTCGTAGCTGCATAGTGAGATCACCGGCGCCACCAGTCCGCCCTAACTCGAGCCAGTCCGGGCTCCTCGTACGCGGCAGGCAGGTCTTCTGCCTCGGCTGCTCTTCGCTATAATGCGGCTTGTAAAGGTAGCCACAGACACCTGATTCAAGCATCAGACTTCCGAAATCCTCTTCTTCTATATCATATTGAGCACTCTCCTCCGCTATTGTCATAACTGTACATCTGTCTCCACAGCGCCTGTTAGCTTAGCTTCAAACAAGATGGAGGATATTGCTTTCAGTTTCAGAGAGTAAAGTCCCACCCACTGATCTGTAATAGGCCTGTAGCGTGAGCGCGCCCCACCCTGGGAAAGATGAGAAACTAGTGTCTGTAGTCTTAACAGAAATCCCCCCCTCTAACACTTCCTCCTACAATGAAGCAAAATGACGATTTTTGCGTCATTGTAGGAGGAAGTGTAAGAGGTAAATAACAGATTTCTCCCGTCTCAGGGGAAAATGAGAGAGTGTTGCACGACCATTCAATAGTATGACTGGGTTTCTAACAATGCAAAGCTTAATGCAAATGGGTGAAGTGTCCCTTTAAGTATAAATGGATAGTTCCCAAAAATGAATAAATGGATATACCCAAAAATGAAAATTCTGTCATCATGACCTTATTTCTAGTGTGGAACATAAAAGAAGATATTTAAAAAATAATTTTTGGTCCATATAATAGAAGGCAACGGTTACCGAAACTTTTTGGTAAACCAACATTTTTCAAAATATTCTTGTTTATGTTCCACAGACAAAATAAAGTCATATAAGGTTTGGAATGACATGAGGGTGAGTAAATGATGATAGAATATTTTTGGGTGAACCAAATAAACAACTTAAAATGAAGTCTCAGATTGTAGATTGTTAGGTTTTGTAAGTTGAACTTAAAACATGTATTTGTTTGCTATGTTTAATTTTTAAAGAGCTTTGTGATTTAAGAATAGGAGTTGGGATTGACCCAACACATTGACTGGGATTGAATGAACACAATTCCGGGTAAATAGAGTCTAGCGATAAAGTTCCCATTATTAAGTCTATTGAGCTCTCAGTGAGCATTCAGTAATTGTCTTTAGTGCATACAAAACAGACTGTTTTAAGAGAATAAGTGCCTTCCAGTGCTTCATTTCATTTGTATTTTATCACTGACAGTGTACATTTGTTTTGGCTGTACGGCCCTTGAGTCCAGTCAGGTTTACAGGACTGTCACTCATGTGATGTGTACCCTTAGTAACCACACGAGTGAAAGGTTTGACTTTCTCTTTGTGCTGTATTGTGAATGAAGCATTTCTTTATGTAGTTCGAGATCAGGCTGGGAAATGGCACAAACATTGAGGGATATTAAACAAGACGTGTGTTAAGCCGTGCTCTGTCCTTCTATTTATGGTATTCATGGGTGGGTGTGTGTGGCATGTGTTCCCTTTTGTCTGACTGCGCCATCAACAAACCGCCTCTTTTGCAGAGCCACGTGCCTGGGTGCAGGTGAAGGGTGTGTGTGTGGTGTTTGGCGAAGGGTTACTCCAGCCAGCCAATCAGATGATTGCGGCTGCTGTTTCCTCCACAGCTCATGTTTGTTAATGAGTTGAAAGCTGAGACACAGCTGGGAGTCGTAATTGTTTCCGCTGGTAAAAGGGTGGTCCCGGGACAGCTGGGGGTTACCCCACACCAGCACTGCACATCACACTAGACTGTGTTACTCTGATGCACAATGCAGATCAGTGTTGTCATTTATAAACACTACCGCTCAAAAGTTTGGAATTGGTAAGATTTTATAATGTTTTTGAAAAAAGTCACTTTTGCTCAACCAAGGCTGCATTTATTGGGTCAAAGGTCATAAAAGATTATTACAATTTAAAATAACCGTTTTCTCTTCATTTTCATATTCATATTTTAAAATGTGATTAATTCCTGTGATGGCAAAGGAATAATATGCTGAATTGGAACTTAAGAAATGTTATTATCAATGTTGAAAACAGTTGTGCTTCATCATTTAAACATTTAAAACCAGGATGCAGTGAAATTTGTTGAGTTGTTTTATAATAATGTCCATATAAAAAATCCATTTATAAATATTCTAACTGCTGCAATCTTGTTGCAAACCGCATCTGATGCAGGTCTAAACATAGTCTGCACTGCAGTCTACATTTCTGGCTCCCCTCCCAGTGTCTTCTTCAAAGTTGGGTCATAAACTTTGAAGAATTTTCTGTCGTTTTTGTCATGCATCAAAACCAGTTTGCTTCAAACTTTCAGCACTTTCTAGTCACCTTCCCATCCTCCTGTTCTCCATATTTTGGCATATAAACATGGTGATAGTCCAAGAACTAGAACTTAAATGCAAGGTTGCTGCACTTCAGAAGATGCTTTTCACCAAAAGATTAGTAAAATACTAAAAACATTTAGCTACCATCATGCCAGATATTTATGTGACAAATAAAACCTTCAAATTTGTCTCTTTATACAAATTCACAGCTGAGGTGCTCAAGCTCAGTGCTAAACCTCAGCATTCGGAAATGTATTGCACACAACTTGGATCTCTGTTGTCTTTTGCAGAATTGGATGAACACTTGGTTAATGGGGCTCGAGAGAGATCGCAGCATGGCAATGCTCTACGAGCCTTTCGGGCTCCGGCCAGACCTTGTGAGATTGGACCCCACTCAGCTTGGCCGTAACAATGGGCCTGTGTGACCGTTGAATGTCCTATTCTCCGAGTGGTGTGGTTCACTTGGATCAGACAATGGCTTCACTTTGCATCGTTTATTTCCAGAGGCCCTGCATGTCACTAGGCCACTCCTGTTCGCTCCGTTCTGAACCAATTGTGCTGCATCTACACACCTTCAGCAATTTTGGATCTGAGATTTGTTTGTTCTGTTGTCAGCCACGCTAAAATGGAAATGACTTGAGTTCGCTTGTAATATGAGCTCTTATTGTCTTTTTGCCACTCAAGTCAGGTATAATCCAGTTTGTATCCTCAAGCTGTCCTTTATCTTGATTCAAAGAAGATTAAGTGAATAGTAGGGTGACTGTAATTACTTTTGATCTCTTCCGTGCTTCGCTTTCATTCCCCTCGGTTTTCTTTTGTGCTTCTCACTCCTTCTGCCCTAAACCCTTCTTTGCACAGATTAGGACTTTACATGCTCTTCTTGGTTGGTTAGTGTAGGGTTAAACCTACCTGATCATAGATCTCTTACTCTTCTCCATGATCCATATAAAGCCGCTTTCCAGGCAACCAAACAAATTTTACTAAAACCTTAAGCACAATCACTTGCCGTATTCAGGCCTGGTGAGTTTAAGGGAATATTCACTGAAAATGAAAACTCATGTTGTTCCAAACCTGTATGGCTTTCTTCTGCAGAACACAGAAAAAAGAAGATATTTTGTAGAATGTTTCTGTTTTTGTTCATACAGTGAAAGTCAATAGGGTCCAAAACAACACTAAACCCTGTTGACTTTCACTGTATAGGCAAAATCTTATTTTGCGTTCCAAAATATTCAGGGTGACATGAGTGACGTGAGTAAATGATGATAGAATTGAAATTTTTGGGTAAACAATCCCTTTAAGAGATTGACTTTCTGGAAGCTTTTAACATACTTCCACTCTAGCTGAGAGATGTTGCTAAGGTAAAATCAGTGGCCTTTCTTCAGTGCCTCAGAGCCATGAGGTCTTTCTCCTCTTGAAGGGCCCCTTGACCTTCTTTATTCCCCCTGGGTTAAGGAACAGGTCATCCTCAGGGTGCCTTTGAATAGTTGTAGTTTTCTTAATTCATTGAGGGTTGCTGGTGCATTCCACAACTTTGCTCCCAGGATATTGAGAATCTGGACGGTTGGTTGGTGTTTTATTAACTCTTGCTGAGACAAGAAAGCGTGTCCTAAGTTCACTGACATTCTCAAAAAGAGCTCTTTTTAAGTTAAAGGAATATTCCGGCATCAACAAGTCAATCTCAATCACCAGCATTTGTGGCATAATATTGATAACCACAAAAATGATTTCACCTGGTCCCTCCTTTTCTTTAAAAAAGCAAAAATTGTCAGATGTTTTAATCCACTCTTCTTGAATTTATTGTTGATGTTATTATATAAAGTTGGCAGCTCACAGGACTTGTCATTGAGTTGAAGTTCTATGAATTCTGGTGTTGTTACACAGACTGGGTGTAGACAGGTGGCCAACGTTGAAAACCTCTTTTCATATCCTTTCAATAACTCAGCAATTCTCTGAATTCTGTGGCTTCCTGGTAAAGTAAATATTTTAGTAACATTACACCAAGTGCCTCACACCCTTAAGAAATGTGCACTTTTTTTAATTGCTGCCATATACATTTAGCCTCACATGGAAAATCGCACATGCGTAAGGATCAAGATTTTGTGTAAATTAGAACCGTGTTGTTTGTTCTTTGGTGAGCTCGGCATTTATATAAATGCAGTTGTCTATATTAACAAGTTTCCTCTTTTGATTGTTTCCCGCTGTTTGACCTCCCTAAAGCAGTTTGATTTGTTGCAGAGATGTCCAGCAGTGTCTATGTTTGGGCCTGTGGTTTAAGTGGCGGTGTTTGCTCTCTCTACAGCATTGATGTTGCTGTTGCTGTCTTCACTGCACTGTAATCTGAGAGTCACAATCTAACTGTGGGAAGGCATATAGACATGGTGCTTCCTCGCCCCCACACTGCTGGCTGGAACAATAAAACAAGGCCAACAGCCAAAACAAACCTTAGCATCATCCTCCCTCACGACTCTTTAGGGAGGTGAAGTGTGGCTGAGGGTGCTCTGGCCCCCCTTATAATCATTTGAGATGTAAAGAGACTGAGAATGGGGGCAGAGGATAGAAACATGTTTATTACACAGGTATGATTAACACAGACAGCCTGCTGGCGACACCTGAGTTGTAAAGTTACTTGGTTAGCATTCCTTCCACAAAGAGCTCCTTTAGTGAACTTCTTGTGTAAGTTAAGTGCACTGCCTTTCTTAAAGGGAAAGTGAGTTGAAAACTGAACATTCTGTCATTATTTACACATTTGTGATTCAACATATTATTTAACACCACATTCCATGTCTTCTGAAGTCATACGTTATCTTTGTATGAAGAACAGACCAAAATGTAACTTTTGTTAGGTAGAGTAGTGCATAGAGTTGTCATTTTGTTAGGTCTTGGAGTTGGAACACGTTCCTGAAATGATTCCTTTCTGATTCATTTGGATATATTTCAGTTATAAAGTTAATTTTACTTACAAAAGAAATGTTTTCTCGGCTATGCGGTAAATTATCCAGAGAGCCTTCCAACTTGGCATAATGAAAATATTATTTTTAGGGCTGTCAAACGATTAATCGCATCCAAAATAAAAGTTTGTTTTTACATAATATATGTGTGTGTACGGTGTATAATTATTTTCTATATATAAATACACACACATGCATGTATATTTAAGAAAAAATTGTTATTTATATATAATATAAATTATATATAATATAAATATATATATACACAGTATATACATGCATGTGTGTGTATTTATATATAGAAAATAATTATACACCATACACACACATATATTATGTAAAAACAAACTTTTATTTTGGATGCGATTAATTGCGATTAATCGTTTGACAGCCCTAATTATTTTTTTACAATTTTACAACAACAAACCCCAAACTATACAGTTAAATTACTATTCATTTGATGAGTTTGTAACTACACTGGTTGTGCTGTATGTTTTTACATGCAGCCCATGAGGACAAATCAATAGAATTATGTGTTTTCTTGCCAATATTTTGTGGTGCATGGCCTTTTTTATGTCATTACTTTCAATTCAGACTGCAAACTAGGGTAAAATGTGATTTTGCCATGGGGCTGTAGTTTTGATGTGTAATTCATGAATGAATAATTTTGGAGCCAGATTTTTTCAATAAATCGAATGAACTCACAAGAGTATATGACTTAAATATCAGTCTGTTCGAAACACAACGCTGTTATTTCTCCAGAAGACGTGTAATAGCACACAAGTCATATATGGTGGTATATATAAGTCACTTTCAGGTGGTACTTGTCATTTTTTGTTTTGTTTTGAATGAACAAAGAAAGGGTGGCATATCCCTGACAGTTGTGTTTGTAAAGTAATCTTAAGCCTCGTGCACATCGGGATGATTATCGCGCGTGCTTATCGCCAGCATTTTTCGACACGTCTTTGTGTTCATACCCAAGTGATTTTCAGTGAACGTGCAAATTCATTCCCTGAAAGTAGATGTCGCTTAATGAAAAACAGAAATACATTGGTACACAAGGTGGCGCTGCCCAACTTTACGCTTCTGACACTCGCTTGTCACACGGAGGAAGAGAGACAGTATTTATGTCAATAGCCAAAACCATTCACACACTTTTTGCTATTTTTGTAATCGCTGTGGTGTTTGTCATAAAGTTCTTTGTGTTCAGACACCAAAGAGACCAGCAGCTCTACATTCATCTTGCCCTGTTGCATCTTCTTCTTCGTCTACTTACTTCCTCTTCTATCAATGTCTATCAACAAAACCGTTTTGTGCTTGAGCACCACCAAGTACTGTAACTTCAGCAGCTTCAAGCATGTGAACTCCAAGCATGTGAACGGCAATCTCATTGGTCGGCCAGTTTCTAATGTGCCGTGTCAAACACCGGTGCACAGACCTTAATGACTGAATGTTTAAGGAAAAACTTGCCACACACTTCCATTCCATTCCCTTTGTCAGAACCACTGAAAGGGCTTCAATTAAGTATTTTGTTCTGTGGTGACTGAGTTCTTGTTAGATTCCATCATCGTCCTGTCTGAAAAACACATCCTCCTCATTCATCAGAGAGGCTAAATTTCTGTTTTTAACATGCTGCCGTTCATACACGTTCTTTTGTTACCTGCACAGTCATCCCTGTTTCCATGATGTGGCTTGATTTGGAGGCAAAGAACAGCTGACGCTCCAGGTGTGCTGATAGTGGGTGGGCTAAAACAATAGTATTGCTGCAGAAAAAAAGAACATCAGGAGTATTGTCTTAAAAGGCTTACGTGGTTACTAAATACAAAACATAAAAAACATCCATAGTGGTGTGGGGTAGAAGCAAAGACAAACTCTAGAGTGGTGTATTTGAGAAGCTTTCAGAAGATGTGTAGAAAGAAATGTTAAAATTTCTAATTGTATCGAGATATTTGTGGCACCATGGTGTCTTTTCCTAAATGATGCAGTGCTGGTGTGAACTTGAATATTTAGAGCTCCCTAAGGGTGATAAAGGGACGTTTTAGAGTAAATTTGGGCTTGTAAATTGTCATTATGTCTCCTTAACTCAAAGAATGTGTTATGGTGAAGTGAAAAAGTAGACCATAATTCCAATCTTAAAGGGCTAGTTGCCCCAACAATGAGGTATGTCATAATTTAAATTTACATACACTCATGTTCCACCATACAATGTAAGCGAATGGTGACCATGGCCTTTGAAGCTACAGAAAGGGGGAAAAAATCACTATAAAATTAGTCTATGACTATTGATTAGACTCTATGACTATGGTTTTCTAAGTGTTCTGAAGTCATACAATAGCTTTGAGAACAGACCAAAATTTAAGTTGTTATTCATTGGAACATCTCAAAAATCTTGTATCACAGTCAATTGCAGTGTCATTTTAGTATTATTTATATACTTATAGAATTAGTTAACATTTCGAATTTGCTGTTTTTTTATATTTTCAGTTTTCATTTAAGTTTTTGTGTGTTTGTCATTTTATTAGCTTTTCTAATATTTCTATTTAGCTTTATTTTATTTTTATTCCATTTTAGTACTTCAACTTATATGCATTTCAGTTAGTTCCCAAGACTACATTTTCTAATTTTCGTTTAGTTTTTTTTTTTAAGTTTTTTTTTCATATAATATTTATATTTAATTGTATTATTTCATCTTTATTTCATATGCTCCTTTCAGCCTTTTTGAATAGGATACTGTCTCAAACTTCCCTTATGGAGCCTGGATAGGGCTGTGCTTGTACAGTGACTTGCAAAAGTATATTCACATTCTTATAAGAATATCACATTACAGCATGTCATATTCTTATATTATAATAAGCATATTCATATTCAGATCCTTAATCACTTCTTTAGGTCTGAAAATGTTTTCAAGGTACTGTTTTACAAGCCTCCTTATGGTCTTAGAAAAATTATAAGTTTACAAATGAATGATAATAACACAAATTTAACAGATTTGCAGATTCGACCATCAGGAGCAATATCTTCTCTCACATGATTACATGCTGTTTGCATAGCCATTCCAGGTTTGACATGTATGTGCATGTATTTTATAAACTGTCTTGTAAGTGCCTGTTTTTGCAGTTGTGGTGTTTACCTCACCTTCACTGAAAATGAATGTCTTCAGACCCAGGTGTACGCAAAAGTTCTGTGTCTTTCTCCTAACTTCTAATACAGATGCAGAACTGGGTTGCTTCTGACCCAGAATCTGTGCTGGATGGAACTCATTGCTGATGTCCCCTGGAGTGTCAGCACTGCCTGTTCTAGTTCTTCAAAATAAGGCCATTTTCTGAGGTTTCACTCCAAGCATCTGCAATGCAAGTTGTTTAGAATAAGGACTTTGAAGGACAAGGTCTTTGGCATGCTTGTTCATTAAAAAGACGCCAACGTGTTTGCAAGTTTTCCAAGGGTCTGTTCAATGTTTTTGTCAAATCCTGCTTTTGTTTTATCCACTTCCTTCCACAATGTGTTTAAGTCCTTTTCTAATTAAATGAATGTGAGCAAAATCTTTAGATCTACTTGTGTGTTTAAGTTTAAGACTTTGGGGACCAACCTCTTTGCTTTCTGCCCAATGACAAGCAATGACCTATTTTCCTCAATCTCCAAACAGCACTGCTAAAACCATATCCTAACCAGATGCAATGCACTACATCGATAAAGCAAACAATGAATTCTATTTTTATATGCAATTAAGAACCACAAGGAGCTGCATGACATTTTGTTTATCACTTGGCAGCCAAGTCTTGGCTTACTGTACTTCCACTGCGTCACACTGTGTAGCCCTGCCCACTGTGGAATCTTATTGGTCCCAAATCCTGCTCCACATAACTTTATATCAAACATTAATTATGTTCTGGTTGACTCTTTAAAGGTGCTGTATGTATTTTTTTATTCATTTTTTTTTTTTACTGTACTAAAGCATAAAAATTATTGCAGATATTTAGGAAACATGCTAGTTCACATACTTGTTTCTCTGAAAAACAGTGCTAAAGCCAGTTATTCTACTTTGTAATGTGTATTTTTTCCATACTACATTCTGCCTAACATCTTATTTATGTTGCGTGGTATAAAGAAAAATAATATAGGGTTGGAAAAACATTTCTGAGCCAAGGTTCTCCAGACTTGTCAAGTTGGGCTGGTTCTAAATTACTTTGTGTGCTTAATGAACAATGTGGAGATGGTTGAAACTTGTACAAGCAATACTGCCTCTAATTAAGTGAAACCATATTTAGAAAGGGCGACGCTGCAGTTATTATCAGCTTGAGCGTGTTTTCTCTACTCTACTTTGGCTGGCTTCACCATGTTAGTCTGACTAAGACTCTTCTAAAGACCTCGGCTTGTGTACTTGGCTTTGTGCAGCGGGTCTGGTCTGGTTTAGACTAGAGTGAGCAGGCATGGTTATGTGTGTTGCTTGTTTTAAGGTGCATACCTATAAGACAACAAAATGTCCTGTTACTCACAAACAGGTCAGCTTGTTCAGGCATGTTTAAATGGCAGAGGAAGATTCTCTCCTGCTGTGCTTTGCTCTGCAGCCAAGTTCAGTCCACAGGTCATGTTCAGTAGGTGGTCTTGAATGAGCTGATTTGCTTTGATGTTAATACAAAAAAGGGACATAGGTAATTTTCTACCTTGAATTAAATCTTTAAAACTGTAAATGTAAAATAATATGAACTTTATTTTATTTAATTTTTTTTTGGTAACTTTAATTTTAGGATATTTTAATTGTTTTATTTTTGAAAAAAAAAATTCTTTAACAGTATTTAATTTTAGAAATTTCATTTAATTTTAGAAATATTTAAAATACAGTATTTCTTAAAATAAAATAATTTAAAAATAAATATGTCTTAAGACATGTTTAATTTTATTTTAAGATATTTAATGTAATTGCAAAAAAACATTTGTTGAAAATGTTTTAAGGAGTGTGTTTGCAGTGTTATACAAGTTTTTTTTTGTGCTTTTGTTGGTATAGGCTACAACACTGTGAAGCATAAGTGATTAAGTCACACTTTAGTCTAAATAACATCACATGACATTTCTTGACAGCAGTAGCGTAGCCAGAAAAGAGACTCTGGGTGTGCATCTGAAAATCTGGGTGTGCCACATTTATTGTCAGATTACTGTGCAAAAGTATTAACCATAACCACATAACCATGCCCAACACAACCATAAAACTATATCAAATATAACTATACATCAGGATCGGCAATAACTCAGTCATAACATAGTGGCTGAAAAAAATCTCGGGGGGGGGGGGGGGGGGGGGGGTCGGTATTTTTTGTTGGTTTCAGCTTGTTACCTCTTGGGGGGTCCGGGGGCATGCCCCCCCGGAAGAAAATTTTGTACATTTTAAAGATAAATTCATTAATCTGGTGCACTTTGAGTCTCCCGAATCTGCTGTTAAAAATAAATAATCCACCCGCCAACCTCCCGAACCTATATGATATTCTCTGATTTAGATATCTGCATCTGATCATCACATTTCAATTATTCAAATTCTCAGGGTTAAGCATGATAATATGATAAAATATCACACTGAAGTAGGCTCATTTAAAAATACGATTTATTTAAAATAAGTTCTTCAGAATCTGATAAGAGTGTTTTCCAACAGTGATGTAATGAAACATTGACATTTAATTTTGATCAGAATAATTTTTTTTAGCTTTATAAAGGGCATTTCTTTCCCTAATTTTTACTCTCTATACTCTTTCCCTAGGCTACTCTCAGGGAACTGAGGTTACGTTAGTAACTGAGTAGGCTACATTATTTCTTATTTTATTTTTTTGATATTGAAAATTGTTTTAATCAGGGGTCCGGTTGGGCAAGTAGAATTCTCTTTCACTTGTCCTTTAAAAAAACACACACACGTCACGTGTCCCGGACACCAGCGTTATGGCACCATATTGGATTCTTATTTCTGTGCCCCTGAGTATGATCAGAGAATGTCTATGATTTAGAATGTTCAGTGACGTCACAGAACTGCCAGATTCAAACCTGATCCAAACTGCTTTCGCGCGTTGGCTGGCGCTGAGCCAGAGACGGACGCGCTCAGCGCTTGTCATGTATCACAACTAATACGCAGTGTTTTCAACCACATAATGTTTATTTTATGTTTCAGACATTTAAATAAACATAAGTAGGCTACTAGTAAAACAATACATTTGCAGTTTGTAAAATACACACTGATGTCTATGGAAGCGGCAAGCCACTTACTTTCATGTATTTCGGGAGAAACTGTGGAATTCAGGTGCTGTAAATCCGGCTGACAGGACTCTCTGAACTGCAGCGCTCATCTCGTTATAGATCAAGATAATTTATAAAGTTTTTTAAACGAAGAATCGGAATATCAGATAGTTGACATGGTAATAGCAAATACGTCTGTTAGTTATTGTGGCTGCGGTGTGTCACGTGACATCACGCCATGGAAACAAGGGAGTTAAAATATTTTTAACTTACGCGTGAAAGGGTTGATTTAAAAAAAAGTATATTCTAAATAAACAACAATAGCCCAAGTTTAGTAAAATATTTTTTTATTGAGACTATAAAAAATAATTCTGCATCCATTTTTAGGTGTGCCAGCTGCCACTGTGGGTGGCACCGGCACACCCTGGCACACCCGTGGCTACGCCACTGCTTGACAGTAATCATGACTAGCTGAAGGCTGATCGTCTTACTCAGCAGATGGGTGGAGGAGCATCTGCGTTGTTCACTCGTCTCACCTGGGTTTATCACCACACCTGTTAATATCATTACAAATTGTTATTGCTGCATTTACCTATTAATTTGTGTGTATTCAGAGGTGTTTTTTCTCCATGTTTTGCGTTAACCATGTGCAGCTGAGCAGGTTTTAAACGCGTAAGAGGATAACCGGATTAGGCAGCACTTTGTGAGTCAGTGGTGGCCAATATGTCTGGGTTAGTTTTCTTTCTCCCAACAGTCACATGATTCTTTTTTTGCCGCACTATGTCTCTCAGCGCTCTTAACAACACACAATCAGAAGCATGCGGGTCTGGTTTGAGATTGGACATGCGAGTGCTAATGGACTTCCCATCACCGTTTGTCGTCACCCGTCCAAGCCTACCACAATCCTGGGATGTTTCAGGCTTTATGAAAAATGCAGGACTGTGTTGGGAATACTGATGCTGATGTTTCACATTGATGGCAGAATAAGAAACCTCTGATCCCCTCATCAGCACAGCCTTTTATTGGCTCTCAGTCCTATCTGAGGATAACGTAGCATGACTGAGCCTTTAGCAGGCCGTTCCCAGCACGAGAACACCAGGGGCGCGTGAGATTGCTGCGGTAAGGTTTCACCGTCAAAAAGAACAGCACACATCTGGGATCAACAAGTTAAACCAGAGTTGTTAACCTTCAGATTCCAGTAATCTGGCGTAAGCATGATTCCAGCTTTCACAACAGCTGCAGAGCAGTGCAGCGAAGAGTTCAAAGTTCCAGAATTTGGCACCATTTGAGTATAAGTTCTTTTGATTGTTTATCATTAACCCTTTTAAAGCACTGTGCTTAACTTAGACCTAAACTGATTCTGGTCTGTTTTTTTGTTTTTTTTTTGTTTTGTTTTTTTAAACAGTACCCATAGGCGATTTAGAGTAATGATGATAATGCCAAGCGCTTTCCAGATAGCAGAAACAAGCTTGGGTCAACGTCATTGGCTTGGAATGCACATTGGAAAATGCCTGTCCCTTGTAAACCTAGCAGACCGGAGCTTAGTGTAGTGCTTGAACCCAAATTATGCTTTGGTTTTTATGTGTATGGTTGCTAGTGTATGCATACTGTGCGTGATGGGAATTTTGTAATCTGCACGTGCATAGGCCAGTTTTTCTAACTGTACATACTCACATATGTTCTGAGTTTTGTTGCGGCAAAACTGGCCCATTTCGTTATTTTAAAGTTGGCCATAGTTTAAGGTTAGCATATTGCTAAGCAACAAATATTGGGTAAAACAAACAATTTAAGTAACACAAACTAATTTAATTGATACTTCTCAGTAATTAATAAAAAAATTAGCAATTATCTTGCCATCTTGAATTTGACTATTATATAGACTACTATATAGAGTCCTGCAAGGATGACGTATTTTTGTAGGCCAGTCTGAAAGTTAGCATCACAGTGTTCCCTCAAAAAAAGTTTTTTTCCAATGGCTTTTGTATAATTGCAGAGAATAAGCTCTGTGAGCAACACATGTTTATGACTCTTACATGTTTTATTCATAATGATATGAATTTATCAATAATTTACTTCACCAATGAACACAACTTTTATGATCTTTGAAGCCTAAGATTAAATTGACAGAAGTCAAAATCTAAAGTTAGATACTATAAATGAACCACACCACGGTCGCATGACTTCAGTGTCACCATCACTAAGCTTCCGACAACTGTCAGGTTTTATTTAAAGTCTACAAGTTGGATATTTTGAATATTTTGCAAGAGCGTAAATACTGTACAACGTGCTGTAAAAGCAAACTAGATGACTTTATCTGTTCGGAATCATGACGTTTAATGTCCCTAAGAACTGAGTCTTGCGTAAAAGTAAAAAAAATAAAAAAATAATCATGTACACAGAAAAATCACAAGGAGTATTGATGATGTATTTTATGTCATTGAATATAACATGAACATTTCTTGAGCTTGTGTTCACCACAGACCTTATTTCAGACATTTAACCAAAAACCCCATTTAAAAAACCAATCGACTTTAGGATGATGAAACCGAAAGTGCTAAAATGCTAACTTGTTTCCAGGTTTTAGGACCCATTTCTGCTGCACTCTGTCACTGCCTTGATATCCATCTCATTGCGTATTCTGACTAAAATTTGTGTGGTAGCTCAATTTTAAAACTATTCCCTTTGTTCTGGTGAGTGAGAGTGATGCTTTTTTCTGAGTTCTTGTAGTAGGACTGGAGGACAGAAGATTACAGGACTGAGTGATCGAGAACAGTCCATGAGAGGCTGATCTGATGATGCCTCAAGTAATTAGAAGCTTGTTGAGGGTGGGTAGAGCCTTTCTCCAAACATTTAATTTGTGATATGAAGGGGTCTCTCAAGGCAGGGAGAAGTGGATCTGCGGTGTCTGTGGGAATAGCACATTTTAAATTCGCCATGCCTCTAGAAGATGTGGTTGTCGTGTGTGAGTGTAATTGGTGGGCTGAAACAGCAGCATGCATGCACAGTTTTTCTTAGAGTTTAGATATACTAAAATGTATACAGAATGAGATTTGCGGCATAAAATGTAAAAAAAAAATGCCACATGTTAAACATTCACAGTACAAAAAAACATTCTGTTCTTGGAGCTCGTTATTTTAGAACAGTTTTTGATTTTTATTGGTGGCAGTAGAGGCTGTGTCCGAAAGCTTAAAAATGCTGCCTTCGGAGGCTCCATTCCAATGTAGGAAGGCATCAAGGCACGTCCGAATCCAATGATAGCTTCACTTCCTGTCTCCTGCGATACCTTCATTAATACATTTTTTTTAAGCAAGCATAGATGTGCATAGATGTAGGCAGTCTTCGCTGCAAAATACAAACTGAAATTAAATTAAACTTATTTCAACTAGTTGCCAAGGAAACATCTGTTGACGTGATAAAATAACTAAAACTGAATAAAAACTATACACATTTTTAAAAAATGAATGAAAAACGACAAAAAACATGCAAAAAAATGACTGAAATTAAAATAAAAATAAAAAATAATTTGAATTATTAATGAAAACGAATAGTATCTTAAAGGGATACTTCACCGATTAGCATAAAGCTTTGTATCAGTAGAAACCTGGTAGTATTTTCGAATGACCGTGCTTCCCTCCCTCATGTCCCCCTGTGATGAGAGATTTCTGTATTGTATGTCTGGAAAAAACCTCAGATGATGCAAAAATCGTCATTTTGCGTCATCGGAGGCTTTTTTGGCCAGAGGCTAGAGACTACAGCCAGTAGTAGGAGCTAGTTCGGCATGTTTTCAACCCGCCCATAGAGGGTGGGATCTCACGATAAAACGGCCTCTTTTCAGTTTCGAGTCAACTAGTAGCCTAGTTGTATCATTTCTTCCGATTCTCTCCTCTGTAACCGGTAGGCGTGGCTTGGGAGTGGCCTCGTAGGGCAGCGAAGCAAGTGCATTCTGGGGGTTGTTGTCTTTCATCCACATGAGCCAAAAATACATTTCCTGGCTTTTCTCAGTCTAGAAGGCACCAACTTCTAAAATAATTTAACATTTCTACTACATAAATGACCCAATTTAAATACACATTCATCTTTCCAGCGGTGAAATATCCCTTTAATGGTGCTAAAATAACTGGTATGATAGCCTTTCGTTATCCATTTGTTTCACATTTTGTGAAAACATAGCTGTGTCTGTGAATAGTGAATAGGCCTTTATCTGCCACATGCAACCACATTTAAATGGTTTTACCACCTTATGAAGTATATTACTCCCAGAGGTCACAAGGGATTACCAGACAGGGTAAAAAAAGTGGTTTGTGCACAGCTCCATCAGATAACTTTTATTCAGCTCACTTACAGGCGGAAACAACTCCATAAAAGTGAAACCGAACGACCCCTCTGTGTCTGCACAGCTGCGGCCCAGACATGGCATTGTGCTGCAGGCGTGCGGGGTGTTCAGGAGATGTCTTTCTCTGAGAGAGGAGATTGAGATCTCGTTACGGCTTTGACGGCAAGTCTCCGAGCCTTTTCGGCAGCAAATTTGGCAAAACATGCCACAGATTTTGGCAGCGAATTGTGCATCAGGAGCTGAGCTAAATGATCCTTTTCGCTACACTAAATAGACTGTGGTGCATGTTACTATTTGTAGTTTTTCTACCTGTCGAAAGTATCTTGTAAAATTTTCTGGAGGTGTTCCACTACACAACATGTACGATAATTAAATTGGCCACAGCTCTTTAAACCTGAATTCCAAAAGATCCATGGCTATTTCTCCTAGATATTTTGAATTAAAGCGTTATCCTGAATCACATGCTGAATTTTTATGAGGTACAATGACTTCATCTGAACAAGACAGCAATCCAGCTGTTTGAGGTTATCATGATGATGTGTTTTGTCATCGTTGATAACAGTGTAGTCAACCATGTCGGTCACATAAAATGTATTGTGAAGTGGTTCTGCAACGAGAGCCTCATAATCATATCGGATGGAGCTTGGAGGCATGCAGGCATCAAGTGCAATTTGCCCTTCTCTCGGTTGGCTGATTTAAGCAGATTTCCAAAAACAAATCCTTTTCATAGCCACAATAACAGATAATATTCTAAAGTAGCTTAAAATGTGCAGCTTCCTGCTTATTTCAGTGGCTTGATTTAGACCTTACAGTTTTCATCTATAAAATAATTTTCCACTTTTCTTGGGATGCACAATGTAACCACATTGGTTAATGGACAATATTAGATATTTTTTGTGATCATATTTATTGTAAAAATTAATAACTTTTATTTGTCATAAAAAGTAAAAAAAAAAACGAAGCAAATGGTTAAATGGAATATTTTACAGATCGTAACATTAATATCCATTTTTATTTTAGTATTATGTATATTAATATTACATTTTTATTCATTTTAAATTAGCTTTTATTTTATATTTTCAGGTTTTCAATTTTAGTTACTTCTTAGTAATTTAATGTTTTTTATACATTTTATTAGTTTTGTTTTTAAAAGTGTTTTTAAATGTTTTAATTTATTTTATTTCACTTATTAAAATTAAACTTATTTTAGTTAGTAATTTTAGTTCTTCAAATTAAACTTATTTAAGTTAGTTGCTAAGACAATATTATTTTTTAGATTTTCATCTAAAATGTTTATATATATATATATATATATATATATATATATATATATATATATATATATATATATATATATATATATATATATATATATATATATATATATATATATATATATATATATATATATAATATATAAATATTATAAAAAAAAAAGTGGAAAGCCCAAGAAGAGGTCGACAGGGCAATCGGCAGGCTGAAGCACCGCGAGGTGGTCGGCAGAGTCCAGGAGGGTCGAGCAGGCCTTGGGAGGGGCAATATTCCCTTGTTCTGGTCAAAGGCTTCCAAAGAAGACCGGAAAGCCATGGTGGTGGCGGAAGTGGCAAGAACTGAGCACGAACGCCTTAACATCAAAGCGGTGTCCCAGGGCCAGCAAGGACGTTGGACATCATGGGAAGGTCTCACAGACAGGTCCATGTCATGGTCCGATCTATGGAAGAGACCCCAAGCTAGGCTCAGCTTCCTGATCAGAGCAACCTATGACACCTTGCCTTGTCCCCGAAACCTCCACCAATGGTTTGGTGCCGAAGAGACCTGTTCCCTTTGTAACACCAGCAACACAAGCCTCCAGCACATCCTGTCGGGCTGTACGACGGCATTGTCCTAAGGACGCTATAGGTGGCGGCATGACCAAGTACTGAAGAAGCTGGCAGAGGTGTCAGAGTCATGCAGGCGAACAGCAGACCTTCCGCTTGAGGACGACATTCCATCCAGTTCGCGAGGGCTGGAGAGAGTGTCAGACCCTCCCGCCAGAGAGATACAGCAAGGCTCCTCTCACCGGGAAGTGAGTGGACCATGAGGGTCGACTTGGGAAAGCAGCTCCAGTTCCCCAGGGAGATAGTGGAAACATCCCTGCGGCCCGACGTCGCCATGTGGTCAGAGGCTTGCAAGACCGTCCTCCTTGTGGAACTCACTGTACCTTGGGAGGGAGGGGTGGAGGCTGCGTATGAGCGGAAGCGAGCCAAGTACTCTGATCTGGCGGCAGAGTGCAGGGAGGCGGGCTGGAAAGCCGTTATCTGCCCTGTGGAAGTGGGGTGTAGGGGCTTCGTAGGTTCCTCAACCGCTCGCCTACTCCGCGACATGGGATGCACAGGAGCGAGGCATCGGAAAGCCATGAAAGAGCTGGCGGAGGAGGCAGAGAAAGGCAGCTTCTGGCTGTGGCTAAGGAGGAAGGAGAAGGGTTGGGGGGCAAAACACCTAGGGCATCAGCAGGGGGTGGCAGGGAGTGATCCCTGCCATCGCTCCGCCACCACGAGACGTACTGGGGTTAAAGGAGCGAAACGTCAGTGAGTGGTGGTCCCCAGCTGATGACCCGCTCAGGCTCACAGAAGTGTTCAGTGAGGTGTCACGGCACACCAGTTCAAAAGGCACTGGAGGAGGTGCGTCAGGCAGTGATGTCCAGCAGGAAAACCAACACCTGTATCTTGATATAAACATTTTAGATGAAAATCTAAAAAATAATAATTTTTTAAAATAATAATAATATTGTCTTAGCAACTAACTTAAATAAGTTATAATAATAATATATATATATTTATTTATTTATTTATATATATAAAAAAATTTCATTGAAATAAAGCTTTAAAAAAAATTATATATATATATATATATATATATATATATATATATATATATATATATATATATATATATATATATATATATATATAAATATATATATTATATATATATATATATATATATATATATATATATATATATATATATATATATATATATATATATAATATATATATTTTTTTTAAGCTTTATTTCAATGATTTTTTTTTTTATATAATTTGTTTTATTTAACACTAACAACACTGGTACAATATAATGTTGTGTTGCCCAAATTCAATTGTGGCATTTACTGTAAAATTATTCCTTTTCGGTTTTAGTAAAAAACACAATAATGGCTTATTTGTACTTAGCAGAATTTGTAATAATGGTGCATCCCTAGATATCTGTATTGGCCAATATTTTATTCTGTTTCGGGTGGGTTTGTCACGTGTTTTAGTTCTGTTTCCATGGTTTTTCATTGATTGTTTGAGTTATTGCACCTGTCATTCATTTCATTGATTAGTTGTCATCTGTATTTAAGCCCTGTGTTTTGTTCAGTTCATATGTCCATACATACATCACTTCCACATGAAAGCCATGAAAGCCGGAAAGCCATGAAAGAGCTGGCGGAGGAGGCAGAGAAAGGCAGCTTCTGGCTGTGGCTAAGGAGGAAGGAGAAGGGTTGGGGGGCAAACACCTAGGGCATCAGCAGGGGGTGGCAGGGAGTGATCCCTGCCATCGCTCCGCCACCACGAGACGTACTGGGGTTAAAGGAGCGAAACGTCAGTGAGTGGTGGTCCCCAGCTGATGACCCGCTCAGGCTCACAGAAGTGTTCAGTGAGGTGTCACGGCACACCAGTTCAAAAGGCACTGGAGGAGGTGCGTCAGGCAGTGATGTCCAGCAGGAAAACCAACACCTGTATCTTGATATAAACATTTTAGATGAAAATCTAAAAAATAATAATTTTTTAAAATAATAATAATATTGTCTTAGCAACTAACTTAAATAAGTTATAATAATAATATATATATATTTATTTATTTATTTATATATATAAAAAAATTTCATTGAAATAAAGCTTTAAAAAAAATTATATATATATATATATATATATATATATATATATATATATATATATATATATATAAATATATATATATTATATATATATATATATATATATATAAAAATATATATATATTATATATATATATATATATATATATATATATATATATATATATATATATAATATATATATTTTTTTTAAGCTTTATTTCAATGAATTTTTTTTTTATATAATTTGTTTTATTTAACACTAACAACACTGGTACAATATAATGTTGTGTTGCCCAAATTCAATTGTGGCATTTACTGTAAAATTATTCCTTTTCGGTTTTAGTAAAAAACACAATAATGGCTTATTTGTACTTAGCAGAATTTGTAATAATGGTGCATCCCTAGATATCTGTATTGGCCAATATTTTATTCTGTTTCGGGTGGGTTTGTCACGTGTTTTAGTTCTGTTTCCATGGTTTTTCATTGATTGTTTGAGTTATTGCACCTGTCATTCATTTCATTGATTAGTTGTCATCTGTATTTAAGCCCTGTGTTTTGTTCAGTTCATATGTCCATTCATACATCACTTCCACATTAAAAGATCTACACCCTGGCTCAAAAGCTACCAGCCCGATAGCCCATCCTCTCCTGGTCAAGCTTTCTTCCAGTCTCTCTCATGGCTATTCCGATGGGAATGGGGTTCGTCTGTTATTGCAGCTGCCGGCAGTACTTTTGCGAGCGGAGCAGATGCCTGTCATGTTACCGTGTAGTTGATTAAACAGGTGAACTGAGTCTAGCTATTAGCATATTCCTTACATATTCCTTGTCAGTTATTAACCAAGCCTTATGAAGTGGAAATAAACGGTAGAGTAAAAGCTTTGCCGAAGGGACCAAGTACAATCATATAAAGCAGGCTGTCTACACTTCCAAAGCCATGTATGTCTGCAAGTTATATTGTTTAGCAGTGTGTGTTTGTGAATTTCTAGCTTAGAGACTCCTGAACATGTCATGCTTAACTGCCGTAAAAACAGTACCAGCACAGACGGGTAGAGCACACGATCTTAATTATTAGTTGATTGACAGCTACCACACTCGCTCCACTGTTTTACAGGCTGTCGTCAGTTGATTATCGAGGGTCAGCAGAGGTTGTGGGTACTCCCAGACAAGCTTTCCACAAGCTCCATGGGAGGGTGGCTTCAGTGTTTTGTTCCCCGCTCTCCACGTTTAGTATGTTTGCAGCTGCCACATGATCTTCTCTGCCAAACACCAACAAAAGATATTACACCCCCTACCATCAGATTTTCCCCAATTTGCTATTTAAGCTATTAATCCAATTTTCTGCTTATTGAAGAAGAAAATTGTTGAAGCGTTAGGCATTAAGCTGCAAAGTAGGACAAGTCCGGTCAATAATGGATGCTAGACATGGTGAAGGTCACAAAAATTCAAATGCAAGGGGGAGAAAAATTTGGTTTGATGGAGAACTTGAAATTCAGAGCGATTGCTCTGTTAGTGCGGTTAATTTGAATAAGTATAAACGCTGCCATCTGAACCCTGGTGTGCACCAAATAAGTGGACCAAGACTGCTGAAGAAATGGATCTCAGGCCGCTTCCAAAAGAATTCTGGTGCAGTTCGAATGAAATATGAACGCAACACAGACCAAAGACATGTTAATGAACCAAAATCGGGACATGATGTCACAAGATGCGACCCTAAGATTAAGAAGGAGAGAATGCTCAAGTATACCTGTTTTTTTCTCATAGTAGCGATGTTGCCCATCACATTTCGGTACAGGCATCAGAACCGTGCCGTCTCACAGCAGATCTTCGTTGACTCCTTTACACATTTTATAAGCTCTTCACAAGTTCTCAGCTGGTCGAAATACCATCATGTATAGGCTATGCACATACAGTGAGCACATTTAGCCCAGCACACAGCATTGTTTTGGATGTTCGGCAAGTTCCATCACGAAATATAAATAATAAAAGCCGAACAATCAGGTTGTGAACGTATCCTATGCCTTTAGGTTCGGTGTTAAAATGCCAGTGTGAACGCTAAACGGACCAGGACTAAATGTTTTTTATTTGTGTACCTGTGTGTGTATATGTGTATATAAATATATAAAAATAAATTTGTTTTTATTTTGTTTTGCTCCAGTCCAGTACGTCACAGCCACAGGAAACCAAGATGCATCTTGCTAATGCAGTGGCAGGTGGTATTAGGGGGAGGGGACATTGATATTTCCCCTACTCCCTATTTTTGGTCCCTTTCTCTAGAAGAGATTGATTAATTGATACTTTTCCCCTACATAATGTTTTTGTCAGTTCTCTGTTTTTTCCCCTTTAGCTTGAGTCCTCTGGACACATCTGTTAACATACTCTGAACAAAAGAGTTAAGATGATGCTCAGCCTGCTAAAACCACAGATTCATTGACTCTTTCACTCTCTCTTAAACCGCTCCCCCAGACCCCCACATAGACTCTCTCACACGGTTACGTCCCCCTAACCATCTAGGAGTCGGGAGAGGAGGTAACAAAGGAAAAAAAAAACATAACATAAAAAAAAGAGGTAGGCAAGAACACACTTCAATCCTCTGTCCCAGAGTGAAGACAACACCAGATGATACAGTATATATCAAAGAAAGGATTTTATTTGCAAAAAAAAGGACAGAACATACGTTACTAGGGAGCAATGGCTCAGGGGAGAACAAGGTCTAAAATAACAAACAAAACAGCCCATTAACTAATTTTGGGAGGAGTCCTAACTAACCTAAGAAAAGTTAAAAAGAAATAAACAACATAACCTTCCCTCAACTCCCTTGCTATACAAAAACAGGAACAAAAACAGTAATAAAAGAAAAAGGCACTCACCACCTACATCTTCCCTCACAACAGTATACTAAACAGGTTAACAAGAACACAATACCTTCTGCTTAATTTTTAGTTGAAGTGAGATCAAGATCACTTAACACAAGTCACTGCTAAACTCAGTTAGCCACCGCTAACTCACAACTGAATATCTGAAGCAAACATTTCACAACAGAGGTCAATCTGGAGCAGGGGAGAAGTGTGTCTCACTGCTGCAAACACTGGACTGCCCTATTATACTCTAGTCTCAGGCACACTCACAAACCAGTTACAGGTGCTGATGATTAGGCCTGAGAGCGAGTAGAGAGAGAAAGAGAGACCGCAAGCAAACAAAAACACAGGCACACATCCACGTCCACCCTTTCAGAAATAAAGTAAATCAAAGAAGTTCAGAAGAAAATAATCATAATAATAATAAATAAATAAATGAATACATCCTTGGACGTAACACACACTCACACTCACACGTTGTGTTTTCATGTTTTATGGGGACTTACCATAGACATAATGATTTTTGTACTGTACAATCTGTATATTCTATCCCCTTACACTAACACTATTTTTACATTTTCAAAAATCATCACTTGGTATGATTTATAAGCTTTTTTTTCTCATGGAGACCAAATTATGTCCCCACAAGGATTTCGGATATTATCATCTTTTTGGGGATATTTTGTCTCCATAACTTAGGATTTACCTGAGACACACATACACTCACACACACACAACAAACAAGCTAATCTAAATGGGCACATTCCATAGACATCTATTGTTTGTTTTGTTTTTATATATAGAACTAGTTATAAACAGTAATACTATATATAACCTATCCCTAACCCTGACAGAAAACTAAGTAGGCACACACACACACCTGGGTTGTCCATTTCACTGCCCTTCTCTAAACAAACTGTAAACAGTGCTGCAGCAGAACACAAGGAGAGATAGAAAGAGGGGGGAAGAAGTGAAAAGCAGTGGGTGGAGTCTAAACTCTGTGTCCTATGAGAGGCCTGGGTGTTGAAAAGAGGCATGGCTTGTTGATAGTAACATCTGTGCCTGTATTCTCAGAGAGGGAGAGAGAGAAAAAGACAAGGGGGTGGTGGAGCATTTGTATGAGATAGGCTGTTGAACAGCAGGGAGACGCCGCATGTGTGTTTACCGGTGAGCCGAGGAGGATCGCTCTCGCTGTCTGATATGGAGGCATTCTGGGACTGATCTACAGCACGTTTATGTTCAGAATGACTCCGGTTACCAAAGTGACAACCTTGAATTTACATGCTTTTCAAGCCTTTTAGAGAAGATCCTTTGCTCTCCGGGAGCCAGTCTTGTTTCCTCTTGAGGGATGTAACATTAAACGGACCGTAAGCGAAGGCATAAAGGGTAAGTTAACACAAGCAGAGGTCTTTCGGTCTCATGACATTCTGAATGAACGGTTGTGGTTTGATTTTTGTGATTTTTATTTCCCTGTGTTGTTGTTTAGCTGTGATGGCAGCTGAGCTGTTTTAATAGCTCGTAAAGCCTTGAAGGGCAGGTGTGCGTTTGCTCACTGAGCGGTGTGGACGTGGACGGCTCTGCAGTGCTGATAACATGTTAGCTTGTCCACCGGCTTCAGCCCTTGAGCTCTGGCTGATGTGACAAGGCATGTGGCTGTCCTTTAATCATGCAAATTATGCATAAAAATAATAAATGAGGGTCGTAGGCATCCATTTTAATGTGACTGGACTGGGTGAGCGGAGATAAGGAGATTGGTGAGAACAGAGATCACCTTGAAAGCAAACTGCTCTCGTCGCCTTATCACAAATTGTTGAGATTTCCTCACTGTATTGCTTGTCTTGAGTGTGTCTGGCTGCGTACTCTCTTAAGGGTTGTGCTGAAAGGAGAACCAGTTGGTTTTTTGCTTTAGTACAGCATAAGTGGTACATTTTTACTGTATCTTTTGGTTTAAAATTCTGTTTGGAGCACTACCCCACCCTCAGAGGTATCTAGGTTAAGATTGAGGCTAAGATTATGGTTTCAATGCAGCAGCCTCTGAAGCTTTCTTTCTCGTCCTTTCTTTCACCTTTTTATTCTTTGATAAATTGACATCTTTTGGCTGTAGAGATCTGAGAGGTGTCATTCGTAATTAATGTGAACATTCGGGCTGATTTCTGCTGACCTGTCAACTGTCTCATATGCTAATGGCTCATTTAAATATTAAATGGTTTTTAATAAGAAGGTGTGGCTCACCCTAGGGATTGCTGGATCTCGTTTAATTAAGCTGACAGATTCTTATTTCACTGGCTCATATGAACATTGCTTGGTAGAAGTCATCAAATGTAAATTTAATAATTTTTTTATGGTTGTCCTTGGATTAGTGCAAGAAAAAGGGGGTTTAATGCCGGCCGGTAATACATGTGCTGGTTGCCATGGCAACAGCAGGGCAAGGGAGGGACGGATAGCATCCTCAGCGCAACGTTTGTTACACGTGTCAGCTCTGTAACATAATTCTTTGTCATTACTAAATTTATGATTATTTTGTGTCTGTCTTGTGTTGTATTTATGTTGAAAGCATATAGTGATTTAGTTTTTGGCAAATGGAAGAAGATGGCTAGTAAGTGCATAAAACATTTTTCTCATCATACATCAGAGTGCTTAACTCATCTGTTTCAGCGAAAATTGTGTTTCGTTAAGGATGTCTCTAGTCTTGAGGGAAGTGTACTAGGATCAAATTAACATTCGCAGTGGTCAATGGAGTCAGCGAGCCAGTCAGGTGTCATTTCCTGTCATTCAGTGTCTCAGAGTTTACCGGTATCTCTCTGCTGAACTCCTTCCTTCTCTTATCCAGGACCAACGCAACTCTCATGGCCCCCAGGCCGGGGCAAGTTCAGACTTCCATCTGCAAACATATTGCCTGCTGTTGTTGAGCTCATCGCCATTTCAGGGTTTTATGCGTTTAAACCAGAACAGTGAAACATAAAATCTGAATTTCTCGAAAATGCAAGGTGGGGCATAGGCCTATCAAGGTGGGCTGTACATTTGGTACCAACAAAAGTGCTAAAAAGTACCACAGTATTTTATCTAAAATTCTGGTCTATACTATTTTTATTTATCAATAACAACACTGCTGATAACCAATAAGTGAATTAAAAATAAAACAATAAAAATTTAATTGTGAAGTATGAAAAATTGATTTGTTTTGAGATCTGCTAAAGATTGCTTTGTACAGAGTTATTAAATTCTTAGTGTTTTAACTTTAAGTATGTAACTTATAGGGTTAGTTCACCCAAAAATGAAAATTTTATCATCAGTTACTCGCCCTCATGTCGTTCCAAACCCGTAAGGCTTTCGTTCAACTTCGGAACACTAATGAAGATATTTTAATGAAATATGAGATATTTCTGTCCCTCCATTGACAGTCTTTGCAACTTCCAATTTGACAATTCAAAAAGTTCATAAAGAGATCCTAAAACGAATCCATATGAATGGAGTGATTTAGTCCAAATTTTCTGAAGAGACACAATCACTTTATGTGATGAACAGATTTAATTTGGTCTAACCCTTTAAGATTAACTTTAACTGCCTTTACATGACAGTTATCTAAATGGTAAGATAGGAGAAATAAGCATACATCAAATATTGAGTATCAGCAAATTAGGGCTGCACAATTAATCGCAATGAAACCGCACGCGATTCGGCAAAGGCTGTGATTATTTTATGCGCAGCTTGTCAGTGCAGCACGGCTGATCGGTAGTAAGCGCTGCTCCATCTGAACACCAGAGAGCGCTCTCGCGCAGACACGCCAAATATGCCCCGCTGCAGACGTACGATAAACGCACATCATTCTAGGAAATCCCTATCGGGCATCATACTATCTGTAGCTGAATAAACAGAAGATTGAAACGATTTGATTAAACATGACTGATAAGCACACAACTGCCTTATTCTGTATAAGAAGCCACATCATCTCACAGAAGGATGCTCAACTGTCGTTATGAAGTGTGTTTGGAGTTTATTAGATATTGTCGTTTGTTGGACAAGAGGTTTTTAAATGTTTCTCATGTTTGGAAAGAGGTTAGACGCGTGTTGCTTTTTCAAATGTATATTATAAGTGACTCAAACTCACAGTGCTTTCAGATGGAGCAGCGTTTACAGAACCGTATATCAATGACAAGCTGCGCATAAAAGATAATCACAGCCTTTGCGATTTCAAAATCGCGATAAGCCAAATCGGTTTAAATGTGATTACATGTAAATTGCGATTAATCGTGTAGCCCTACAGCATACATTTTATATCCAATATAGTTTATCCAAAACCTATAAATAAATAAAAAACTTCAATTTTGGCCACTAACAGATATTGTGCATCCCGAGGAAAAACAAATATCTAAATTAATATGTCCTAGATGCCAGTACATTGAATTTAACTGGTTTTACATGGTTTAGGATTGTCTTTTGGCCAGGGTATACATAGAGAACCCCTGATAGAATGATCACCATTCTGTTAAACCCAGTTTAGCCTGGTCTCTCAGATGGGAGTGTCGGTGTGGAGAGGAATGCTCATGCTTTTGACTGTTGTGTGTGTGTGTGTGTGTGTGTGTGTGTGTGTGTGTGTGTGTGTGTGTGTGTGTGTGTGTGTGTGTGTGTGTGTGTGTGTGTGTGTGTGTGTGTGTGTGTGTGTGTGTGTGTGTGTGTGTGTGTGTGTGTGTGTGTGTGTGTGTGTGTGTGTGTGTGTGTGTGTGTGTGTGTGTGTGTGTTCTTGTGTATGCCGTTTGTGCAAGTGTCGAGAGGGGGGATGGTGGTCTCATTGTCTGTAGAACATGTTTGACAGGCTGTCTGCAAGGGGGAGCAGCTATTCAACCTCTTCATCTTCTCCTCCTGTTTTTCCTTCTAAATTACCCCTGACAGGAGGGAGTGTGGAATCTGAACCCCAGCTTTGGGTTCAATTCGAAGGAATCCCTGCCTGGCCAACGCCATGAAGCTCTGTCCGCTCTTCCATCCAGATACTGTGTTTATTAAAACATGAGGGAGAGACATAGCGGTTAGCCTGATAGCTACCACCACCCTCATGTCTGAGAGTCCTCATGCTGGGGAAGCACTCAATGCCAGTCCCCAGTGCTCCTCTCCACAATGTTGATTTAAGAAGCTATTTTAGGTGCGATCAGCATTACGAACTTATCGGTGTGTGAGGTGTGTTGGACTGAGAAACGTTTTCCACATCCCAAATGACACACTTGATGTGGACTGGCTTCGTGACCTTCACTTTTGCTCATTCGTGAAATACACAAGACCGTAGTCTGTTCCATTTGTCATTTTATCTTTCAGAAAAGTGCTCCATTGTGACCCTTTTGCTAACTTTTGTGGACTTCACAGCGGAATATTACCCAGCAATCCCATTCATCATAGTGTAGACTTGGAGGGTGGCAAGAACTGACATTGTAATTTGGTACATGTCCATTATTTCTTGATTTCTAGGCTTGGTTTGACCTCTTTTCTTTTAATTGAGAGTTTTGTACAGTATTTATTGACCACAAAAGCTTTTATCAACGAGGCATCACTGCTCAATTTGCTTCTCAATAATAGCAAGGCATAGTGGCCATTACTTAATGGCTGTTCACACTTGCATCGATTTGCAGCAACAAACTGAGTGGAAGCTATTTTTTTTTCAATGACAGTGGGTGATTTGTAGTGACATTAGCAACATCAATCATTGACAATGCATCTAAGTTGAGCGGAGGATAACTTTATGCAAATGGCCAATGAATGCAGCGACTATCGGTGGCAATGAAATCAGAAATTGAGTAGCAACTCCTGCTAGCGACCAACAGTATAGCGATCCTGTGACCTTTGCGATTTAATCAGTGTGAATACTCTTTAGTTGTAGAATTGCATTAATAATAACTAAATGCTTCAGACAAGTGAATTGACATTCTTACAGCCATAAAACAGATTAACACATGGCCAGTACATAGTAAAAAGCTGCTATAACCCTGGATGCCCTGGTGTCAGCATTCTGAGAGAAAATCTGATTTGCTAGTCACTCCCAGAACTGTCCCAGGCCTGGACACAGTGATATCTGTACCCCAGAAATGATCTTGTTGACTATACGTTGGATACAGTGATGTTTTGTACAGGCCTTCCTGATGAGGGGAAGACAATCCAGCCTGTCACAGTGGATAAATTAACACCTGATATGTCCTGACACACGGCTCTCATTCCTGTCATTCAACTTTTTTTCTTTCATTTCCCTTTAATCCTGATGACCTCGCTGACTGGAAGGATGTTAATGTTGATCTCCAAACCAACAACAGACACTAAATGTCACTGTATCTCCTCCCTTTGTCTGCAGGTGTAGTGTTGCTATAGTTGGTTTAGAATGACTTGGGTGTGTGTGATAATCTCTTTAAGTTGAGTCACAATACATACAGCAGTATGTAATGAAATATGTAAACGGATACATACAAATAACAGCCCTTTTCAGTAAATCTGACTGAACCCAGATGATTTAAGCTGTTTACAGCTAGATTCTATTTTGTGTAGATTAAATGTCATGTGTATGTATGTACATGCAATATCCTTCCTCATGTAAATTAGAGAAAATAATTCTCAATGGGCATTCCTGATAACCATTTATTTATGGCAGTTCAGACTCAATGTAATAGCCAAAATATATATCTTTTTTTCATAGAAAGTGCAAAGTAAACTTTCTGTTGCTGTTCTACTTGTCCATGTGGCGTGAAACAGCCTTTGTTAAAACAGCATTGTCTTTTACAAGGAATATGTGATATAAAAACAACAGAAGCAGTCTAATGGGTGTTTGATTCGAATGCAGGCTTGAACCCAATTACCATTAGTGCCCTGAGGACACAGGAAGAGTGACAAGAGTGTGCATGATGAGATGGCAGTGGCGCTGTGCTGAGTTTGGCTGACAATGTGCGGAATGTGGCCTGTCAGGACAGGCCCACGGGGAAGTTAAACCCTCAGCAGGGCCAAAGGTGATCCGAGTTGGAAGATAAATGCAGTTACTGTACCGATCTGAACACCAGTGGGCTTACAGTGGCGATCAACACTAAACTCCTTTGTATAAATCCCTTGATATTACCACTCCCCATTTTAAACAAACAAAAGGTCTGAATTCTTGTGAAAAATGCTTAGTAACATCACACATACTCATACGTTTTGTCCACTGAAAATTTGCTTTTTGATGATGACAAAGAAAATGATATTTGTTAGATCAGTAATTCAAGTACTCGTGAAATGCTTAAAGGTGAACTAAGTAACTTTTTTACCTTAACCGAACGGCTTCGGAGTCATTGGAATAGTTATATGACTTTTTTCGGGTTAAATGGTGCTCGTCTCGCACCCTCCAAGTGCCTGTGAGCCGAAAAACCACCCTTGCAACTTTGGGCCGGCGAAGCTGTATGGGGAGCTCTATAGAGAAACCCACGAGCAAAAAGCGAGAAAACAGCGAAGAAATCGGCAAAGCTGCATAGTTCTGCTTTAAACTTCCTTCTCTGGACAGTGTTGTCAAGAGTTGGGGAAGGTACGGGTACTGTGGTACTGTACCAGGTACTGTGAAACTGTAACCTCGCAAGCTATGAGCTATGTGTCACTTTCATTCACAGACCTTTACCTTAACTGTTCCATGCTGGAACAGACACACCTTACTACGTGAACTGTGCTAGACCAACTGGGACTTGTAACAGCACTTATTGTCGCCATATTGTTGGTTTGATTTCTTATATTGTTCTCCTTATTTGTAAATTGCTTTGGATAAAAGCGTCTGCTAAATGATTAAATGTAAATCACAGCATGGAGTACAACAGTCGTGTTCCCGAAAGTAAAAATCTCATTCGTTTTCTCCATAGGGCAATTGACTTTGAGTGATAACTTTTAAACCTTAAAAGGCACGCTTACTGTGAGCTACGAGGTTGTTAAATCAATGGTGTATGCTTTTGTTGAAGCCATCAGCCTTGATTATTTCTACTTGTTTTGTATTTTTATAATTGTGTTCAACAGCAGAAATTCTTGCAGAAACACTACACTACCCATGAGTCTGCAGAGAAATCTCCAATTATCAGAGAATCTCAACTACTATTCCCAGTGTTATTCACAGTGCTTAATGAGATTGTAGCATGGATAGTTCTTTCCCTCATTAAAGCCATTAAGAACACAGCTCTGTACTTTTGTCTTTTTGTGTAATTTTAAATCAAATCAAAGTAATGTGATTCACCTAATTTAATGTGTTGGTTTAGTTCATGGCTTATAACTCGGAAACAAAAAATACTTTTTCCATTGTAAAATGGACAGACACTTTTTCATTACTATAAAACTAGAAAACAAATTGTCAGACAGCACTTTGCAAAATATTACACTTCAAAGAACATGTAGGCAATGCACAGGGACTCGGGAATTGAATTGGTGAATCATTTATTGGAACCCTTTTCTTGTTAACAAACAAACTGATTCCGAGTGCTGTTTAGCCTAGCTGTGCTTAGCCTTGCTATGTGTGCATGTTGAAAAACAGTGAAAAGGTAACTTGGAAAAGCAATATATGTCTGGAGTGTAACAGTAGCTACGCTCATTTTAAAATAGTCTAGCAGTAATAACACTATACTTTTAGTTGAAGTTACTCCTCAAACTAAGGTTCAGAGAGCTGTGACGTCATAAAAGTGTTTTTCTCTCTTCACCGACTTCCTGTTTATCTTCTTTGGACTGACAAATTTTTTCTGGTGGCTCATTTATTGTTGACATTCTTTCCATTTAGTTTAAGACATAACAACAGGGTTAATGTTTGAAGGACAAGGTAATCAGATTTTGATCACATTTCTTTTTGAGCTATGTGTTTTAAGATTACTAAATGGAACAATTAGAGTCAGTCAGTAGATCATTTCTGATTCTCCTGATAGTACCTGTGTGTGAAGTCTCAAATATGTCTCAGTAAATTCTTCAGACTGCTTGTTCCTGCTCATATGTCTTCCAGCTAAGTACACCTTGCACCTCTATGGAAACAACAAGGAAGTGATTTACAGTAAACTCTTGACCCTACTGTACTTCGCTCTAATGCTGCAGGCACATACTATAGGCACATAAATGCAGCTTTTATCGCATTTTTAGTCTTTTGCATCAGCAGTAATTACTTATTGCTTAATCATTATCCGCCTGTAAAAGATTAAGCGGCGCCCCTGTGGCAGTCACATGGCGGAGTGGTGGTTTGTTTTTTATTTCATGCAAAGCAGTCAGGTCACATGATCGCCTCTGTTTGTTGTGTCAGCCGAATAGGAAGAAAGAAGAGATTTTATTGTGTGTCAAGTCACAACTCCTTCGGTTTCAGTTTGTAACCTGGACTGTGAAATTTGGGCTACTTAAATGGATGCCAAATGTTAAACAATGATGGAATCAAATATCATATTAGGATGTATGAAGACAGGTTATAGCCTCTAGGTTAGATGGTTTGTAGTTTAGGCAAATGTTTTGCAGTTTAGTTCTTCATTTACAGTAATGCATAAAAAGCATATAAGCTCTCTGCTTGTTTCTGTCAGTTTTCTTAATAGTTTGTGACTTTGCACTGATAGAACTAGAAACATGGATTACCAAGAAATAATGTTGCAATAAACATTTCTTAAAGGAGAACTCCGGTCAATTTTAACATTGAGCTCATTTTTTTGTACATTTGGAGTGCTGTCAATACAGAGAACAACGACAAAAATCGGTGTTGCCTACACAGAGTTATTCTATTTTTAAAATTTGCACCCTGTTGACTTCAATGGGGCAATATTTAAACCAGCTTTTAGCCTCTTAACATCCTTGATGTGTCATTACAAGTGCACAGAAAATGTGAATGATTCCTTCAGAGTGAACACGAGTGAATCTGACTGCAGTAGATGTGAAAGATATGTATAAAAATGATGTTATTTAAGCCAGCGCAAATACCTGTGTTTACATCCTGTTTTCGGTTGAAGTCCAAAGTAGTCGATTGCCGAGTTCACACGCATAGGTTTAGTTACCTATGATCACGCGCGTGAACTCGGCAATCGACTACTTTGGACTTCAACCGAAAACAGGATGTAAACACAGGTATTTGCGCTGGCTTAAATAACATCATTTTTATACCTTTCACATCTACTGCAGTCAGATTCACTCGTGTTCACTCTGAAGGAATCACTCAAATTTTCTCCTTTAAGTAGTAGCATTGCATTTTTAGTATCTTAAAAAAACGTTTGTCTTAGTGCTTGTCTGATGACTGTGAGAATGTCAGACTTTGTAACGGTTATCTATTCCACTTTGGTGAAAATGAAGGTAATTTGTATGTGCATTGAATCCTCATTCATTTCATTGTCTTTTGCTGTTGCAGTTCCAGCCATAACTACCTTTCTCTGGTCAGGGCCAATTGCAATGCAGCTCTCCAATCACCACTTTGGAATAAACCACAGCATAGATTTCCAAAGACTGGGCAAGACAAAAAACAAAGACAGGCTGGATTGGCCATATCTGACTCGCAAATTCAAAATCCACCCAGTCTGTGTTGACCTACAACACACCACAGTACACACAGACCCTTAGGGCCGGCACACACCAAGCCGACAGTCGGCCATTAGCCAACATCGGGCAGTCGGTGAGCGTTGGCTGGCTGATTGAGCATGTTGAATCGGCGTTGGACCGTCGGGAAAAGAGATCACTCTGATTGGCTGTCAGCTTTGTAAACCAGTGCATGAAAAGAAAAAGAAAAAGGGACAAAGCAAGCAAATGACAAAGATGAGGGCACACAAAGAAGGCACTTATAAATTGACCTACATCTTCATCTTTTCGGAGCATTCCAATACGCAAATATTTTCATAACAACATGGTCATATGTAGCCTAAATATTATAAGACAAACTGATCAGCATGATTTATATTCAAAATGGTAAATGAGCACTGCTTTTTTATGGTTTGTATATTTGCATTCCTAGTTCAAATTCCCTTTTTTCGATTGACGAACACAGACTACTGTCATCTGCTGTTGTGGACAGTTATTATCATTCACACAAGTGCAGAATGTACATGCTTTTGGCCGTCGGCCGTAGTTTTTGCAGAGTTCAGGTGCAACTTTTTGCAGACTCCGCCTTTCGTCGCCGCTAGTTCTTTGATGTCGGTTTGTTGTCTGACTTGCCTTTTTAGAGTTATGGCACAAAGAGGTTTCTCATTTTACAGAGCAATAAATAAATTCTTAATCAGTATTTTTGTAGAAAGTAATATTTAATATTTATTTTAATATTTAACTTATTTTAATAGCATAATCAATTAAATAAATGTAATATTTTATGATACTTTTTAAGAATATTTAATATTTTTGATATTTATAATTTCTTTAGTAAATTCTTGATGAAATTTGAGAAGTAAACAGCAACTAAAAATACACACAACCCTCATTGCATGAAACTAGATTCTGTTTAAACAAGAAAAACAATGTTGCTGTGGTAAGAAAAAAATAAGCGTAATTAATTTAATAATAATAAATTAATAAAAATGAATATTCATGAAAAACATTCTCAGAAATAAATTTTTACTGGAAAAAATACAAAATTACTTTAAGTGTGAACACAAACCGTGTCGATAACTGCGCCTCGATGGCATTCCTCTTATCAGAGACACTGATTACACACGAGTCCAAATTGTTTTGATGCTAACCTTATGGTCGAATGCTGTTAAAGGTTATTTTATTTTCAGCTTGGAGTCAGCCAGAGGTTAGACAAGAATCTGAGCTAGCGTTAGCATCGAGTTTCCAGACAGCAGGTTAAAGGAGTCTCGGTGTACTCCAGGGCCACAGGTTTCTACCACAGGGCACATGTTGTGATATCACACCACAGAGGGGAAGGAATGCGGGGTCTTTCATGGAGTGAGGGATGATCTCAGAGTTCACCCAACCAGATCGCTCCTGTTGGTATGCAGGATGTTAATAAGTGCAACCAGACGTTGACTGCTGGGTGAGGCGAGTAACGGATCAGCTGGATGAGCTGATGATGTTCATGGTTGGTCAGTAAGATTTTTTTAAAAAGTGTTTTTGAAAGAAGACTAATGCTCGCCAAGGCTGCATTTATCTGATCAAAAATACAGTAAGAACAGTAATGTTGTGAAATATTATTTCAATATTTTTTTTTTATTTTAATATATTATAAAATGTCATTTGTTTCTGTGACGGCAAAGCTGAATTTTCAGCAGCCATTACTCCAGTCTTCAGTGTCACATGATCCATATCCAGATTCATACTGTCACTTTTGAACAATTTAATGCATCCTTGCTGAATAAGAAGTATTCATTTCTTCTTCTTCAAACTGCATCTTGCATGTTTTCCTCATGTTCCTCATTGCATGTTGCATTGCTAAAGTTTTCCTTCGGACGAAACATACAGTATTAACATGTAAAACCCATTGAGATTTAAGTTGTAGTTGGGATTGGAGCGACGCTAATTCCAGGGAGGGGCAGCTGGGAATTCCACTGTGGCAACGGACTGGCGGAGGGGCGTTACGTTCAGCTGTACTCCAGCTGTGTCGATTTATATTGGTGGCCGACAGGCGGTGAAGGGGCATCGGTGCCAGACTCGCCCACTCAATGGAAGACTTGGCTAGGAGCATCTATATCTCCACTGAAGTTATTTGAAAACACTTTCTTGCATTCGCTTTATTTTTTCTCCTAAGTTCCTCATTCCTCGTTTCTTATTTTTTCCTAGAATGTACTAAATCTTCTGTGTCAGGTTTTTATCTGGAATTGTTGGACCTTTTTCCCACAATACATTTCGCAGTGACCTCAGGGTAGCCATCTGTGATCAGAATCATCTTCCCTGGCCCACAGCCACAGGGCAAACTCACTTTATCTGCGCTGAAATGCCTCACAGGTGTTTGCACACACCTGCACGCAGTCTTGCTGGTTTAGCTGATTCAAAGTTGTGAGCGTTGTGTATTCGTTGTTCAAACCATGTGTTGTTTATGTTTCCACAAATGCAAAGCCGTTAGGACAGCTGATAGCCCTTCTGCTGCTGGGCTTGAGTGGCAGATGTTGCTACACAGTGGATTCTGTTGTACACGCGTTGTTCTTATAGCAGTTGTTCAAACTGCATTTTTGGAAAGTATGTCAAACATTAGAGGCTAGTCTTGGATTATTGAGTTTATTATAGAATGGCAATAGGGTCAATGATATGAAAGTCTTTTTTGGTTTAAATGTTTCCGTGTATTTAAAAAATACATCCATATGTTTCTCATGCTGTACATATATGACTTGAATACACCTCTTCTTTGATGAGCATGTTCTGAATTAAAATTCATTTAATTTTTGGGGGGTATAAAATAGGGATGCACGATATATTGGCCACCATATCTGTATCGGCTGATATATGTTATCGTTATCGGCCCAATAAGAAAATTTTGCCAATATATTAAAGCCGATAAATGGTGGATTATTTCCTTAAGCTGAGACACTTCAGATGCACACTGTTTGCCATGATGGTTTTAAATTGCTTGAAATATTATTGGAATCACTTCCAAAAAAGGAAAATACAGTTAAGTGCAACATGTGCTGCTGTCATATAGGCTATATGCAATTATACTGAGAGTATAATATAAAGAGAGGTGAGACTTTTGTATTTGTAATCAGGCTCTCAAAAATTAAATAAAAAATTGGATTTAGATTTATCGGCCAATACATCAGTTATCGGCTTTCAAATATAAAGAATTATCGGTTATCGGTATCGGCCAAAATTTTCATATCGGTGCATCCCTAGCATAAAATCAAAATGTCAGAATGATACATATATATAACTGTCCTGATAATTTTTAAAAAGAAAACCATAATGAATAATTTGTCATAATAGTTTATTATTATCAATAGACTATTTTATCAATAGACTATATTATTATTATTATTATGACCGCCGCTAGCGTAGCTAGCGAAAGCGGTCATATAGGGATTGTCAAAGTTTTTTTTTTTTTCGTCACCTACTGAATTTTCCGTCAACGATACCAGGGACACCGAAGCACCGGGGAACATGAAATTTGGTGGGCATGTAGCCCCACTAGACTTTTACGGAAAAATTTCGTTTGATCCCCGGGGGCCACTCCCCCCCCGAGCTGGGGCCCCCCAAACCCCAAAAATGCAGTTTTTCCTACATAACTACCTGAACCGTGGCACCGAGTATGACGAATTTTTTATGGTATGTTGGTCTTAAGGGCCCACATCAATCTAGCCCATAATCGATTGTCAAAGGTTTTTTTTTTTTTTTTTCGTCATCTACTGAATTTTTCGTCAACGATACCAGGGACACCGAAACACCGGGGAACATGAAATTTTGTGGGCATGTAGCCCCACTAGACTTTTACGGAAAAATTTCGTTTGGTCCCCGGGGGCCACTCCCCCCCCCGAGCTGGGCCCCCCCAAACCCCAAAAATGCAGTTTTTCCTACATAACTACCTGAACCGTGGCACCGAGGATGAAGAAATTTTTATGGTATGTTGGTCTTAAGGGCCCACATCAACCTAGCCCATAATCACTCATTTGTGATTTACGCCACTCCCATAAAAAATTAAAATGCAATATTATTCTACTTTAATCGCCCCTATCTTCAGTTGAGATGTTCAGAACTGCACCATATTTCATGTGTATGATTAACTTGACATCCTCTGGGGGTATGCTAAGTTTCGTAGAATTTCATCCATGGGGGGGTATAAAATAAATTCATTTACGTGCACATTTAGTGACTGTACACTCATCGGCCTGTAGATGGTGGTGTTGAGCGAAGGGTTGCTGGTTTAGGATGATACTGTCACACACACACACATGCAGGAATACAAACAAACGCAAGCATGCACACACACTGACATCCTCACGCACAGACACACACCCATACACACACATACAAATCCACATGCACAGACACACACACACAAACACACACGCGCACACACATGTACGCAGGCACACATACACGCACAGACACACACAGACACAGACACACACATACACAAACATACACACATACACACAGACATGCACATACTACTACTTTTTTTAGGTATATACATAAACACGCAATACAGCCAAATTGCTCCACGTCATTTATTTTTGTGGAAAGCCAGTGCAGGCCTGAGCGGTGGTCATATTTTGTACAGCCCTGCGGTACATCTAGTTATTATTATTATTATTATTATTATATATATATATTTTCAAATTCCTTATTAATATTTGGAAAATATAAATTTGACATAAAAAGGTTGTCATACAAAGTCATGTGCTCCAACAAACATGCAATAACATGGAAAATATGTTTTCATCTATAACATTTTAATATATTATAATAAATCTATTTTTAATTTTGTTTTGGTTTTACATTTTACAAAACGATACAAATATTGCATTTCCAAGATATTTTACATCTTTTAACACTTTTCTTTTTCTTCATATTATTTATTATAAACACCCATTGACCCAATAAAGTAATTTAACTTGCAGTCTTTGTCCTCTTATTTGTCAAGTTTGGATCTTATGAAAAGCTTTTTATGAAAAGCCCAGGATTGCTTTCTATTGTCCTAAATTTAGATGTGGCCCTACACATGTGGATGCAAGATGTGTTAATTTGCACAGCCTCTATAATCCAATGTAGGGAGTGATGCATTGTGGTCCATAGTCACTCCTGTGATGTGGTTAGTTGGAATGAGCCAATCAGATGATTACATGCACGCTGTGAGACTACTTGTGGTGTCGACTAGGCATAGCGGAATCATTCTGTGCTGACGTCTTCATTCAGAGTTTTAGATTAAGCTGAACTGTTAGATCATTGGTTTGTTGCCTGGACTTTTTATCAGGGCTAATGAAAGTCTTTGTACTGAGTAAAGATCTCATGGCTTGACCGAAGTTTCTCTTTTTGTCTTCTTACAGGGCTGAGTGACCCAAGCTTTGCTCTCACCTGGGGGAGGACCAGCACTCCCTCATTCCCATCATCCCTCAATCCCCCGCTCTGAAGCAGCCATGGCGCCACGGAAACGCGGAGGCGGAGGGCATGGCGCGTCCTTCTTCTTCTGCTGCTTCCAGAGCAGTGACCACCCAGAGATCACCTACCGTCTGCGGGAGGACTTCGCCCTGCAGGCCATGGAGCCCGCGCTGCCCATTCCCAACTATGACGAGCTGGACGCCATGTTCTCAGAGCTGGTGGTAGGTGCAAACTTTTAACATTTCTATACAGTTTTTTTCTCTTCAGATTTCTGTCAGTGAAGACCAATGAATCTGACATTTGTTAATTATAATAACAAACTTTAACAAACCTTAATAGCAAAAGTTCCTTTCAGGAACAGACTTGTTTATTAATCTGCCAGAGCTTATCATTTATATATTATTATATTATATTATATTATATTATATTACCATTTTTTTAGGTTTTTGAAAGGCTGCATTTATCTGATCAAAAATACAGATAAAAAAAAGATTGTAAAATATTCCAATTAAAATAAACCGAGAACTCTGTATAAAATGGCTCCATTTGTTAACTTTAATTAACTTAATTAGTGAACTAACAATGAATAATACATCTTAAGCATTTATTAATCTTAGTTTATGTTCATTTCAGTATTTATTTACTAATACATAATTAAATTCAAAAGTTGCATCTGATAGTATTTTTTATTGGACCATTCCTGAGCTAACAATAAAGTCTAAAATTTCAAAGTTCAAAAGAACAGCATTTATTTGAAATAGAAATCTTTGTCTTTACTTTCACTTTTGAACAATTTAATGTATCCTTACTGAATAAAAAAAAAAAATATTTTTTAAAGTATTGTAAAAATATTATATATTATATGAAATTATATTATTGTCCCATTAATAATAATAATAATGATAATAATATTTATTTATTTATTTATTTATTTATTTATTTATTTATTTATTTATTTATTTATTTATTTATTTAAGATGCTATGGATATCACCACACTAGTATTTTTATATGTTGCAAGTATAGCTAATTAATGAAGAAACAAACTATTATTTTCCATATACTCAGTCCTTCTTTGTTTGCTCTCTAATTTAGGGTAACTAAAGAGCTGTAATTGATTAATCAAAAGTGTTGTCTTTAATCCATGCTTGAATAGAAATCGCAGCACTGTGGCATGCTCTCTCTCTCTCTCTCTCTCTCTCTCTCTCTCTCTCTCTCTCTCTCTCTCTCTCTCTCTCTCTCTCTCTCTCTCTGCCAGCTTCTACTTTGCACATCAATGGGCCCCATTGAGTGGCCTTGTGTCTTGGACTGCACTGCAGAGTAATTGCTTGTTTTTGGTCTGACCCGTTCTTAACCTCTCTTTCCCTGTACTTGGGTTCGAACTGATGTACAACACAAAGCAGCAGCAGTTGCTCCTTTTTTTCACAGCCCTCACAGAAAGATTTCATGCTCTCAGCACGTGCCGTTCTGGCAAGTTATTGTTGAATTTGTAAACCGTTGTTGCGTAACTGGCAACCTGCCTGCTTATTCACATAGTTTTGCATGAAAGTAATATTATGTTTTAGTAGAAGATACCTGGCTAATTATTTGAAGTACTATAGCTGACATTTATTCTGTTTTTTTTTGGAGGTTATTATGCAAATTTTGCTTCATGTCAGAGCCTGGCGAAGTCTTCTTACAAATTTATCATATTCAGCCCACTTAGGACATTAGAATTACAAAAATACACTCAGAACAAAGGGGCTTTTCAGGATAAAGTGAAAATAATGAGGTACATGGAGGGAGTTTCCATGCGATTTAGCTATGATATGTGTCTTTTTTCAGGAGATTAGATTAGGTCTGTTGTGTTAGAATTGGCCCCAGATACATCATTTGAGTCTCATCCAAAAATATTGCATTATAATCCTTTTTATGACATAGAATTAAAGGGATAGTTCACCCAAAAATGAAAATTCTATCATCATTTACTCATTCTCAAGTTTTCCTAAACCTAAACCTATTATTCCATCCAAACTTGCGAATTTTCTCAATGTACGAAAAATTTAAACATCGGATAAAAAATCTGCGAAAAATTCTATCTCAAGGAATCGATATCCCAAAATGTGCGTACAAATAAGTGTATGGACTCAGCTTGTGTAATTGCATGGAAAAGAGGGACCAGCACATTTTTCCAAATTTCTACTTTTGTGTTCTTTGGATCCAAGAAAGTCATACAGGTTTTGAGCGTAAATAATGACAGACCTTTCATTTTCAGTTGAACTATCCCTTTAACATCTGTTTAAACCATGAAGACAGATAATGCGGTTTATGGCTTCAATACACCATTATAGTGTAAATTGTATAATAAATGACGCCTTTTACTCTTTTCGTTGGTGTAATCTGAGAGTTATCCTACTGTATTCTCCATTATAGTGCAAGTTTATTTTAATCAAGAGTTGATTTGACAGCTCAATGACTTACTGTATAGTCTACACTAGAGAGTTCCTGTTCTACAGTGGACGTTTTCCTCATTTTGAGTGCTGGTATAGAGCATTGATGGATTGATGCACGCGGCCCAGTCTTTAATGTTTGTTCTGTGACTGGATGCTGGGGCTTGATGTGGCGTGTTGGGTTCAGATAAGGCAAGGTGTGGTTTTCTGCATGAATGGAACATCCTGGTTATAGTCTGGCTGCCCTTGACTGTAATGAGACACTGTACGCGTATTTTCTTCATGCTTATATGCCGGGGATGTCTAGACTTCTGCTGACTGCGCAGCTCGTTTCCGTTAAAAGCAGGGGGATTCTCGGGAACACGAGAGATAGAAGAGACACCAGGCCGGATGAGAGGAACAGCAGCTCTTCCTCTCTCCTGCATCCCTGTGGAGCATCAGGGACATCACTGTCACCAAGAGCTGCCAGACAGGAAGCCATTACTAGTTTTGGCAGGCAGATCTCTGAGTAGCATTACATGCAGGGATTTACAGTGAGAGATGTCCGCTGAGCAGACTCTTTATTAGCTTCTGCTGCTGAAATGGACTGATCGATGGTGGATCTGTTCCTTGAACGTGGTCCACTTCAGATTGGAGAGCTCAAATTCAATCAACTTTGACTGTTGAAGCTATGTCCTTTTCCACTATAATGTGTGCAGTTGTTGATGTGTGATAGGATTTATATGATAATAAAACTCGCTTTGTAAGTACAGTTCTGTTGGCAACCATTTTTTTAAAGAAATCAAATTAATATGAAATGGATGCCATAATTGATCATTTATAATGTAACTAGTGATTCCCAGTTCAAATAAATACTGCTCTATTGAACTTTCTATTCATCAAAGAATCAAAAATGTTAAGCTTTTTTCAACATTGATAAGCAACAATTTTCTTGAGCAGTAAATCAACATATTAGAATGATTTCTGAAGGATCATGTGACACTGAAGACTCGAGTAATGATGCTGAAAATTCAGCTTCACAGGAATAAATTACATTATAAAATATATTAAAACAGCAAACAGTCCTTAGTGAAAAAAATGTATATCAAAATATTATTTAAAATGCGTTTATTTTATACTACAAATCCATTAACATATTTACTGACATATCTCTGAGACTTGAAAACTTTACATTTCTTAATATTAAGCCTTAAAATTAATATCATTATTAGTAAGGACAGAATGATCACTGCATACTATTAGTCTTTAAATGCAAGATATTTAAAGTGAACCTAAAGTATACTTGCACTAGTTCCACTTTAGCACAAACAAATTTAAGTAAATCTTTAGTTATGGCTATTTCCGGAAAACTAAAGTGCATCAAGTACAAAATTAGTTTTTCCAATTTAGCAGACTTTAAGTATATCAATTTAGTATACCAAGAGTACAATTGCAGGGTATTTATAATAAGTACAGAAATATGAAATGTATTTGTAGTATACTTAGCATAAAATAAAGTATTTCAGATACATTTTACACTAGGGGTTATTTTAAAATATATACAATATTACCGTTCTTACTGTATTTTTGATCAAATAAATGCAACCTTGGTGAATGTAACTAGACTTTTGCAACAAACATGAATGCACTAATTGTTTTACATATAACCTTTAACAATTATTTTACATTCACTATAGGAGACTATGGGAAAATCTTGCCATTTTGTGTCCCTGGAGGACAAGAGAATGGTGCTTTATGATGGAAACACCCTCATGTCATGAAAGAAATGATTGTGTCATGAAAGTGTCTGATTGTACACTGATTCAGTTGCATGTTTCAGTGAATGGATTGCTTTCCTGTATACATTGTAATATGAATATTTTCGTTTGTGTGTGTGTGTGCAAGTGGAAAATAAGTTCGCATGGGACTCCCATGTCGAGAGCAGCTAACAAACAAACCAGGGCTTTCTTTGTGGAAACCTACACCAACTGTGGAGGACAAACCACAACACAGTGATTGTTGTGGTGTACTGCTATTTCAAGGACAAAACAAAAGGAAATTACAAGTGGCAGAAGTTTATATGTAGTACTTTCATTGCCAAAGCCGTTGATTGTTCAACCGTCAGTCCTTTAGTGTTTCCAACAGGATTGAGCAGAATTCACAATGAATTTTGATGAATTTTAATGAAATCAGAGTCAATGACAGAATTTACTGAATTACAATTTACATAAATTCAACAAAATCACAGACTTAAAAAATATAGTAATATTGTGAAATATTATTACAATTTAAAATAATTGTTTTCTATTAAAATATGTATTAAAATGTCATTTATTCCTGTGACGGCAAGGCTGAATTTTCAGCATCATTACTCCAGTCTTCAGTGTCACATGATCCTTCAGAAAACATTCTAATATGATGATTTGCTGCTCAAGAATTTGTTATTATTATCCATGTTGAAAACAGTCGTGTTGCTTAATATTTTTGTGGAAACGGTGATTCATTTCTTTTTACAAGAACAAAAAGAGACGTTAGTGTGTGTACTAATGACTCTCAACCCTGGCATGCATTAATATATATATATAATTTGATTATAAAACAAGCATTGACATTTTCATTAGTTAAGAAAAAATTTCTATTAACTGAGATATATCCAGTGTAATTCATATGATACATATTCTTTGTGTTTTTCAAACTCAAGTCAAGCAAAGTTCAAGTCAACTTTGATTTATTATCATTCCAACCATATACAAGTATACAGTGGAAAGAAATGTCATTTCACCAGGTCTGCAGTGCAAATCACCACTTAGTCTTCTATCACAGACGTTTTCTTCTCTTTCTGTCAGTTTCCTCTGTGTCCTCTCTGCTAGAGGATGGGAAGAAAGTATTTGTGGGTAGGGAGAAAGTTGAAAAAAACAAAAAACATTCTGTGGTTTCCACATGCTGTTATCATTGGTTTGTGGGTGGATATTGACCCTGCCTCGAGGGATTTACAGTTTGTTTTTGCCATGTCCAGGTTCAAAAATATCTAATCTGTCTTCTCTCTTTCTGTCTTTTTCTTTCATTCAGGATGAGCTGGACCTCACAGAGAAGCACAGAGAGGCCATGTTTGCCTTACCAGCAGAAAAGAAATGGCAGATATACTGCAGCAAGAAGAAGGTTAGACTTCCAACTTTAGGCCATTTTATTTTGTGTGTGTGTGTGTGTGTGTGTTTTCCCTATCATCCTCAGTTGAAAGTTCAGTGCACCAGATTACACTGTCATCCTGTCAGAACGGTGTTTAAACATCTCATATATCAAATTGCTTGACGTAATCACCCCTCTGTCTGAAAGAGAAAGGATTCTGACTTAATGCCCCTTATCTTCACTTTCCCTGCTTTAAAAACGGCTAATCTATTAAATGTTTCCATTTATCTCTTCATTATTAATTACGTGCCAGCAGAACTTAAGGATAAGTGGACATTTAGACTTCTTAAAGACAAGATGAAGAGACTTTCTCTTACATTATGTTCTTAGCAGATTCTTTCTTACCAAAGCGACCTGAAACAAAGTACATGCTGCACTTCAGGATCTCCAGTTTGTTACTGCGGAGAGAAGTTGGCAGTGTATCAGTCAGTCTGTTTCTTTAGGCGTTACTTTCATCATCTGAGAACTAAAAAAAATGGTGACTCACGAGCTGAGACGAGATATTTTTTTAAGGTAAATGAGGAGTTTTTTTTTTTAAAGCTACCACAATTTTTATTTTAGATAAACATGCATTTCATTTAACTTTCTTTTCTCAAATGTTATATACATTATTAGCCTTTTTTATTAAATGCCAAGCCTTCTTTATAAAATAAAGTTAGAACAAATACTATTAGGTTTTTGATTTGAAATAATAGCTGGACATTTTATTCTGCTGAGTTAATAGATAACTATGATCAACAAAATAGTGGTTAACACTAGACATTGGCCCTATGCCATTGAGTCACTGTTAAGCCATGCAAGATGAGTTCACCAACTTCAAGAAAAGGCGTTAGACTTGATTAGTTTGTGATGGGAATGGAGGAATTTACTATGTCCTTGTTGTATTTTGAACATTTGCCATAGACGAGGTCATCACATGGGTCTGCTGTTCCCACCGCTTGATTCTGTCAGCTAATGTTTTGTTAAAAAGCAAATCCTATTTTATGAAATCACACTTATTCATTTATACTGGACATCGCTGCGTGTTTAGGAATGCTCGATACGGTGAGGCCAAGTCATACCATTTATCCTCCATGACCTAATGGAGCTCAGAGATTAGAGAAACGCTGGAGGGGTGGGCGGTGTTTAAAATGACATCAAACCCTCCATGATGCCACAAACATAAGTCCTGCCAGCCTGTTCTTTTGATGTGAATCCATGCGTTTAACTCAAGACAGCATGAGCACTGAAACCTGGCGCACAAACACAGCCAAAGACAGTGGGTGGTCGGTGGTTACCTGCCAGTGAAGTGACAGCAATACAGTCAGGGTGATAGAAAGCACACTGAAGTGGCGAAATCCTGCAGGTCTATAAACTGGTTGTTCTTAGTTAAATGTTCACACTGAAGCGTAAAGACCCATTGCAACTCAGTAAGCAGACTGTAGCTGCATTTGAAACGTATTTAATAAAACTGTTTCTAACATCTGTTCTTTAATTATGCATATGCAATGAATACACTTAGGATGCACTGTGTTCATACTGGCATTGTAAATTTCAATGTGGCTGACGACATTGTAGGTCACATGACAAATGACACCTCGACTTGGTTAATACGGTGTTGGTCAGATGTGCACAAGTGTAGAATTATTTAAAGGAATTAAATTTAAGGGATAAAAAGAAAAACAAAATTTCTAGGTCTAATTGTAGTCGTGAAGAAATCAATTTATTAAATGTTTGGTTACTTGCATCTTACCATGCATTTTTTCACTGTTAAAACTAAAGCATTGCGTTGGAATTCACACTCGTCTATTGTGAACAGGAAGGCCCCTCGTTTGAGCTGGTTGTCAACTTAATTAAGTGAGTGGTGGTGATGGCGCAGTGGATAAGACACATGCCTTTGGTGTGAGAGACCCGGGTTCGAATCCACTGTGAGACACCAATGTGTCCCTGAGCAAGACACTTAACCCCTAGTTGCTCCAGAGGCATGCGACCTCTGACATGTATAGCAATTGTAAGTCGCTTTGGATAAAAGCGTCAGCTAAATGAATAAATGTAAATGTAACTTGTCAATCTCAATCATTTTGACATTACACAAGCGCTGTTTGACCACTAAGGAGACCAGCCTACTTTTAAAACTTTTTTTTTTCGAAGAGCAGCATCAAGAATATTAAATATTGGGTTGGACAATCTGTACATTTATTGTAATGCTGTAATTCTACTATGTGCATGCTTTTTTCTATTCTCTAGATATGTGATGTGGAGAGTTTTTTTTCTTTTTTCTTTTTTGCTTCAATAAACCATATGATGCATTAAAAGAAAGTGCCCCACTGGGATTTTTCTTAGACGTCCATATCTATGAATTGTAGTGGTTATTGGTTACAGGTTGACCATCTGTCTGGCCATTACATCTATTCCTGTATAGCCACATATGCTGTGTCCCAATTACAGACCTAATTCCTCATTGTCATGGGACACTGAGCCGAAAGAGGCCATGACGTGAAGTAGGGCGCTCAAAATTGCCTTTTGACTTCTAGTTATTAAGTGACGAGAAGGATTTTTATAAATGTTTTGTAAATGACCTGCTTTCTGATCCTGTTTTTTGGAAGCGCAGCAGTTGGCCCGATTGGGATGCCGTTTCTGTGTTTTGATAAGTGTCTGTCAGCCACATTTGATTTAGCTCTACTTGCATCAGGAGGTCATGCTCCACGATCCAACACATGGAACTAATGAAAAAGATTTAAGACGGTGAGCGGATGGATGAGATTAAGGAAGAATATGTCTGTCGTGAGACTGCCCGTGGCTGTGCAGCAGCATTCATGCAGACTCAGCACAGTGCCCAGTCTGGGACTAGTAAAACAGGGACTTGGCGCTCTTCCCCAGGGCTTTGGTCTGGGATAGGAGGGTGGACGGATAAGGGAAGCCGTGGTTGGTCCAAAGCAAACAGGAAGGCCTCCATTTGCAGGTGCAGATTATGTTATCTGCAAGAGCCGGGAGCTTTTGATGGGTCTGTCAACCCTGGGAAATTCACACCAGTCATCTCTTTCATTACCTTCTCTTTCCATGTATCATTAAGGTGTAGACATTTTGATTTTGACTCAAATGTAATTTTAATGTGTTAATACATGACTCATATCTGACTCATATATTAATTTATGCAGTTAATTCCATAATAAACAATTAATTTATAGAAAATAATTTAATCTTTGAATCATCTTTGTATTTTTTTTTTCTCATCAAATAATGATATTAATATTAAAATCAATAAATTTATACCAGCTTTATTACATATTAGTGTTAATTTACACTAGGCTGCATTTATTTGATCAAAGATCCAGTAGTATTGTGAAACATTATTGCAATTTAAAATGACTTTTCTATTTAAAATGTAATTTATTCCTGTGGTGGCAAAGTGGAATGTCATTACTCCAGTAATTCAGTGTAACTACATGATCTTTCAGAAGATTTGGTTCTCAAGAAACATTTCTTATTTTTAGCAATGTTGAAAACAGTTGATTTTTTTAAACCACAATATATATTTTTCAGAATTCTTTGATTAATAGAAGAAAAAAAGCAGCAATTTTTGAAATATTTGACTTGTTTGACAGTCCATAAGCTCATACTGTATAGGACGTTGATTGGTAGTTATCAGCCAGAGCTGCTAAACCGGTTGCAATCTGATCACAGGTTCAACACTGAGTTTAACAAGGTGAGTCAGAGGTGACTGTCTGACATCTCTCATATGATATCAAATGGCGTGACGGAGCACAAACCAGAAAATGTGTTATTACTTGACCAGAGAATGCTAACCTATAAAACTGACATCCCCCAAACTCACCTGAATTGCTTTCATCAGAGTTCTAAAGTTAAATCATTATTTTATAAAGGTGTCATAATGAGGATTCATATTTTCTTTGATCTGGTTAGATAAAAGTGAACATTAAAGAAGAGGCAGTAATTGCAGGACGGGGCTGCATTTTTGTCAAGACAGCAAACTCGCATTCCAGGCCAGAGAGCATGTGCGGTTGCTCATTTCAAAACAAATAGTCTGTGTACAGTAATTCTAAGTGTCAGGTTGAGAATGAAAAACCAAGTAATGACAAAAATCTCCCAGCAACATCAGAGATCATTTACATTTAGTCTTAAAAATAAACAATCATTCAAAAGTTTGGTGTCAAAGTAGCAAATGTTCAAAGTAGCAAACGTATTCAATTCTGAGGGTCAGAGGGATTTCTTAAAATGGCCGTGCAAATCTATGACTGTGCACTTCAAGGAAAACACAAAATGTATAACTAAAAATGTGTACAAAATGGCCTCTAAGTCATGAAAGTATTTTTTTTTCGTCTCTTAGTGCTTCTGGAAGGGAAGGGTAACAGAAGTATTAGGGCTCTTATAACCCCTGTGAAGGGCGAGGACTATTTTAACTTTGATTCCCAAACTGTTTTGCTGACATCCCCTTCTGTACGGTGTGTTGAGCACAGTGATTATTCACCTGAGCCTTGATCTAAATGTCTCAATGCACTCAGGTGTGCAAGCTCTCCTGGCTCAAGACCAAAGCTCCAGGTACAGTATCAGCTGTCCTGCTCCTGGCAAAGGATCATTAAGAATAGTCAGTGTGGATATTAATCCGAGTTGCCTCAATTGTCCCCATTGTGGAGAAATAAACATTTGTAATCAGAGCTTTCTGATCACTACAAAATAAATGGATGCCGTTGTAATCTTACTCTCGTTCTCTTTGCTGAAGCATTCAGTGTTTTTATAAAAAAAATAGTTAATGGTGGATGGACAGAAGAGGAAGAGTCTTGATCTTGTTTTGTTTTTCCTAAGTCAGGGGCTATCAAGCTTTTCGCCTGAGTTCCTTGGGCGGTGATCCAACAAATACATAGACAAGTGGGTTCAAATGAGCAGAGTTAATCTCTGACCCATCACTGTCTGGCAGATGTGAAAGATTAGACCTGTAGGGCTGAAGTCAACATTGAAGTTTCCTTCCGATTTGAATTTAGTCAACAAATCAGAATATTGCAAATAATTATTTCTATTTTCTATTCATTTCTGTCAAAATTTCCATATTAATTCACACACACATTTGCATATATATGCATGTCTTATTATCATTGAATAAAATATGTACTTATATTTTTACATGCATTTTGGATTTGTTTGTTTATTTGGCCTGTGCAAATGTTCATTGCGAAAATTAGAGCATAATAAACATTTTCATTTGTGCGCTGTTTTTTTTCTTCAGATGTCCTGATCACTTTTCAACGCACTGTGAAAAATCTGGTTAGCCAATAAGATTTGCGCTTTTAGTCACATGCACTCACTACTGCTGCTGTTACATAAAACTACAACTTGGTGGCGCTTACAGACAGACTTTTTTTTTTTAAGTGACAGTAAATAGCAGAGGAAGAATCCCGATCTGACTCTCGTCTTTATAATTTTGTATTTGGTGTTGTTTGAGGAACACCGTAGTGAATAAATAAAATAAAAAAACTGCTTGAAAACATGTAAATACTGTTTTACCTCCTTTCCTCTCAATGAGTGTCAGAAATGGCGCTGCTTTGCGCACAGGGGCAGTCGGGGTATTTCTACTTTTTTCAAAGCGCCACCTACTGTCAGAGAGTGAAATAGCGCCGGTCCGCTGAATTTTGTACACATTGATCTGAACAGACAAATTCCATGCAAAAATCAGACCGAATTTTCATGCAGAACATAATTTTTGGTGGGAACAGGACAGGGTTTTTATCCAGCATATTTATGTGATATCCCAAAATATGTGCAGATAACAACCTGCCAATTCTCACTTGAAAGCTATGCAACAATTGAACAATTCTTGTTCAGGTAATTGTTGGTGCTTATTTTTAGCAATGCAGTTTAAATGCAGTCTCACTCAGTTTGTTGATCATTTTTATCTGTTGATATTTGCTGATCTTTACGCTGATTCATCTTCCTCTTAACAGATTTCGTGAAATAGTAATTATCTGAACTGAACACATTGAAGCATCGATGGTTCTTAGAAAGAGCGCCTCTCCGAACCGACCTCAGCCAACAATATCACAGTCGTTATGACATGTCTGTCTGAGAATGAAGTGCTCATGGGAAGAGGGCAGAGGGAAGTCCTTCACAGCATGAGAATGAGTCCTGCCAAAGATCCACGTTAATGCTTTGCTCATTAAGGCCAAATGGTGAGTGGGGAGTTGAGGAGAAATATGCAGGACGGTGGAAGTTCACCGGTCTCCAGGCCGGCATTCAAGACTCCCCGTTTATCCCAACAGATGCCCTTTTGTGAGGTGCCATCATCTCCCAAAAGGCTTGGCAGAGCCGGGTGTGAAACATCCCACGCAGTTGCTGCAAGAAGCACATTGCTATGCCAGATTTCCTTTCCAGTGTGTTCGGTGAACACAATATACAATTAAACTACTTATTAGTGGCTGTGCGGGCAGCCCGTGCTTGTTTTGAGAGGGAAGCTGTCACACTTCACAAGTTCCACTCGTTTTTGATTCATTACTCCCTGCGTAGCTCTCTGCTTTCCTGCTTTTCTTCTGAATCTTACTGCGTTTTCAGCTAATGTGGCATTGGCTCAATCTGGGAGCTGTGTTGTTTCTGTGAATCTCTGCTGGCCTACTTAAAGCCTGTGCTATTTCTGCCAGTGCTTTGAGCGTGATGTTCTGTTTCAGATCTGCTTTTTCTGAGTCGGTATGTTTGGGAAAGTGTGTACGTGTCGGGGGGAGGTGAGGTTCACCTGGGAATATATGCAGTGTGAATCTTATTGCATGTTTTATCTGCTTTGGTTACATATAATAGTAAGCAATAAATATACAGATACTTTGGTTAAATACCAGCTTCAAACTACAAAGAGAAATTATGCAAAGAAAAAGAAACCAAAGAAATAAGAGGTATTGTGATTGAAAAAAGGGGAAAAAAACAGCAACATCTAAATGCAGAAGGAACGATAGACTAAATAAATGCCTCACAGATAAGCCAATTCACACTTTTGTCGGCTGAATATTTGGTTTCACTCAACTGGCCGGTATCAAAATAAGATCATTTTCAAGATAAAGATAATTTTTCATTGCCGCAGAGTTAGGAACGTCTCATTCCCACTGAAGCGTCCATAATATGTCATTCCCAATAACATTCCGAAACCACGTTTTCCTTCCCAGCTCATTCCCGATATGCTGTTTCACATTCCTCTATTCCCAGTGTCATGTTCCTGTTGTGTGCACTCTGATAGGCATCATGCACAAGACAGTGTGGATTAATGGTGTGTGCTTGAAGTGAAAACAAGAGCCGTGTTGACGTTGTTTTTCAATAAACTCATGCTGACATGCTTAGATAAATGTTTTGAAGACATAATTTAAAGGTAAAGTTTGCTATTTCTGTGCCTTTTAATACATTTGTATTCTCTCTCAGGAAACCGAGGAGAATAAAGGTGCTACTAGCTGGCCAGAGTACTACATTGACCAGCTCAATTCAATGGCAGCTGTAAGTATGTTATTTTTGAAGACTTTTTCTTTTCTTAAAACAATGGTTATTGGAGCTCTTAGTGGTTACCCTAAGGCTGTGTGTCCACTAAAGTGTTTTAGCCAGCTTGAAAACAATTGGAAACAAATATGCGAGCCTCGGAAAAAAAATAAAAATACTTTGGTGGACACCTAATTATATATTATATATGTTACATTCCAATTCGGCATTGTGGCCTTAAAACACATGACATGTATCAATGCTTATAGATGTAGGTCTTAGCTGGCTAACTTGCGCTTCTAGTGTGAGCATGGCTTCTCATTTTATTTTGCAGAGGAAGACTCTGTTGGCCTTGGAGAAGGAAGAAGAGGAGGAACGCAACAAGACCATTGAAAGCCTTAAAACGGCACTGCGAACACAACCCATGAGGTCTGCTATGTTTTTTATAATGTCAAGACATTTATATTTACATATGGTTTTAAGTGTAAAGGCCCATACACATCGGGACGAATATCGGCGCTCGTTATTCGCCAGCGTTTTTCAACGCGTTTTTTGTGTTCAAACCCAAGCTTTTGTGTTTTACTGTAACTTCAGAAGCTCCAGACACGTGAGCAAAAGCGCCAATCTCATTGGTCGGATAGTTTTTGACGCGGCGCGCCAAACCAAAAAAACGAACCTGAGGCGTTTTTAAAAAAAAATGCCGCTTTTACGCGTGGCGTTTTTCGCGTCGGTGCGCACACTCACATTGGCGCCCTTTGTTTAGTCACGAGGCGTTAAACGTCGGCGAATATCGTGCGCGAAATTCGTCCCGGTGTGAACAGGCCTTAACGCTACGGTTTAAAAGTGTGGGGTCCGAAAAAATATAATACTTTATATTCAGCAAGGATGCATTAAATTGGTCAAAAAGTACATTAAAGATAAAATGTTACAAAATTCTGTTTTCAATTTTGATAACAATAAGAAATGTTTCTTGAGCACAAAATCAGCATGTTAGAATGATTTCTGAAGGATCATGTGACACTGAAGACTGGAGTAATGATGTTGAAAATTCAGATTTAGCATTTATATTTATCAGAAATAAATTACATTTGAAAATATATTGAAATATAAAATCGTTATTTTTAATTGTAATAATATTTCAAAATATTACTGTTTTTACTGTAATGCAAATTTGATCAAATAAATGCAGCCTTGGTGAGCATAACAGACTTCTTTCAAAAACATTAAAAAATCTTACAAACCCCACATTTTGAAAAAAAGTGTAAATATATATTTTTGTCCACTTTATATCTTAAATGGTCCATATTCGACTTCTAAATAAATAAAAAAATGTTTACATTATTGATTTTACTTGAAGCTATGCACAGCTGTCTTAAGGCAATATTTTATTTAACATGTCATAAATTTTTCCATTGGCAAGTACCTCACTCTCTTATTAAACAAACGCTTCCCTTATGGTGTTTTGGTTCTCATTATGCAAATGAGATTACTTTCATCAAACACACATGCTCACAGACACTTGCGTTTGATCAGTGGTTCCTGCTCTGCCCATTTGATCCTGAGGTCAGGTCATCAGCACTGACCTCTGCAGGGCTCGGGTCAAAACACTCCAGCCCTCTTTGTGCCTAATAACGTTCAGGCTACATATCAAGTCATTCCTTTCACAGTTTTGGCAATAGTATTTAAAGTCAAGTGTTTTATAGGGGCCATAAATCAGTCTGGTTACTGATGTGATATATTTTTTCGCATTCGTCACCTCCCTGTGGAGTTGATCATTTTCACATGTACTAATTGTTTTCGAAGACATGGCCTAGCGGTTAACACACATACGCCAGTCACATTGAGTTGTGGTGTTCATGTTGCAAATTTAATGTGGGTTTGAATCCAGCCCATGTCGTGTGGCAATCCCATTGCACTGTCTTCTCCCCATCATTTCCTGTCGCCTCTTCACTTTTGCTTATAAATCAAAATGGGCAAAAAATAAATAAATAAATTATATATATATATATATATATATATATATATATATATTATTTATTATTATTTTTTTTGCCCATTTTGATATATATATATATATATATATATATATATATATATATATATATATATATATATATATATATATATATATATATATATATATATATATATATATATATATATATATATATATATATATATATATATTGTATATACAGTAGTGGCCAAAACTGATGTCCAGGTTGTCCATTGGTTTAGAGATTTGTTTTTAATGACCCTACAAGCTTGATTAAACCATCAACCATATGAGGAAAATAGTTATTATTTTTTAAATATTTTAATTATGAGGGAGGAACAAAACACTAAACTTAATAAGGTATTTATCTGACAAAACGATTTGGCAATAAAGGGGCAAACTACAGCTACAGGGGTTTTTTTACTGTACAAAAAATGTATAGAAAAACTAAAAGCTCACAGGAAAAAGCATACATTGACTAGAGCACAATTATCCGGTATTAATATTTTGTTGTTTCTCTGTTGTTTTTCCATGTGTTAATAATTTCTTTGCCTTGCCAAAAATGACGTCTGTACAGTTTAGCATGTTTCACTGTAATATCACAAACAAAACAATTGACTCCAAGCACAACTACGCAATATCACCATATAGGGTGAAGATGTCAATTTTTCCAGACATCACTTTTGGTCACATAAATACATTTTGAAAACATGTATGATATGACACCTTTAAAATGAAAGTTTTTTTTTTGTCATTGCCTATACAATTTTAATATGAGTGAGAAAGATCCTTGACGAACAGCTGAATTTATTCCTCATAGGTTTGTAACAAGGTTCATTGATCTGGACGGCCTGACGTGCATCCTGAACTTTTTGAAGAGCATGGATTACGAGACCACCGAGTCTCAGATCCACACTTCCCTCATCGGCTGCATCAAAGCCCTAATGAACAACTCCCAGGGTCGCGCACACGTGCTCTCTCACACCGAGAGCATCAACATCATCGCTCAGAGTCTGGCCACCGAGAACATCAAGACCAAAGTGGCGGTGCTGGAGATCATGGGTGCTGTGTGTTTAGTGCCGGGAGGCCACAAGAAGATTCTGGAGGCCATGTTGCACTATCAGAAGTTCTCTTGTGAGCGCACACGATTTCAGGTGGGCTACTTTGTTTACAACCTTAAAACCAAGTATCAAGAGAGTACATATCAGGATAAATGCTAATCCCATGATGTCTTTTTTGTCACAGACATTGCTGAATGATCTGGACAAGAGTACAGGGCGGTATAGGGACGAGGTCAGCTTGAAAACGGCCATTATGTCCTTCATCAACGCTGTGTTAAGCCAAGGAGCTGGAGAAGTAAGACCACACTCGCCAGTTTTTAACACATCTTAATTTACTCTTTGACCAGATCTGTGCTTTCCTCTGTAAACATCTACCGAAATAACTCAATATTTCACCCAATAGTCACCTTTAAGAAAGTGTTGTGTATAAAAACCCAAGTTCATCAAGTGGTTCTTCAATTATCCTGTAGGCCAGCCTTGAGTTCCGGGTTCATTTGCGATACGAGTTCCTCATGTTGGGGATTCAGCCCATCATTGATAAACTCAGGTCACATGAAAACTCCACGTTAGACAGGTAAAGTCCACATTGCTAACTTTACATTTGTTGTTGAGTCTCATCCAGCAAATTTGAGCTTTTTGACTTTGCCGCATCTGTTTTTTTGTGTCCTCAGGCATTTGGATTACTTTGAGATGCTGAGAAATGATGATGAGCTCACATTATCCAGGCGCTTTGAGTCTGTGAGTAGATCAAAACATAAAATAAAAAAATAAAAAATAATAATAATATATATATATATATATATATATATATATATATATATATATATATATATATATATATATATATATATATATATATATGTGTTTGATTATATATTATGTATAAATATGATCATTTTTATATTTCTATAATATAATTATTTTTAATAATTATGTATTATTTTAATTCAAAGATGTATTTAAAATAAAATATCCTGTGACTTAACACTAGTGTATGGAATTTGTCTATTTTTTTTTCCAGATGCATATAGACACGAAAAGTGCAACACAGGTTTTTGAGCTTGTACGGAAGAAGCTGGCCCACACAGATGCATATCCGCACTTTATGTCTATTCTTCATCATTGCCTACTCATGCCTCGTGAGTGGCAATCATCTCTTTCCCCATTGTGACATAGTGACCGCATCTGTCTTTCATCCTATATTTTTCAAATAGGTCCTATAGCTTACCCACTCTTTCTTGCTGGGAATTTATTGTTTAGACTTATTTAGCTTATAAGTGAAACAATAAGCTATACAGACTTTTTCCACCAAATATTAAATGATATCATATAGGATAATGTACAGCTCGTCACTGATGCAAAACCTGTTTGGTTTTTGGTACAAAATTACAGTATTTGACCACGGAATGCCACAATTGACCAATAAGAATCAAGTATATATTTAACCATTGTTTTAAATATTGTTCAAATGATTTTAAAGGAACACGCTGACTTTTTGGGACTTTAGCTTATTCACCGTATCCCATAAGTCCATACATACCCTTTTCATCTCCGTGCGTGCCGTAACTCTGTCTGACGCACTATTTTGTCACTTATTGGGAGCAGTATGCTAGCTGGAGCCATTTACCGCCAGTCTTTGTGCTAAGCTAGGCTAGCTGTGGGTGCGTCAGACAGAGTTACGGCACGCACGGAGATGAAAAGGGTATGTATGGACTTATCTAACTCTGGGGGATACGGTGAATAAGCTAAAGCCCCAAAAAGTCGGCGTGTTCCTTTAAGTGTTCTGCATGCAGGAATGTTTGAATATGCACTTTGTTTTAGATAAGAGAAGTGGGAACACAGTGCAGTATTGGCTGCTCCTGGACCGCATCGTCCAACAGATGGTCCTGCAGAATGACAAAGGTCACGACCCTGACGTCACGCCATTAGAAAACTTCAATGTAAAGAATGTGGTTCGAATGTGAGTTTGCTTTTTTGTTTCAGACAACTTTTTTTTTAAAGATTTTCTTTGGCATTCAAATGTTGCTGTGGTGTATTTATAGGAAGCGTGCTTTTTTTAATACCGTCATTAAGTCTTTGCCAAATAAACTAAGATTATCTGTACTGGAATAATGAGTTTTTCCTTTAATCACATCGCTTTCCCTCCTTCAGGCTTGTCAACGAAAATGAGGTGAAACAGTGGAAGGAACAGGCGGAAAAAATGCGTAAAGGTCAGCATATGTTCTACACATTGATGTTTCTTTTACAGCAGGCTGTTTTTGCATCCAGATTTATTGCTCTGTAACTATTGGTGCGTTCACATCATGTAGGAATTACCATTCTAACGAAACAATAATGGAAAATGTCTGTTAAACTTATAAATTGCAACTTGAAATGTTGTATTATATATGAATTGACATCATGAGACTATTTTTAAATATACTTTTTAGCATTGAATGAAATGTTTATTTATTTGTTTATATTTTTAATTTCATAAAACTATTTTTATCTATACTTTTTTTACATTGAATAAAAATGTTTAATAATTTCTTTTGCTTATTTATTCATTTTGCTGATTATTTATGTACATTATCTTGTTTTCATAAATTCATTTAGGAATTACCATTTTGATTTAACAACAATAGAAAATGTCTTTGTGAAACATTACAAATTACAATTTAAATTTTATTGTAATTTTTATGCCTTCGCCATCATGACAACATGCAAAACATACCAGCATGTAGTGAATTAATGTAAAACTCTAACAACAACATGCATATGGGATCTATTTGGCTTTGTAAGCGTTGCCATATTAAATAATACTAACTGAAAATGAGAATGTCATCAGCTCCAAATTGATTCTCTGAGATGTCATCTCATAATTATGGTAATTCTGATACTGCCTGAATGCAGCCTATTTATAGATTCAGTTGGCTGGAAAGCAGCGTCTTCATTGTAGAGACATGTGACCAAAAATTTTGACCGTTGACCTCTTTGTCCTGCAGACCACCATGAGCTTCAACAGAAGATGGAGAAGAAGGAGCGAGAGTGTGACGCGAAAACACAGGAGAAGGAGGAGATGATGCAGACGCTCAATAAGATGAAAGAGAAGTTAGAGAGAGAAATGGGGGAACATAAACTAGTCAAGCAGCAGGTGACGGAAATGACTGCCAGACTACATGACCTCAGCACGGTAGGCTGATGATGTCACAAAACAAAACAATATAAATGTCTTTTTACAGAAGCAAACATGAATTAAGACATCACTTTTTGCATATCTAGAGACAGATAGCCAGTGTTCCTGGAGGTCCTCCCATCCCTGGCCCTCCAGGTGGACCTCTGCTACCCCCTCCGCCTCCTCCACCTCCACCTGGTGGCATGATGCCTCCTCCACCACCTCCTCCACCGGGCAGCGCTATGATGCCGCCACCTCCACCACCGCCCCCTGGCGGCCCCCCGCCACCCCCTGGACGCCCTCCTTTCGGTGGAGCTCCGCCTCCGCCAGGAGGTCCCATGGGACCATCCCTGAAGAAGAAAAATATTCCTCAGCCGTCCAATCCACTCAAGTCCTTCAACTGGGCTAAGCTCTCTGAGGTGAGACTGGCATGGTTTACAGGAGCAGATTGGGTCAGAGAAGAAAATCTTGTTTCTTAAGCCTCTGCTTTTAATCAAGAAACACTTTTGGAAGTCCAGTGACACAAATTACTGTTAAAATTGTCCTAAATAGATTGTAGTGGACTAGATTTAAAAAAATTATTTAAATGAGAAAAGTATATTTCATGATGTATATTCCTATATACTTTTTTAGTTTTTATTTATTTATTTAATTATCATGAAACTATATTTATCTATACTACTTTAGCATTGAATAAAATGAAAAAGTAAAAAGTTAACGAATCTAGTTTTATCTATACATTTTAGCACTGAAAAAGTTTCTTTATTTTAAATTTCATGAATCTGTTTTTTTTTCTATACATTTTAGCATTTAATAAAATGTTGATTTATTTATTTTCCTGATTGTTAATATGCATTTTTTTCTTGTCTTCATTTTAGATGTATTTTTTGAACTTCTCAATGCATTATTTACTTTATATTCAGAGTTTAACAATGAACAAAATATACCATGTGACTTACAACAAGTGACTTTAATGGTGATTGGATGGTGATTGAGTTAAAATCTCTCCAACAGAACAAGCTTGAGGGGACAGTCTGGACAGACGTTGACGACAGCAAAGTTTTTAAAGTCCTAGACTTGGTGGACATTGAGAAGACCTTCTCTGCCTATCAGAGGCAACAGGTCACTAAACAATGCTTCTTTCTCTGGTTTTCATTTTTTTTTTTCTATCCAGAATGATCTCACAAAGCATTTACTGTTTCTCATGCATGGTATTCATACGTTTACCCATGGTAATTCTGCATCACAGAGCATGGGGTTTGAATTAGCAGACTGTAAAATGCATTGATATCACCAGCAGCTTTCTATGAAAAGCAGACATTGGCAAACCGTCCTCATTACGCCTGGTAAACCACACACTTAGTTGCATTATAAAGCGATTACATACATTTCTTATGGCTTTACAGTCAAATTAGGGGGGGGGGGGGAGGTTGGGACCTCATTGGGTTTGTATAATCATAACCGTAATTTTAAACAATGCATTAAGTACTGTAAGCTGCTTTTAAAATAACTTTTTGAAGGCATGCTTAATACAATATAATGTATATTCATTATACCTCTCCAATTTCATCAAATTCTCACAACTTTATAGATTTAATTGACTTTTGAAGCATTATGGTATGGAAGTGTATTTCTCACAGTAAAATAAATTAAAAGATAATTGTGATTTATATCTAATAATTGCATTTTTGTTTCTCGCAATTGCAACTTTATTTCTCATCTTTATGTATCAAATTATATCAAATTTATTTTCTTTCTAACTTTATGTGACTATATCTCACAATCACGATACTTTGTTGTTGCTGTGATTTTATTTCCTTCAGTAGTGGCTATTTCTCATAATTACTGCTACCATTGCGGAGCATGTAGATTTGATACACTTATCAAGGTGGAATTGGAGAGGTACAGTAACTTGTGATGTTAAGCTTTAACCTTTCATTCATGATCAACTAGCATGCATCTTATAGTGCACACACACACACACACACATTTACACTGCATTTACAGACCTCCCATAAGGCTCTGTTTTGATGCACCCTCACGCTCACCATTCACCGCCCATGTAATGTCATCATTATGCACATCATGCCTGTTTGAGTTTGTCTTGGCTGAATTCACTAGACTACTCTGTCTCTCTAACATGTGCTGCATCTTCCTTGCTTCTTGCCTGCATTTTAGGACTTCTTTATGGTCAATAACAGCAAGCAGGTAAGTGGTTGAACAGATCTTAATAGTCTTTGCATCATCTCTACCCCTCTCACTCTTTCTGTGTCATTCATTTTACATTCTCAATGCATTATTTACTTTAGATTCAAAGTTTAACAATGAACAAAATATACCATCTGACTTAGAACATGTGACTTTAAACTGGATGGTATTTCTGGGTAATTGAGATTTTTTTTTTTTTTTTTTTGACTTTTTTCCCGCAATTGCGAGTTTATATCTTACAATTAGGACTTTTTTTTTTTCAGAATTGGAAGTTCATATCTTGCAATTTGGACTATAACTCGCAATTGTGAGTTTATATCTCACAATTCTGAAAAAAAAAGTCAGAATTGTGAGTTATAAACTCGCAATTGTGAGATATAAATTCACAAAAATGACTTCATCGCCATTGTGAGTTTATAGCTCACAACTTAATTGCGAGGAAATAAGTCAGAACTGCAAGATATAAACTCGCAATTGTGAAGAGAAAATAGTGAGATAAGAAGTTGCAATTAACTTTTTTTTTCTTCATGGCAGAAACAAGCTTCTATAGTATCTAGACAATATATAAATGTGGAAATTGTTTTTCTTTTGTTCCAAATCAATCTAATGTGACTACTTTATATAAATTATGACTAGTTAATATAAACTTTCCATTGCGACTTCTTATCTGACAATTTTTTCCTCATTATTGTTTAAAACTCACAACTCAGTTTAGATCCCGCTATTGCGAGAAATAATGTCAGAATTACAAAATATACAGGTAAGCTTGCAATAATGAGGAAAAAAATTGCGAGATTAGAAGTCGCTAGTAACTTTTTACATATTTCTTAAAAAATGTATCATTACAATTTAATTTATTTTTTTTCTTCCAGAATCAAGCTTCCATAGTATATATGGTATATAAATGTGGAAATTGTTTTTCTTTTGTTCCAAATCAATCTAATGTGACTTTACTGGTAGAGTTCATATAAACTTTCCATGTAAGTTTAAAATTCAGATTTCGGAAGAGTCTGAGTGTATTGATTCTTTTATTTGAATTCTGATCTTTAAAGTTGTTCTTGAGAGAAATGTATCTCCTTTTTGACTGCAGAAAGAGACTGAGGAAGATGTGTTGAGCTCCAAGAAAGTCAAGGAGCTCTCTGTGATCGATGGCCGCCGGGCTCAAAACTGCAACATCCTTCTCTCACGGTGAGTGATGTGTCTGACCCGGCTTTGAGTTCACCACCGGCTGCCAAGTGTGTGTGGAACTCACTGACCTCCAGATGTAATGTCATATCCTGTGGGTTAAACCTTGTGGTTCCTCCGTCCTGGTTTGGTACTGTAACCTCCACCTTGGTTATTGTATTTCCTATCAATGAAAGAAATACCACTCTTTAGTTTCTTCATATATGTAGGAGGTGGCTTCCTTGAATTCTTTATAAATCAATGCAGCGTGTGTCTCTAAACATTTACAGGAACCATTCCTCATTAATTAAAGTTTTAAATCATTTAAAAAATATTTTTTTCACTCTTGAAAACATGGTTGTCAATGTCAGGAAGGATATTTGACTTACACACAAGGAATCCCCAAGGATTCTGTGCTTGCAGAAGCTAGCTTTATACGTACAGTATGTGACTGAAGTATGAAATGAGAGCTTAACACTTTAATTATCCAGGGTTCCAACTGAGTTTCTCTTCTCAGTGGTGATTAGGCATGTGCCGGTATTCGGTAATGCGATAAATCGCGGTAATAAATATGCACGATATTGTTATCGCGGGCACTTCAAAATACCGTGAAAAATAATAGATCAGAATTTAGATTTTTAGAACGCGCATTATAGCTTATTTTCCATCAACCGCTTAAACAAACACTGCGTATGCTGCGCGAAACACGTGCGCACTCTGATGTAAACAATCGCCACGTGTATAAGCATGCGGCCGGTGCGCACTTCTAGTCTAATGTAAACAGTCCTCACACGCCGCCGCCTCTATGGCCGCCGCCGATCTATCCGGATCAATCCCGCTTCTAAAAGCAGAGCTGCCAACTCGACGCATTCAGCGCGAGACTCTTCACACGCTCACGCCACACATCCGTTTCCTCACGCAGAGAAAAATCGCGGAGCAAAGAGGACACGAAGACCGTCAAACAAGACAGAGCAGGTTACTTTTGATATGAAACAGGAGAACAATTGTGTCACAGAACGTTACATTTAAACCATTTAATGACCAGCAGCATGCTAGATGACTAAAACAAATAGATAAAGAGGAGTATTTTGCTGAATATGTGCACTGCACTTTTTTACATATTTATTTTTATTTGTGTCAGTACATAATTGTTATTATAATAAAAACCACATTATATTTGATTTAATTAGTTATTTGTAACCTTTAATAATACCAGCTGATAGGGCTTTACATGGTTACATAGCATTATGTGAGATATTTTTTTTTCATGAGAAAAAAATAACATGTGGGCTATCTACTGTAGCCTTCCTAATATTTATCCAAAATTAGTCAATACTGAATCAAGATTTAAATCAAATTCCAAGTATTGAATTGAAATCGTTAAATTTGTGTTAAGCAATACAAACAGTAGCCTACCAGTCATAGTATCATGTAATCATTGTAACATGTTGTCACTAAACTTAATAAAATTCAGTTTAGTTACCAAATGTTTTGACAATCACAATTACACCTTGTGAGCCAAGTTTTATTTTATTTTATTTTTACCCCCCCCCCCCAATTAAATTAAAATTAAAATATTAAAATATCGTGATAATACCGTATACCGTGATAAAAGCTCACTCAATTAATCGCAGCATGAAAATGTGATACCGGCACATGCCTAGTGGTGATGTTGTCTTTATACATAGTTTTACTAGAGGATCAAATTCTTATTTTAGGCTAAAAGATCTGTTTTTTACCTCAGGACTGCCCTTTTAGTATGAAACGAATCCCACAAAGCAAACTGTAACAGTTGGTGACAGCTGCCAATCCAGACGGTCTCGGATATATGACAGCTCTCTGACTGACTGTGGTTTGGCATTGGACCCAAACACCAAAGGTTCTAGTAACGCGAAACTTCAGACTACATGAAAAAACAACAAAAAAACAGACCAATTCCAAAATCTCTAGATTCACTCAAAAAAAAATAAAAAATTTAATAAAATAAATCCCCACTGCAAACTTGTATTAATGACAGTTTGTGAATAACCGACATTGAGACCCTCTTTAGCGCACATTAACAGCTGTCTTCAGCACCATCTGTAGATCACGGCCTGTGGTTCTATTACACTCTCATCCTCCCTAAATGGTCTCTTAGGATTCTCCACAAGCAGAGATTGGGGTGTAATCCATTGTACAGCCACCGAACGGACCACCCAAGCTGAGATTCACAGGGATTTAAATAGTTTCGCTTGTAGCCTGTAGAGTCATTAGTGTTGGTTTGGGAATGGTAAATGTGGTGCTGGACAACGAGGCGGCGGAGGGTGAGATGGTGGTCTGGAAATAGAGGGAGATGATACTGAGGAGTAACATATGTTCAATAATTGCAAATTAGAGCCTAGTTCATATTAATCTACTCAGTGTTGAAAGTTTTCATTTAGAGGAGGAATTGAAACCTACTAAGCCAGTTCCACAGGAATAGGTCAGAAAGGACTCTTTTAGTTTTCAAAAATTCAGTTTTGTCGTGACAGGAATAAATTACATTTTATAATGTATCAAAATGGAAACCAGCTATTTTCATTTGTAATAATATTTGACAATATTACTGTTTTACTGTATTGTTGATCAAATACATGCTGCCTGAGAATAGAAAACAATTCAAAAGAGACCAATCAAAAACTCAAGTAGTCAGGTTTTTGGTTTGTAAATAAAAATATTTCCATCATTAAAGGACATTTCTTGACAAATCTGATGTATGCTATTGAAACTTTTGTCGGTTTTATTTTAGATAGCCAATAACTTTACTTTTAGATTGCACGTGGCATTAGAGCATCATTCTCATTCTGGAGAGCATTTCATTGGACAAAAATCTATAGTATGTAGTGCAAGATGAGTCATAAATACTTTTGTCTGTTTTCCTGGAGGAGGAAAATGCCTATATATCTGCTAAAAGTTAATTTTGTCAGCATCGTCACTAGCATACAGATGGCCTCAAAGTAGTGCTGGGCGGTTTGACCAAAAATCAACATCACGGTTTTTTTCTAAATTATACCGGTTTCACGGTTTTTACCGGTTTTTTTTTTTTTTTTTCAAGCATGATGGGTGTTAACCACATTTTCTACTGAGTGAGAGAGGAAATACTGCAGTAGATTTACTTATAATGCCCTATTTTATTGTCATGAGTGAATATTATAGAAAAAAATCCACACTAATATTAATAATACAGGTTTGCAAGGCTGTTTACAAAGAGGTGCCAGCAGGACGCGCTTTAGGAGCGGCAGAAACAGTGGTTTCCCCGGTAACGGCTGTACACAAAGCAGCAACGCTCATAAACACTGCTTTATCAGGAAAGATAAAGAAAGATTCAATCGTAATAACAAAGAAACTTTTCTAAAGACCGTCAGTTCACTTCAGATACGTTAATACAGTATAAAAACACGCGCGCCGCGAGAAAAAAGACACTCTCACCCCCACACGTCTCGTGCCCATTCTAGTCAATGCTTGTGTTTCAGATCGAAGCTTCCCAGAAGCGGCTCTCCGCGCCGCTTCGCTAAATATAGGCGCCTAGTCTATTTTGACGCACCGCGTGGAGGACGGAATAAAACCTTGTCGCAGCTGTAATGCGCCGCAGATGTGTGTTGTAAATGAGGGGTGAGACTGTGTCGCGCAGCGCCGCGTTCCGATTAAAGCGACATACACCGGTATTGCGGTATATTAAAAATTCATATCGTAACAAAAATAAACACCGGTATTCGGTATGAACCGGTAAACCGCCCAGCACTACCTCAAAGCCAACACACACATGGACTAAAGGTTAAAAAGCTTTGATTTTGATTTAATTGGGTTGGATAATGGCATCTCGCAATCTGTGACCACAAGAAATGAAACGTCCTCTGCAAGATTTTTCCACGACTGTGTCTCAGGCTTATTATTCGCTGATTAAATAATAAACCAGGGAGTCCTGCGGTTACGCTAATGACCTCCTAATAATGATGTTGGGTTGCCTCTGAATGAACTGAGGCTGCCATTATTTCATTATTTTCCTTCCTGAGTTCAACTTCACTGACTCCTTAAGCATGTGAACTTTTGTTAGAAAGAACTTAGTAACACAGAATGCGAGGAATTGGAAGCGCTGCTTGGCACAAACACCTAGACTCGAACATGGAAAGTGCTCTGGCCGTGTTTCACGTCAGCGCTGTGGTTTGCAGTCTCTCTGGATCCTGGCAGGGGAACGAAGGCTGCTCTCCAGCGCTGATCTCAGACCCGTCAAACACCTGTTCTTCTTGGCCTAAAGTCCGAACATAGCTATCCCTGGATTAGATGCATCTCTCTATCATTCATTTGCTATCTTGGATGGTGGGCTTGACTGGTGGATTTTCCTCTGGGCTCTTCCTTAGATTTTCAACATGTTTTAACAGCATACTTCTCATAAATAGCTCAAACAAATTGGTGGAAAGAGCAGGAACTCATATACGACAAACTGACCACAAATGTAATGTTACTGTCGAGACGTAACCAGTGATGATTACAGATTATTTAAAGCAGGCAAATGCTGGGTTAACTTACTGTATATGAGTCATGCTATAATATCACTTCTTCACTCCAGTAATGATATATAGTGTTAGCCAGGAAATTCCTGGTAACTGGAACAAACACACGGGTTCAACATCGGGCCGCAAGATTAATAGCTCTTCTAAATAACATACACTAATTTATTTATACTGTATGCCAAAGGAAAATTGATGCAAGCGGAGGAAATTCCCTAGGAATTTCCTTTTCTCGATGTGATTAATTTGAGTTCACTGAGTTCTGTGCTGATGTGGATCTATCACTCAAATTTAATTTGTGAATTCATTTCAAATGAATTTATTTGTCCCAGGTTGCTTGATCTGTATATCCTGTGCTCGTGTTTCAGGTTGAAACTTTCCAATGAGGAAATAAAGAGAGCCATTCTGACCATGGATGAACAGGAAGACCTGCCCAAAGACATGCTGGAGCAGGTGAGTGTCCAGGCATGAGCAGACTGCAATGTGAGGGACAAAAGGAAAAGCATAGTGACACTGAGTTTAAAATGAGAAATAACGTCATATTATGAGATATAAAGTCACAGTTATGGAAAAACTGTCACAATTGCGTCAAGTCAACTGTGAGATACAACTGCAAGTCACAATTATGGGAACTAAACAATTACGGAAAAGTCACAATTACAAGATATAGTTGCATTTGTAAGACAAAGTTGCACTTGTGAGCAATAAATTCACAATTGTGAGATAGAAAAAAGTTGCATTTGTGAGATGTGAAGTCTCAATTATGGAAACAGTTGCAATTGTGAGATTTTGAATTTTGAGATATAAAGTTGCACTTGTGAGAAATAAAGTTGCAATTATGAGATTTTTTAAATTGACAACTGTGAGATGAAATTGCAATTAAGGAAAAAAGTCGCATTTGTGAGATATAAATTTGGAATTGTGAGATACAAAGTTGCACTTGTGAGATATAGTCGCTATTTTGTTAGATATAAAGTTGCATTTGTGAAATATAAAGTTGCTCTTGTGAGGAATAAAGCCGCAATTATGGATGAAAGTTGCAATTGTGAGCTATAAAGTCCTAAATGTAATTGTGAGATATACTGTAAAATTTTATAATTACAGAAAACAGTCATATTGTGAGATATAAAGTCGCATTTATGAGATAAATTATGTAATTCTATGAAACTAAGTTACAGTTCCTTTTTTTAATACTCTGAAACAGAAATGGCCTTTCAAAATAATGTCACATGAGACTGGTGGAGGATTATTCTCTATTATTAGTAATTAATGGTGTTTCTTCACTGCTCCAGATGCTGAAGTTTGTCCCAGAGAAGAGTGATGTGGACCTATTAGAGGAGCACAAACATGAGTTGGACCGCATGGCAAAGGCAGATCGTTTCCTCTATGAAATGAGCAGGTATGACAGCTAATCAAACATGGGGTTTTCAAATATAAACTGTCATTGTGACAGTTCATATATTGGTCTAATTTGAATCTGAAAAGTATGACTGATTACCCAACTGCTAGTTGGTTGGACTAGTTCTTAAGACACAGTCTTAACATTGTGGCTATGTTTATGCAACTGGTCCTTGTTGGTCTATGTAAACATACACTAGTTGGACGTCTTTGACCATTACGATGCACCTTGAGTAAAAATAAGTTTTAAAAAAATAAATGTGTGGCAGGTGTGAATAGTTTAATTTCAGAAAAAAATGGACAAGTGTAAATGCATATGGCTGTTGAAGCCACATATGCAAATTTTACTCCTCCCAAAATGGTAAAAAAAATAAACGTGTGAGAGCATGTTATAGTCTACAGGCTCCCGGTAGTCACATATGACAGTGCTACTGTAACACAGATATAACCTGCCACAGATAAGTAGCCTTTCTCTTCAGCAAGCTGAAGCGCAAACTGCCGCAAATGAGTTCGGCGACACATCCTGAAGCTCAGCACACAATCCTCTTCATTAAAAGTAGCGAGACTAAATTATCTTACCTGTGCTGATGCTGCTGTCTCTCCTATTGCGGTCTTTGAAATTAGTTGATGATAAATTAATTGCATTTCATATTTGTTGCTTTCATTGACTTGTACCAAAGCCCCTTTAAGACAAGTCATTTAATTCAGCAGCCATCTTTGAAATTCCTCTCGGACATGCCAGTGCAGCTCTTTCCCTTTGAATGGGGAAACATCAAATTCTCCAAAACTGTTCGTCAAGCTTACGATTAAATTTCATATTTGAAATTACAAATGAAATCTGACAACAACTGTCTCATTTTGGTTCTACACACGCTAATGCACAATGCGCAGTCTGTTTCTATCGGAACCGGAGCTTCTAACTGCAGCTGCTGTGACGAGATGACTTTACCAATCAAAAAGTCCTTTGGTTATACTTAAATTTGCATATAACTCAGGAATTGAAGATCGGGTTTATATTCGTTTTGTGACACATTTATGTGGTCATGTATAAATGGAAGAGATTTAAAAAATAGATAGCTATCCCATAATAAAAAAAATGGATGAAGTGACCGATACCCAGAGAGGCCCCGTTGCTGATTGGCATGGATGTTGGTCTAGTACGTTGTGTGTGAGGAGTATCTGATCCATGAAGGCCACCCACCACTGTACAGTGACTTATTCAGATCTGTTTAGTTTTTTCCACACAAACACACAGTGTCAGGAGCAAATGCGATTTCCTGCAGGAAGGAAGGAAAAGGGTTATGAATCCTGGGTGACACATTGATCTGGTCAGGCTGAGGATCCTATTCAGCATCAATATTTGCTGTAACTAAATAAGTACTATCTCATCGTAGCTATGCAGCTGCCTTATTCTTTCTAACAGAGGAGCTGAGCCAAACAAAGCACAGGTGCCTTGGCTTGCTTTGCTTGCTTTTTCCCTGGTGAATTTTTCACTCCGCTGTGGCTGATGTGTTTGTAGTGTAGAGGGTGGAAGAGAAATCTTTCAAAGAATCAACTTGGTCATCAGATTTTAGTCCCTAGGCTGTGTTTGGGCCCTCGGCAAGTGCGGTCACCAAGGTTATTATCCCCGGCACAAGTGTGCTGAATGTAACACAGCAGCGTCAGTTTCAGATAACTGGTTCAGGCAGTTTGTTCTTTATTCAGTGGAACCATTAATGCTGTGTATACAGATCATATCCGTTTAATCGTGTCCTGAGCGGGACAATAAAGTTCTACAGCTCATTTAGAATCTATTATGGGTGATGTAGTGTGCAGTCTTTTTAATGGGCCTTTCTTTTATATTTGATGTATTCTCCCTTTTTCCCTGACCCAATCCATTTCTATGTCCTTCCAACAGAATAAACCATTACCAGCAGAGGTTACAGTCTTTGTACTTCAAGAAGAAGTTTGCTGAAAGGATTGCAGAAATTAAACCTAAAGTTGAAGGTGTGTTCATGTGCTCTTTAAATGCATTTGCATTGCAAAAAATAGGGCTGTTAGTAGATTACATTTTCTAAAGTTTAAACTGTCCCATTTTTAGCTTAAGAAAATACCGTATTCAAGTGAAGAATATTCAGATTAATTATAATACCGTAATATATGTAAATTATAATGTTAAAAAATAAGGTGATGAAAAATTACGTTTCATGCATATTATTTTTAGTTTAGTCAAATAGATATTATCAATTAAATATATATACATATAAAATTGCATTTGTAATACAAATCTATTAAAATTATAATATATATGTATACATGTATTGTGTGTGTGTGTGTGTGTGTGTATATATATATATATATATAATAAAAATCTATTATAATTCTATTATAATTATGTATACATTTATTGTATATACAGATATTTATATATAGATATAGATATATAGATATATATATATAATGCTGATAAGTATTATTTACAGTATAGTTCATGAACATGAAACATTTAGGATTTTTTTTTCTCCCTTGCGTGACTATTTGTATTTCACTTTGCAGCACTGATCAAGGCCTCAAAAGAGGTGCTGCACAGTCGAAATCTCAAGCAGCTGCTGGAGGTGGTGCTGGCGTTTGGCAACTACATGAACAAAGGACAGAGAGGCAACGCATATGGCTTCAAAATCTCTTCGCTCAACAAGATTGCAGACACCAAGTCCAGCATTGACAAGTGAGAAAATCTATCTTCATGTTTACAGAAGCATAAAGAACACACAGTGATTTATATTCCAACCTTAATTGTTGCCTTTGTCCCGTTGCAGGAATATCACTCTCCTACACTACCTGATCACTATTCTGGAAAAGAAGTACTCAAAAGTCATGCTCTTCTCAGAGGAGCTGCAGAATGTGCCGGAAGCTGCAAAAGTCAAGTAGGTATAGCTGCGGATGGGCTATAGCGTGCGCTTCTTTCGTCGGCTTTACGATTTACAGGCCTGTAGGGTCTACTTGCGCTAAATGGATTTTGGGAAATAGTTTTTGCGGTGTCACTCCCGCCCACCACTGGGCTTAAATCCATGCTGTGGGTCATACAAGCTTTTGGTTACTCACATATGCAGAGGAAAACCCTAAGTTATAGTCGGAAGAAATGGGGCCCTCGGCTCTCCTGGCTCTAGGTGCTGAAATATATAAGTGGAAGAGAGATACATGGCCACCATAGCAGAGAGAGTGTGAGTACAGCTCCACTCCATGACCTCTCGAGTTCTGCGTGCCAACAAATATGGGCCAAGATGTGAGTGATACACTTGTGACACTTTCCCCCTTGGAAGATAGTTTCTAATTTTGAGTCATTCCTCATTACTTTGCCTTAAAGGGACCGTCCAAATGTACAGTAGAATGTCCACTAAACTACTTTTTAGTCGCGCCAGCGAGACTAATGTGATCATGATCGGTCCACAAGTGAAGTCACAAGACAAATTCTGCCCGTGATCTCATTTGACGGGGTAGAAAGAATTAAATGAAGAACTCTGTTTGCCTCAGGCAAATCAGTCAGTGTCATTTATTCAGACTACAAATGAAAAATATGTTGAAAGGGTCACAAGCTACAATGAGTGGACAGGTTTTCCCATAACCCAGGGCTGGACTGGGACAAAAAATCGGCCCGGGCATTTTTGCCCAGACCGGCCCACTATATGATCATAAACACCACCCATCTTTGCACGCCCTTAATTATATGCATACCAACTCCTATTCCTTAAAACCACTAATGCCATGTAATGTGAGTGAGTATAGGAACGAGTGAGAGTTAACAGATGAAATAATTCCAAATTTGATATTTATTAATACAGCTGAACTATACTCCACAGTGGTGAATCCTAAAACAAGCTATAAGCGGCTCTGGCATAGAAATACAGGTGTTTCTTACAGGATTTTTGTTAAAACTATGGTGGTGTGACCTCGGTCCTTCTAGGGGGGTTCGGGGGCATGCCCCCCCCCCCCCCCAGTGAGAAAATTTTGTGCATTTTAATGTTGAATTCATCAATCTGGTGCACTTTGAGAGTTCAAAATAAAAAGCTCCAACCCATATTCAGTGTGCAAATTAAACAAAGAAAAATTCAAACCTCTTTTAGTTACAGTGTCTACATTACACCTACTACATAATAATAGTTATAATATTAATCCAATGACAGTAATAGCCATATTTTGTAAAACAAATGCACTAAAAAATAAAGGAAACTTTCATAATTAGTGTTGTACCAATTTCTATACTTGAAAGAGATAAGCACATGATCTTTTATTTTGACGCAAACTGCATCAAGCTTTTATTTTGGCGGAAAACATGGTTTACAAACGCCTCTTATTAAATTTCTAGTGAATTGCGGTAATCGTCAACTATGCAGATGTGGAAATAATCTGCACTCATGACATGGCCTAAGTGTTTTGAAAGTAGTTCTGCTTACCGCAGGCTACACTCTCTCATCTCTCTCCTGATCCTCCGTCCTCACTATCATCATCTACCACAGGAGCTGATGAAGGTCAGAAAACATATATTTTGACACAGTTTACAGTGTCTGCTTTAAGGGCCTGGTTCTATTTTTTCACGCTATTTATCTGCACATTCCTTGCGTTTCTTCTCCATCTATTTTGACAGATACACACTGACACTGCTGCACGCTCGCTCACTCGTTTAAAGTTGTGATTGGGCCAGCCCAGTGTCAAACAAGAAAAGAGCCAATGGGCCGCTGATCTACGTGGTTTATGGGCTGGTCTGTCAGAAAAAAAAACTAACACTGACTTTGACCAATGCATTACACCGGCACAAACCCAGCGCCGCCAATTAAGCAAAACAAAACAAAACGAATGGGCCACCGATGTACAAATTGTATGGGCCGTAAAAAAAAAAAAAAAAAAAGTATGAGTATGAGATATATCGGCCCAAAAAGCACATCGGCCCACCGGGCAAATGCCCGGTATGCCCAATGGCCAGTCCAGCCATGCCATAACCACACAAGTATGTCTCTTGTGTACTTTGATAGTTCAATCTCTTGTGTGTAGGGAGGAATAAAGGTGGCACAGATTGAAGACAAGCAGCTATCAGTCCCACAGAGAGGTCATTTCTGCAGCTATGAATAGCTCAGCTCAAAACAGAGCCTTTCTCACACATTATATTATTAATGGAGTCACTTTAGTGCTATCACAAGGGTTGAAGTTCAGTTGAATGGCTGTTATATATATATATATATATATATATATATATATATATATATATATATATATATATATATATATATATATATATATATATATATCTGTGGTTCTTATCAGTGTGACCGGTTTGGAACTTGGAACGGTTTGAAGGTTAGCCTGTATGGCATATGGATATAATTGTGTTAAATGGCATAGGGGAGAATGGGGTAAGATGTGTCACCCCTTAATATAGCAAACTTTGAATTGTTTGTGTTACATGACCATATATTTAAAAAGGGCCCATCATATGCAGCTGACTGTGATTGAGAGATGTACATATGAAAAATATTGAAATACAAAATGCCACGTTTGTATAAAATATTTCAAAATGTTTTATTTAAAATATATATATAAAACGTTTAGAATATGTGTTAATTCATATTTAATATAACTGATTAAATTTTCCAAGTAATTTGCATTTTATTGGCAGGTACAATGAATTTTATGGTTCTATAAAATAATAAAAATACTTTTACATTTAATTTATATAAAATATAATCATTAAAAACATTTATAAAAAATATGTCATACTTGTTAGTATATTTTAAGATTGTTTTAAAATAACAATCTTAAAAAAAGATTAAATTATAGGAAATTGTCATGAATGATTAAATTAAGCATTTCCAAAATGGTAACTGTGGGGTAAAGTGTGTCAGATGCTGCATTAACTAATAATACTAATTGTAAGCTTTCTCCCATATTGTTTAACCATTAAATAAAAACAATATTACAAAATGTTGAAAACTGTTTCACAACGCTTCTATTAGTATTGAACTTATTTTACTGAAAATATGAAAAATGTGCTGCAAAATAAGACCTTGGAATGGGATTGGGCATTTAGAATGATATTGTTCACATTTTCCTCAATTATTCAATCCACTTGACCACAACTATGCCCTAATTAGTTATATATTAACCCCTAATTATATATTTTTTCATATACCATCATACAGTATATCATGCCCGCTATGTTATATATTTCACTTTATAGCAGACATCCTAACTAAAATATTAGTTTACATCTAATTTTCCTTACCTAGAGAACAAGTTAAGTCAAAAGTGGCACAGCTTACCCCACTCTCCCCTTACAGGATATTCTTGACTACACATAAAATAAAATGATTGTGGTGTTTATGTTTTTTTTTTTTCTAGCATGACTGAACTGGAGAAGGAGATCAATAATCTTCGCAGTGGCTTGAAGAGCGTAGAGAGTGTAAGTGCTGCATGAATCCTCTTTGTTCACAAGCTTAAAAGCAAATCATCTACACTGGCTCTCTCTCATGCAGGAGTTAGAATACCAGAAGAAGAGTCCTCAGCAGTTTGGGGATAAGTTTGTGTCTGTAGTCAGCCAGTTCATCACAGTGGCCAGTTTCAGCTTTTCTGATGTCGAGGACTCCCTCGGTGAGGCCAAAGAACTGGTGAGTGTGTGTGCCGGACTGCATGTGTTTGTTTGTGTGTTTATCTTTAAGGTGCACATCCTGGTGCTCGCTGAGCTTCTTTCAAAGGCCAGCTGGAGAAACAGGCTGCAGTTACCCTGGATGTCCTGCTGCACGCAGGAGCTGACCTTCAACCTCTTACTGTGAACGCTTCCTATGTAGTGACCCTGGCACTTTCACTGGCCCCTGGGGGCCCTACAGGACGTCGAGGAGGAAAAGGACATACAACTGTTACTGCTTTCGCAAGCCCCATCTGTGCAGAGGGAGGCACACACACCCACCTTATATTATCTTCCAGTCCTGTGAGAGGAAACGAGTATATGAAATCTCAAGGTTTTTGAAAGCCAAAATGCAGCCAATTCATAATATATTGTGCTTTTATGACAGGATTGTGAATGTTTTGTATGTAAAAATCTTGGATAAATGGGACAGCCCACCTCAAAGTTCTTAGAAATGCACTATTTGTATTCATGTTGGTTTCATATTTCATAATATCTGAATGTTACTTTTATTATATATATAACTAAAATGTTAACCAGGATAATAACTCAGTTATTTTAGTATTATTTATATACTATTGGAGTAATAATTCATAATTTCAACTGACTTTTATTCTTCAATTACTTAGTTTTAAGTTTAGTTTAAGTTTGTCATTTTATGTGCTTTTGTCATATATTTTTTATATTTTTTTCACTTTCAGTAATTTAATTTAAATTATTTCAGTTAGTTGCCAAGGTTGCATTTTTAATTTTTATTTAATTCCTTTGACGTTTTAAAATTTTCAACTAATATTTTTTTTTATTTCAGATTAATTTTAAAATGAATAATAGTTGTAGTTAACAATAACAACACTGCAAATCATTTGACATTTTAAGAGTCTTATTGACCTTGATACACAGCCATGAGGGTATACAGGGGTCGTCTATGATATCATTTTCTGATTTGTTTTGAGGGGGTTTTTCCCCTGCATGTTGGTAACAGCGGACAAAGCGGTCAAGTTTTTCAAATATTAATAATTAGCAATGAAACAGTTTTCTTTTGTCTTGATTATTCCATCATGACATTTAAATCTTTTTTTTTTTTTTTATGCTTATGTATGAACTGCATTTGATAGAAAGGTCATGCATGTAAATACACAATAACATGCCGTATGCACTCTATAGCAGAAAGTCTTTACCTCCAACCTAACCTAGGCCTCCAGCCTGAAGTCTGAGACAGATAAGAAGAGATGTAAAAGCAGGGCAAAGGAGAAATAAAAATATGCCCCTTGGCTCTCAGGCACGTACAGGCCCAAAGAGGAGCTGTTCCATATGGCAGTGATAAAGGCACATCAAAGGCATTGTGGGAAGGCTGGGCCTCCCCTGTGGTGAGACGGCACGAGGCAACAGCAGTGCCATGGCAAGACTCCAGTCCCCTGTGTTTAGGCTGTAATCAGTCACTGGAGAAACCTTGGTTAACAAGACCACTTTATGCTTTGCTACCGGTGACCGGATAACTAGCAGCGCGTCACACAGTTCATTTACTAGAACTTCATTAGACTCCTACAGTTTGTTATGCTACTGTTTGCCCATTCCACTGCAATTTGTTTTTCCTCTCGGTTTGACCTTTTTTGCAATGTTAAAAAAAAAAAAAGTTGATGGGTTTGCCACTTGACTACTCTGTTGTCAACTACATCATTCATTGTTTTTATGACATAAGTAAAAATATGGCTTTTTGTGACAAATTGAATATTGTTGTTGAAAACTGTGCTGTTCATTATTTAGCAACATTATTCAGTGACATGTAAATTATTTAATAAGTGTATTTAACATGTTACTTTTACAATTGTTCTTCTAAATAATATTTTTGGAAAAAAATTGTCTCTGCATTATGGAGCAGTAACCACAATTTCATTTTCTTTCAAGTCTTAGAAACCACTAATGGTCTGGAAATTATAAACAAGCTACAGTAGTCATTTATAGCTATTATTTTACAAACAGTGCAAAGAAATACTGTATGTTGCAAGAAAAAAAAATCTATTCTTGTGCCACAGTAGGTTTGTGCTTAGAATGTGTGTTTTTGTGTGTGAGGGATTCATGTTCATGTCACTACTCTGAAAGTAAAGAGAGCAGGAAATGGCTTTCATATGACCAGTGCTTCTGTTCACCAGTTCTTAAAGGTAGTCAAGCACTTTGGGGAGGATGCTGATAAGATGCAGCCTGACGAGTTCTTTGGGATATTCGACCAGTTCTTGCAGTCGTTTGCAGATGCCCGTCAAGAGAACGAGAACATGCGCCGACGCAAAGAGGAGGAGGAGCGCAGGGCACGAATGGAGGCTCAGGTCAGTGAACACTTCACGAAGTTTTATATAAATATACTCACCGGCGGCCACTTTATTAGGTGCACCTTGCTAGTACAGTGTTGGACCCCTTTTGTCTTAATTTTCATGGCATATATTCAACAAGATGCTGGAAACATTTTGGTCCATATTGACATGATCACATCACACAGTTGCTGCACGCAGATTTGTCAGCTCCACATTCATGATGCAAATTACATTTCCCATTCCATTCATGTTCAAGAAACCAGTTTGAGGTGATTTGAGCTGATTGAGTGATTGAGCTAGGCTGTGGCATTTCAACGATGCTCAATTGGACCAAATTGTGCCAACAGAATATCCAACAGCAGAAATCGAGACTCATCAGACCCTGCAACGTTTTTTTTTTTTTTTTTTTTTTTTTTTTTATCTTCTAGCTGCTGTAGCCCATCTGCTTTAAGGTTTGACGTGTTGAGCGTTCAGAGATTCTCTTCTGCAGACCTCGGTTGTAATGATATAATAATATTTGAGTTCGAACCAGTCTGGCCATTCTCCTTTAACCTCTGGCATCAACAAGGCATTTTTGCCCACAGAACTGGCGCTCACTGGATATTTCATTTTTTCAGTCCATTCTCTGTAAACCCTAGAGATGGTTGTGCGTGACAATCCCAGTAGATCAGTAGTTTCTGAAATACTTAGACCGGCCGTCTGGCACCAACAACCATGCCATGTTCCAAGTCTCTTAAATCACATTTCTCCCCAATTCTGATGCCCAGTTTGAACTTCAGCAGATCGTCTTGACCATGCCCGCATGCATTGAGTTGCTGCCATGTGAAATTGTTAATGGCAGTTGAACAGGTGTACCTAATAAAATAGCCTCTGTGTGTATATATATTTAACTTGAAAAGTTAAGTAACTGACAGCCTCTGCTCAAGCCAAACCACTTAACTCATCTCATCAGGTCCATATCTCATCTCTTCATTCTTCACCCATTTACTGCTAAATATGATGTCCTCTTTTTTGATGTCTTTCAGCTCAAAGAGCAGAGGGAGAAAGAAAGGAAGGCTCGAAAAGCCAAAGAGAACGGAGAGGACGACGGGGGGGAGTTTGACGATCTGGTGTCCGCTTTGCGTTCAGGAGAGGTTTTTGATAAAGACCTGTCAAAGATGAAGCGCAATCGCAAACGCATAAACAGCCAGACATCAGACACCGGCAGGGAGCGTCCAATTACCAAGCTTAACTTCTAAATGGCAGTCATGCTGATCAACCACTGAGACGCATTTCATTGCAACCAAATAACCTCCTTGCAGTGGTGAATGTCTGGAGGACACTCATTAGCTCCTCTCCTCATATTAAACACCATCACTGGTAGCGGAGGAAACCATGCTTACCCAAAGACAGTCAGTTTATCTTGTGTCATGTGACTGTAATGGGCCACCTGTGTAAATGCAGAGAACTTAAGAATATTGCTGCAAAATGAACCTAATTTAATGATTCATTTCATCAAGTGTGCTGGAGCACCAGGATTATTATCAGAGATATTGATAAATGTGAGTTTACTGACTGGTTATGAGTCAGAAGCTCACGTTCATTTGACCACATAAACTTGCAATTCTTGTCAACCCCCTTTTTTCTTACTGTAACAAAACAAATCGTCAGAAGCGTCAATGACTCTTGGCACCCATGTGAACTACTCCATTTCTTGCTTTTCTGACTACTTTTCTCTCAAAGTGGGAACAGATGGTTATTTAAAGAGGTTTAATGACAAGTGTCTGTATATAGGTCACTGAAAAGCTGTAAAGTGACTGTACCCCTTTAAGAGAGGGTTTTGCCCTTTCTACTAAGGGTGTTTTTTTCTTTCTTTCTTTTTTTTATACATAGAGTGTTTTTAAGGAATATTACTGACATCAATAACCAGGGCTGTGGGTTGCTTATTTCGGAAAGTTGACTGCATTGTGATATCCGGTACAGGCTGACTGGGAATGATTTTTTAAAGGTGTGATTTTTAGGGGCCTCTGGTGCCCATGTTGTGTCTTAAACACTGTGGACGTCATTGTACAGACTCTATGACTCTCTGATGTCAAGTGTTGGACTCTCTGTTTGAGGATGTGAAATGTAGTCATATTTAAAATGATCTGCAAGTAATCAGATCAAGGCAATACTCTTCTTCCCTTACATTCATCCTTCCTGTCTGGAGTCTCTCCTGGTTTTTTTATGATCAGCCTAGTTGTATGACAAAGTTTCCTTTTTCAGTGCAAGATACCTCCATTGGACTTTTATAATTTAAGGAAAACTCAGCCTTCCATTGTAAGATGAACCATAAGAGAATAAATGGAAGAATCTGAAAAGTATTTACTGTTACATGCTGTCAATTTAAGTCGCAATAGGGTTTTATGATAAACAATAACTGAGACAATACTTTTTTTTTGTAAAAACTGTCACCACACTGTTCATTCCGTTTTTGCTGGATCAAATATAGTCGGACGATGCCTCCTGGTGGCCATTATTCACAGTTCAAACAATGTCAAAAATATAATTTAAACCAGAACTGATCTCAGCACAACGTTTATTCAATGTCTGAAAGTGTTTTCATGATTTCCTTTACAAAACATCTACATCAGAAGATTGATGTGCTCCCACGCTCAGAAACCGTACCTGAAATCAGGCAGAAATTGATAGACGATTAAATCAGCGCAGAAGGAAGCCTCCACAGAGGGGGTCGTCGCTCTCCTGGGTGAAGCTGGCCACACCACTGTAGTGAGCATGACCTCTGACCTCTACTACCACAGCCTTGAAGTCCCCACACATGGTCTCCTTTAACAACAGAACAGCTGCAAATGGCTGATTTTGTTAAAGAAACAAGCATATAAAATACATTTCTAGGACTAGTAACATTTATAATACCTCACTTATTTACAACAATAAACAGATATGAAAATCTGTTTTTATATGCTACAGGTACCTCTACTGCTGTTCCTGTAAATACTGATCCTGTAGCTCCGCTCTGGAAGCTTCTGGCCTGGTTCAGTGCGATCAGGCCTTTATGGTACTGAAGAGCGATACGAGCGGTGACGCCAGACCCAGTAGGACTTCTATCCACCTGACAAGCCATATAACAGACATCTGTCACATAGACTGAAGAGCAAAAGAGTTGATATCATTTTAGAAGGAACAGTATCTAAGGGTAGAAATTCCCGTGTATGGATTGATATAAACATGTAAGCCGGTCACTGCTGGTTTTACCTGCGCGTCAGCAAAAACACACACATTGGTCGTGGGCTCTTCAGAATAACTATCTTTGCCGTCAGTAAGGATTGTGCCATAGAGGAAGGCCAGATCCTCACTGACTGGATGGTACAGCTTTACCTAGGGTCATAACAATAATTAGTCCACTAATTATAGATTAATAAAACACAATGTGGAATAAAGGAAATTCAGAAATAAATAAATAATTTCATCCAGTATCACCATATTCAATTCATAGATTAATCTTGTTTGATCCCATTGTTAGAAAAGGTGATTCTTTAAAGGGGTCATATAATGTCATTTTTGTACAAGCTAATATGATTCTTTAGGGTCTAAATGAAAATTTTGTAATATACTTTAATTAAAAATTCTCATTAGTATTGTAAGAAAATACTAATTTTACTTGGTCAAAAACAGCTCTGTTTTCAGCACGCCGTTTAAGTGCATGTGTCTTTAAATGATAATGAGCTTTGCTCACCCCGCCCCTCTGTTCTGTGCATACACCGTTTGTAACACAATAACCATAACGCGTTGTTCATTATAAACGTGGGATTATGAATTATATTGAGAACGTCACGTCATACATAGAAAACATGCCGTAATGTACCCTGAGTGTAAACAGCCACATTCATCGTGAAGCGTGCAGCAAGCGATTTGCAAAGATTAATATAAAGATTAATATAAAGGTTAATATAAACGTTACACTCACTTCATTTCTTCTGGAGGTGCAGCAGGAACACGAATAGTTGGTACCGATCCTTTTTTCAGGAGCAGCTTCTTAGCAAAACCAGCTTTTTACTGACCTCTTTTATAAAGCAGTCTGGTGAAATGATTCGCGCAAACATGAAAGCAGTGACGTTGATCGTGGGGAATATTCCCTTCGAAAACAAACTCAGCCACTGCGTCTTCAGGGGTTCGGATTTAGGAACATCAATATGACTGCTATGTTCCTTATTATACCCAAGAGCAGAACACCACAATCGCTTAAACGCCATTCTACTCAGTGCTCCAGCGTATCAACAATGAACATGCCGGTCGGCGCGGGCTATGATTGACAGCTCGCTCACGAGGGCGGGTCTGTGTTGAAACGCTGCTGTCAATCAACCATCGTGGGAGGGCCGTCGATTTTGTGACGTCACAAAATCGAACAGCTTGATTTGAGATGGGAGGAAACATAAGAAGATTTAAAAAAAAATAACACTGGATGGATTTTTATCATTTTATGATGGTTGTGTACAGGCACTGCCAACACACATTTCAGTACAATCAACTTGTAAAAGTGCATGTACCATTATATGACCCCTTTAAAGTCCCCCTTGTAGTCAATAATTTTATAACTAATCTTTGATCACCAAAGTTACATATTTAAATGTTTTTTTCCTGTGAAAATTTCTATTCATGCCTTCAAATAGCTTGAATGTAACTCCACACCCTTGCTTCATTAAGTACATGCGGATCCATGAATACGCAAATTAGTCCCGCCTCCACTCACTCACAGCAGCTCAGAGATCCACTCGCTCAACTTTACTGTAGTAAACACTGCACAATGCCAAGTGGAAATACTGGTTTAATCCAGCCGTATATGTTTGAACCAGAAACCGATTCAGAAGAAGAAGTTTAAGAGTGAATTATACAGGCTCGTCTACAAGTCGATGTATCAGAATGGTAATGCAATTTATGTATAGCTCTCTACAACGTCGGACACATAACAGTAATTAATATGATTAACCTTTGGCTTGACTATGTTGTCAAACAGATAATAATGTGTTGCTAATGTTACACAAACCATGTTCCCGTTCACCATCTCAGAGTCGGACAGCTGCCTTCTAAAAATCAGTATCCTTAGAAAAGCTTTGAACAACTCAGAACGTCAGTGGAGAAATTGTTTATAACATCATAATATACATCTTATACATAATTAACGCACTATATTGCTAAATGTGCCCGATTTTTTATATCAACAGAAAAATATACCGGCATAACCTGCCTTCTCTAGTCTTGAGACTCCCCTGCTTCACAGCATAGTAATGATATGCTAAAGCTCCTGCACGTCGATGTGATTGGATTCATTTGACCAGTTCTCTTTATTAACCACTTTTATATTTTTAGTCTTAGTTAAGAATAACAACACTGGGTCAGTTACCTGGGATTTGACAGCATCACTCACAGCCGTGGCTGCATCCACCAAATCTCTAGTTTTGGACTTGTTGACATCCAATCCAAACTTCTCAGCACTCACAAATGCATAAAGAGCTCCACCATAACTGATGTCCACAGTGATGGACTCATATCCTGGTACAGAGACACTCACATCTAGAAAAACAAGGATAGCAAAGAATTAAATTGACTAATGATAATAAAATTCAAACTTTTGCAATTTCTTTTATGATCGCATTGACATGCTCTGATCATGGTTGTCTATACCTGTAGCGAAAGCAAAGGCTGGCACACTGAGAAATCTGACAGCTCCGGTTTTCCCATTGGAATATTGTGTAAAGGCCTTCACTAAGCCACAGGGGCAGTGTATGTTTATCTGCGTCTCGGGTGAAGTGGGCTCTTTAATCAAACCATAATCCACCGCAAAGCGCCCGAGCGCAATGACAGCGTGGCCGCACATAGTGCTATACCCTTCATTGTGCATGAACAAGACGCCGAGATCAGCCTCTGCTAACTCACTTCTGACCAGAAGGGCTCCGTACATATCATAGTGACCACGGGGCTCAAACATTAAGACCTTGCGAAGATGATCGAGATGCTCTCTCACATAACGTCGTTTGGCAAGGATGGTGTCCCCCTTCACTTCTGGAAACCCGCTCAGGATAATGCGCAGCGGCTCTCCACCTGTGTGCATGTCCACTACTGATAAAACAGACCCGGAGTGAGGGGGCAGCTTTGGGAACTCCATAGATCACTCTGTAGTAAAAATAAATTCATGAATACATAAATAATGAAAAACAGATTTGCAATAGTCTCAAAACAACTGTATCTTTCTGATTCATCTTTTTAGGGTACTTTGATTTAACATGCAATGATTTTTAAAATGTTACAGGTTTATGCTAATGAGAACTGTCACATGAAATTTAGGACAAAAGACAGTGCAGTTTTTTTTTGTGCCACCAAGTATATATAAAAAAGAATAAAAAACTTTTTAAATAAAGTCTTCAAATATGACATGATTGTACGTAAATAATGTGTAAATAGTTTATTAGCTTAAAAAATAAATTGGTTAAAGTAAAGCTGACGGGTGACATTGTAAAGATAACTCATAATACTGAAGAGGTACATTAACTATAAAGATTTTATGATGTTCTTTGTAACGGACTCTCAATGTACAGTAATCAAAACTGTACTGTCAAACTGCTAAATGTGATTTTAGTAATAATCCTACTACAACTGTTGTCCAATCATCACAGTTATATTATTATCAGACCATTATAGACAAAAGTGGTCAAATGTAAAAGTTTTGCATTCGGCAAACTATATAACAAGAAGCTATTGCGATGCTTTGAATCTGCATTGACACTCAACCTTATGTAGGTTATGTCTTTCTGGTAACATCAAAGCTGTCGGTGGAATATGGTACTATGATTAAAATCCCTGAGATCTAAGAAGGCCATACGATTTTACTACTGTAGCTCTAAAGGATTGTCCATAAATCAATAATAAAAAATAAAAAATCAACATGTTTAATCTTCATGATTTTTTTTTTTTTGTAACGTTACCATAAACAAACAGATTTCTTAGCCCCATTGTAAGAAATTAGGGGACCTTAGCCCCATTGTACCCTAATCCTAAAGCCTTTATGCAGAAATACACAGTAACACAGTTGTCAGAATTGTGTACAGCGCTAGTTTTACTGAAATAATTTGAAATATGAAGCAGCATTTTACCGTCACAGCTTTGCACTGTTGATAGGCTAACGTTACTTATGAGAAAGACAGAAAGTTTAGTAAACACATCATCGGAAATATTATCGAATGGTTTATGTTTTTACGACTGTTTATTAAAAAAAAATGAAATGTGAAACTTACTTTTAAATGGAACAATTCTTATAAATCTGCTCTTTTACCACTTTCTTTGATTTTGCTTTTCCAAATTTCAATGTGCAGTGCAGTGGCTCTTTATTGCCTCTCTGTGGCCTGGATGAGAATGAAAGCTACTTTTTTTTTTTTTTTTTTTTTTTTTTCAAGTTACAGATTATAATTACAAATAAAATTACAATAGGGTTTCAGCACTTCGTGCTTGAACCCCTAAATACAAAACAAAGAACAATGACGGTTACATTACATTATCACAAAGTGTATCATACTATCTTATATGTATTACTACCATTAAAGAGTCTTACATGCAATATATATATTTTTTTCTGTGATGATAAAGTTGTATGAGCAAAACAAATGCAGTATTGAGGTAAGAAATGTGCTGTAAACCACAGCCAACATTTTTCAATTAACTGATCAGACAAATCATTAATAATTCACCAGACCTGTACCCAACACTGACTGCACAACTGATTATTTTTAATTTCGTTAATCTAGCCAATTTAGTTAATATTTTTATTTTCTAAAGTTTATATAACTTAGATCTCTTTTATTTTATTTATTTTGACTTATACTTTTATCACTTTTTGACAAGGTAACGCAAGGCATCATCATATAAATATATATATATAAAAAAATAATAAATAAATAAATATATAATTCTGTCACAACTGATATTCTTCGCGTGCCAAGCCCGCGAAACCTGCCCACTCATTTTGAATGACTACTGGACCACTCATTGACCAGCTTTTCTGAATCTTAGTTAGCTGCTAGCCTACTTTTCTTTTGTCCCACTACAAAGGTAAATGATACTTGAAATTTTGAAGAAAGTAAATAATAAAATCTAATCATAGCATAACGTTAGCAGCTACTATATTATTGGTAAAGTTAGGCCTAACTTTACTCAGGGTAACGTTAGTCAGGCTTCACCTAATGAACATATAGCAATTGTCATACAATTGATTAACTGTCTTTTCAGGAAATATACCACTACTTTTCACGTAAACAATGGTTTTCCGTTTTTGTTTTTTTTTTCATTTTTGAAAAAAAAATTAAATAGGCTACCGTTAAATTAAACAATTAAATACCGTTAAATGCCGTTAAGTCTGTGTGACGTCATTTGGGATAATAGAGCAAATCCGCTCAGATTGAAATAAACTTTTTTTGTTTCATCAGTCATGTCTATTATGTTAACGTTTATTTCAGTCATGTCTGTTATGTTATATTGTTACTTTAAAATAAATAAATTATAGAATTGTTATTAATAATATCGTTACTACTTTGTATGGAAAGCGCTTTGTCTCACATGAGTGCGTGAGCGTGTCTTGTAAAGATGAGATCAGATTTATAATGAAATCGGCCATCCGTCAGTCATATTATTAATATTATTAATACCACTACATTTAATAATATTTAAATATGTAATAATATTAATATTGTTTTCTTGATAACAATAATATTAATAATTATTATTTTTATTTCAGTCATTATTGTTAACAGTGTTAATAATAATTAAGTTGGCTTGAGAAAGCCAACTTACTGAAATCCTATTTAAACTTATTATTATTATTATTAAGTTGGCTTGAGAGAGCCAACATATTGAAATCCTATTTAAACTTATTATTATTATTATTATTAGTGGTGCTTTTTTAAAAGCATCACTATTGTTATTGCTCATACTTATTATTCTTTTTATAATTAGTGGTGCTTTTTTGAAAGCATCACTATTGTTATTGCTCATACTTATTAGTGGTGCTTGCTGAAAGCAAGGCATCACTATTGTTATACTCCATACTTATTAGTGGTGCTTGCTGAAAGCAAGGCATCACTATTGTTATTGCTCATACTTATTATTATTAGTGGTGCTTGCTGAAAGCAAGGCATCACTATTGTTATTGCTCATACTTATTATTATTAGTGGTGCTTGCTGAAAGCAAGGCATCACTATTGTTATTGCTCATACTTATTATTAATGGTGCTTGCTGAAAGCAAGGCATCATTAGTGTTCTCTTGCATACTTATTATTATTAGTGGTGCTTTTTTAAAAGCATCACTATTGTTATTGCTCATACTTATTAGTGGTGCTTTTTTGAAAGCATCACTATTGTTATTGCTCATACTTATTATTAGTGGTGCTTGCTGAAAGCAAGGCATCACTATTGTTATTGCTCATACTTATTATTAGTGGTGCTTGCTGAAAGCAAGGCATCACTATTGTTATCCTCCATACTTATTAGTGGTGCTTGCTGAAAGCAAGGCATCACTATTGTTATTGCTCATACTTATTATTAGTGGTGCTTTTTTGAAAGCATCACTATTGTTATTGCTCATACTTATTAGTGGTGCTTTTTTGAAAGCATCACTATTGTTATTGCTCATACTTATTATTATTCTTATTCTTATTATTCCGGACAAAAGTTCGGCGCGTAATGCGCCCCGCACCGTTTGTCACAGACCCCTGAGTGAGGCGTCAAATCGAGCGGCTCATTGAGGAGAGGTGTGCTATGACTTTTCTAAGCGATCGGGTGTACGATGTTCGCACAGCGGACGAAAAAGCGGCCAAAAAAGTCCCATTGACTTTACATTGGGAGTTCTAAAAATATTTGAATCCCAACCGACGTTTTCACACACACAGACTCCAAAGGGCCTGACACCCCTGCATCTCTCCCTCTCTCTCTCCCTCAGAGGATTTATATTATCAAGCAGCCAATAAGTAATGGCCTAAAATCTTCATAGCCACACCCTAGCAACCAGTTTCAGCACCCTAGCAACCACTAAGAGCTCCCTAGCAACCACCCTAAACCAAAAAAAAACATTTTTTTTTATTTTTTTTATTTTTTAAAGCAATTTTACTCTCGTGGCCTTGCGATATTGCTCCATGCTTGTGCCTATTCGGCCATAGGCACGAGGCCGCAGGCCGAGTGCCGTACAGAAGGCACTCGTTATTAAAGATTTTAAGAACTCTATAAAAACTCCATAGTAACCATATTTGACAACTACCAACCACCTAGTAACACCATAGCAACTAACAAAAACACCTTAGCAACCACCCTGAACACCCTAGCAACGTCTAGAAATGCTCTAGTAACCACAAAAAACTCTAGCAAGCACCCAGAACACCCTAGCAACTGCCTAGCAACCACCTAGAACACCTAGCAACTGCCTAGCAACCACCCAGAACACCTAGCAACCAACCAGAACACCCTAGCAACTGCCTAGCAATGCCCTAGTATCCACCCAGAATACCATAGCAACTGCCTAGCAACACCATAGCAACCACCCAGAACACCCTAGCAACCACCTAGCAACGCCCTAGCAACCACCAAGAATACCCTAGCAACTGCCTAGCAACCACCCAGAACACCTTAGCAACTGCCTAGCAACACCATAGCAACCACCCAGAACACCCTAGCAACCACCTGGCAACAGCATCTTGCTAAAAACATGCTGGCAACATGCTAATCAAGCTAGCATCATGCTAGCAACATGCTAATCAAGCTAGCATCATGTTAGCAACATGCTAATTATGCTAGCAACATGCTAATCAAGCTAGCATCATGCTAGCAACATGCTAATCCTGTTAGCATCTAGCTAAAAACATGCTAGCAAAATGCTAATCATGCTAACATCATGCTAGCAACATGCTAATCAAGTTAGCATCATGCTAGCAACATGCTAATCAAGCTAGCATCATGCTAGCAACATGCTAATCAAGCTAGCATCATGCTAGCAACATGCTAATCATGTTAGCATCATGCTAGCAACATGCTAATCATGCTAGCATTATGCTACCAACATGCTAATCAAGCTAGCATCATGCTAGCAAAATGCTAATCATGCTAACATCTTGTTAAAAGCATGATAGCAACATGCTAATCATGTTAGCATCATGCTACCAAAATGCTAATCAAGCTAGCATCATGCTAATCATGCTAGCATCATGTTACCAACATGCTAATCAAGCTAGCATCATGCTAGCAACATGCTAATCAAGCTAGCATCATGTTAACAACATGTTATTCAAGCTAGCATAATGCTAGCAACATGCTAATCCTGTTAGCATCTAGCTAAAAACATGCTAGCAAAATGCTAATCATGCTAACATCTTGTTAAAAGCATGCTAGCATCATGCTAATCATATTAACAACATGCTAATCATGCTAGCATCATTCTAACAACATGTTAATCATAGTAAATCATGCTGGAATGTGGTAAATCGTAGTAAATCATCTTAGAAATATGGTAAATCGTGGTAAATAATGCTAAAACGTGGTATATCATGGTATCACAACATGTTAATTGTGTTAGCATCTGCCCAGTGGCGAGTTTTGCCACTGCAAGCACCACTTCACATTTTCTTCAGGAAATGTACATTCTAGTTCTTATTCTTATTATTCCGGACAAAAGTTCGGCGCGTAATGCGCCCCGCACCGTTTGTCACAGACCCCTGAGTGAGGCGTCAAATCGAGCGGCTCATTGAGGAGAGGTGTGCTATGACTTTTCTAAGCGATCAGGTGTACGATGTTCGCACAGCGGACGAAAAAGCGGCCAAAAAAGTCCCATTGACTTTACATTGGGAGTTCTAAAAATATTTGAATCCCAACCGACGTTTTCACACACACAGACTCCAAAGGGCCTGACACCCCTGCATCTCTCCCTCTCTCTCTCCCTCAGAGGATTTATATTATCAAGCAGCCAATAAGTAATGGCCTAAAATCTTCATAGCCACACCCTAGCAACCAGTTTCAGCACCCTAGCAACCACTAAGAGCTCCCTAGCAACCACCCTAAACCAAAAAAAAACATTTTTTTTTATTTTTTTTATTTTTTAAAGCAATTTTACTCTCGTGGCCTTGCGATATTGCTCCATGCTTGTGCCTATTCGGCCATAGGCACGAGGCCGCAGGCCGAGTGCCGTACAGAAGGCACTCGTTATTAAAGATTTTAAGAACTCTATAAAAACTCCATAGTAACCATATTTGACAACTACCAACCACCTAGTAACACCATAGCAACTAACAAAAACACCTTAGCAACCACCCTGAACACCCTAGCAACGTCTAGAAATGCTCTAGTAACCACAAAAAACTCTAGCAAGCACCCAGAACACCCTAGCAACTGCCTAGCAACCACCTAGAACACCTAGCAACTGCCTAGCAACCACCCAGAACACCTAGCAACCAACCAGAACACCCTAGCAACTGCCTAGCAATGCCCTAGTATCCACCCAGAATACCATAGCAACTGCCTAGCAACACCATAGCAACCACCCAGAACACCCTAGCAACCACCTAGCAACGCCCTAGCAACCACCAAGAATACCCTAGCAACTGCCTAGCAACCACCCAGAACACCTTAGCAACTGCCTAGCAACACCATAGCAACCACCCAGAACACCCTAGCAACCACCTGGCAACAGCATCTTGCTAAAAACATGCTGGCAACATGCTAATCAAGCTAGCATCATGCTAGCAACATGCTAATCAAGCTAGCATCATGTTAGCAACATGCTAATCATGCTAGCAACATGCTAATCAAGCTAGCATCATGCTAGCAACATGCTAATCCTGTTAGCATCTAGCTAAAAACATGCTAGCAAAATGCTAATCATGCTAACATCATGCTAGCAACATGCTAATCAAGTTAGCATCATGCTAGCAACATGCTAATCAAGCTAGCATCATGCTAGCAACATGCTAATCAAGCTAGCATCATGCTAGCAACATGCTAATCATGTTAGCATCATGCTAGCAACATGCTAATCATGCTAGCATTATGCTACCAACATGCTAATCAAGCTAGCATCATGCTAGCAAAATGCTAATCATGCTAACATCTTGTTAAAAGCATGATAGCAACATGCTAATCATGTTAGCATCATGCTACCAAAATGCTAATCAAGCTAGCATCATGCTAATCATGCTAGCATCATGTTACCAACATGCTAATCAAGCTAGCATCATGCTAGCAACATGCTAATCAAGCTAGCATCATGTTAACAACATGTTATTCAAGCTAGCATAATGCTAGCAACATGCTAATCCTGTTAGCATCTAGCTAAAAACATGCTAGCAAAATGCTAATCATGCTAACATCTTGTTAAAAGCATGCTAGCATCATGCTAATCATATTAACAACATGCTAATCATGCTAGCATCATTCTAACAACATGTTAATCATAGTAAATCATGCTGGAATGTGGTAAATCGTCCCAAAGTTGTCCCATTGACTTACTATGGGGAAGGAATGTCCCGTGAAACACACATGCTTTTCCTACTATGGTAAATTGCATAGGGATTTTGTAATGAACGTAGCTCTGGATCACAGTGTCATAGAGACAAGGGGGAGGGCTCATCTTACTCAGATGACCAATCAGTCTCTCAGGATCATTGTGAAGCTATCAAGCCACGCCCTAGCAACCATTTAGAGCACCTTAGCAACAAGTCCCATAGACTTCCATTGAAAGAGATCAAAGGGATATCTCAGGACTGAATTGTCATAGAAACATGGGGGTGGTCTCATTTGACTCGGGCCAGCAAACAGCCAATCATGAATCACCTCAACACTTCCTAGCCCCTCCCTAGCAACCATTGTCGAGCACCTTAGCAACCAAAATTCATAGAGAGATATCTTCTATTCTGAATGTCACAGAGGCATGGGAGTTGGTTATATCATACATACTGACAAGCAGCCTTTGGAGTTTCATGATTGGCAGCTGCCAAGCCACTCCCTAGCAACCAAACAGAGTACCCTAGCAACCATTTTGCAAGGCCTATATCTCTGCATCAGAACATCATAAAGAGATGGGGTTAACACAAGTTTGACTCAGGGCAGCAAACGGCCAATCATAAATCACCTCAACACTTCCTAGCCCCTCCCTAGCAACCATTGTCGAGCACCTTAGCAACAACAATCCAAAGAGGGATATCTTCTATTCTGAATGTCACAGAGGCATGGGAGTTGGTTTATATCATACATACTGACAAGCAGCCTTTGGAGTTTCATGATTGGCAGCTGCCAAGCCACTCCCTAGCAACCAAACAGAGTACCCTAGCAACCATTTTGCAAGACCTATATCTCTGCATCAGAACATCATAAAGAGATGGGGTTAACACAAGTTTGACTCAGGGCAGCAAACGGCCAATCATAAATCACCTCAACACTTCCTAGCCCCTCCCTAGCAACCATTGTCGAGCACCTTAGCAACAACAATCCAAAGAGGGATATCTTCTATTCTGAATGTCACAGAGGCATGGGAGTTGGTTTATATCATACATACTGACAAGCAGCCTTTGGAGTTTCATGATTGGCAGCTGCCAAGCCACTCCCTAGCAACCAAACAGAGTACCCTAGCAACCATTTTGCAAGACCTATATCTCTGCATCAGAACATCATAAAGAGATGGGGTTAACACAAGTTTGACTCAGGGCAGCAAACGGCCAATCATAAATCACCTCAACACTTCCTAGCCCCTCCCTAGCAACCATTGTCGAGCACCTTAGCAACAACAATCCAAAGAGGGATATCTTCTATTCTGAATGTCACAGAGGCATGGGAGTTGGTTTATATCATACATACTGACAAGCAGCCTTTGGAGTTTCATGATTGGCAGCTGCCAAGCCACTCCCTAGCAACCAAACAGAGTACCCTAGCAACCATTTTGCAAGACCTATATCTCTGCATCAGAACATCATAAAGAGATGGGGTTAACACAAGTTTGACTCAGGGCAGCAAACGGCCAATCATAAATCACCTCAACACTTCCTAGCCCCTCCCTAGCAACCATTGTCGAGCACCTTAGCAACAACAATCCAAAGAGGGATATCTTCTATTCTGAATGTCACAGAGGCATGGGAGTTGGTTTATATCATACATACTGACAAGCAGCCTTTGGAGTTTCATGATTGGCAGCTGCCAAGCCACTCCCTAGCAACCAAACAGAGTACCCTAGCAACCATTTTGCAAGACCTATATCTCTGCATCAGAACATCATAAAGAGATGGGGTTAACACAAGTTTGACTCAGGGCAGCAAACGGCCAATCATAAATCACCTCAACACTTCCTAGCCCCTCCCTAGCAACCATTGTCGAGCACCTTAGCAACAACAATCCAAAGAGGGATATCTTCTATTCTGAATGTCACAGAGGCATGGGAGTTGGTTTATATCATACATACTGACAAGCAGCCTTTGGAGTTTCATGATTGGCAGCTGCCAAGCCACTCCCTAGCAACCAAACAGAGTACCCTAGCAACCATTTCGCAAGACCTATATCTCTGCATCAGAACATCATAAAGAGATGGGGTTAACACAAGTTTGACTCAGGGCAGCAAACGGCCAATCATAAATCACCTCAACACTTCCTAGCCCCTCCCTAGCAACCATTGTCGAGCACCTTAGCAACAACAATCCAAAGAGGGATATCTTCTATTCTGAATGTCACAGAGGCATGGGAGTTGGTTTATATCATACATACTGACAAGCAGCCTTTGGAGTTTCATGATTGGCAGCTGCCAAGCCACTCCCTAGCAACCAAACAGAGTACCCTAGCAACCATTTTGCAAGACCTATATCTCTGCATCAGAACATCATAAAGAGATGGGGTTAACACAAGTTTGACTCAGGGCAGCAAACGGCCAATCATAAATCACCTCAACACTTCCTAGCCCCTCCCTAGCAACCATTGTCGAGCACCTTAGCAACAACAATCCAAAGAGGGATATCTTCTATTCTGAATGTCACAGAGGCATGGGAGTTGGTTTATATCATACATACTGACAAGCAGCCTTTGGAGTTTCATGATTGGCAGCTGCCAAGCCACTCCCTAGCAACCAAACAGAGTACCCTAGCAACCATTTTGCAAGACCTATATCTCTGCATCAGAACATCATAAAGAGATGGGGTTAACACAAGTTTGACTCAGGGCAGCAAACGGCCAATCATAAATCACCTCAACACTTCCTAGCCCCTCCCTAGCAACCATTGTCGAGCACCTTAGCAACAACAATCCAAAGAGGGATATCTTCTATTCTGAATGTCACAGAGGCATGGGAGTTGGTTTATATCATACATACTGACAAGCAGCCTTTGGAGTTTCATGATTGGCAGCTGCCAAGCCACTCCCTAGCAACCAAACAGAGTACCCTAGCAACCAAAATCCAAAGAGGGATCTCTTCCATTCTGAATGTCACAGAGGCATGGGAGTTGGTTTATATCATTCATACTGACAAGAAACCTTTGGCATTTCATCATTGGCAGCTGCCAAGTAACTCCATAGCAACCAAACAGAGTACCCTAGTAACCAAAATCCAAAGAGGGATATCTTCCATTCTGAATGTCACAGAGGCATGGGAGTTGGTTTATGTCATTCATACTGACAAGAAGCCTTTGGTGTTTCATGATTGGCAGCTGCCAAGCAACTCCATAACAACCAAACAGAGTACCCTAGCAACCAAAATCCAAAGAGGGATCTCTTCCATTCTGAATGTCACAGAGGCATGGGAGTTGGTTTATATCATTCATACTGACAAGAAACCTTTGGCATTTCATCATTGGCAGCTGCCAAGTAACTCCATAGCAACCAAACAGAGTACCCTAGTAACCAAAATCCAAAGAGGGATATCTTCCATTCTGAAAGTCACACAGGCATGGGAGTTGGTTTATATCATTCATAATGACAAGCAGCCTTTGGAGTTTTATGATTGGCACCTGCCAAGTCACTCCCTTGCAACCAAACAGAGGACCCTAGCAACCAAATTCCAAAGAGGGATATCTTCATGTACAACACCCTAGCAACCAAGTGGAGAGTTTTGCCACTGCAAGCACCACTTCACATTTTCTTCAGGAAATGTACATTCTAGTTATTCTTCTTCTTCTTATTATTGTTCTGGACAAAAGTTTGGCGCGTAACTCGCCCCGCACCGTTTGTCACAGACCCATGAATGAGGTGTCAAATCGACCGGCTTATTGAGGAGAGGTGTGCTATGACTTTTATAAGCGATCGGGGGTGCGGTGTTCACCCCAGGGGCGAAAAAGCGCCCCAAAAAGTTCCATTGACTTAACATTGCGACGAACTTTGAGCACTCATAGCTCTGAGCGAGGATTTTGCAGAAACGTGTGATTTGCCACATTTGAAGAGGCTGACAGGCTCTGTAAGAACATACCTCACAATGGGGTAAAAGTTGCACCCCTGGGGGGCAGGAGCGTCCCAAAGTTGTCCCATTGACTTACTATGGGGAAGGAATGTCCCGTGAAACACACATGCTTTTCCTACTATGGTAAATTGCATAGGGATTTTGTAATGAACGTAGCTCTGGATCACAGTGTCATAGAGACAAGGGGGAGGGCTCATCTTACTCAGATGACCAATCAGTCTCTCAGGATCATTGTGAAGCTATCAAGCCACGCCCTAGCAACCATTTAGAGCACCTTAGCAACAAGTCCCATAGACTTCCATTGAAAGAGATCAAAGGGATATCTCAGGACTGAATTGTCATAGAAACATGGGGGTGGTCTCATTTGACTCGGGGCAGCAAACTGCCAATCATGAATCACCTCAACACTTCCTAGCCCCTCCCTAGCAACCATTGTCGAGCACCTTAGCAACCAAAATTCATAGAGAGATATCTTCTATTCTGAATGTCACAGAGGCATGGGAGTTGGTTTATATCATACATACTGACAAGCAGCCTTTGGAGTTTCATGATTGGCAGCTGCCAAGCCACTCCCTAGCAACCAAACAGAGTACCCTAGCAACCATTTTGCAAGACCTATATCCCTGCATCAGAACATCATAAAGAGCTGGGGTTAACACAAGTTTGACTCAGGGCAGCAAACGGCCAATCATAAATCACCTCAACACTTCCTAGCCCCTCCCTAGCAACCATTGTCGAGCACCTTAGCAACAACAATCCAAAGAGGGATATCTTCTATTCTGAATGTCACAGAGGCATGGGAGTTGGTTTATATCATACATACTGACAAGCAGCCTTTGGAGTTTCATGATTGGCAGCTGCCAAGCCACTCCCTAGCAACCAAACAGAGTACCCTAGCAACCATTTTGCAAGACCTATATCTCTGCATCAGAACATCATAAAGAGATGGGGTTAACACAAGTTTGACTCAGGGCAGCAAACGGCCAATCATAAATCACCTCAACACTTCCTAGCCCCTCCCTAGCAACCATTGTCGAGCACCTTAGCAACAACAATCCAAAGAGGGATATCTTCTATTCTGAATGTCACAGAGGCATGGGAGTTGGTTTATATCATACATACTGACAAGCAGCCTTTGGAGTTTCATGATTGGCAGCTGCCAAGCCACTCCCTAGCAACCAAACAGAGTACCCTAGCAACCATTTTGCAAGACCTATATCTCTGCATCAGAACATCATAAAGAGCTGGGGTTAACACAAGTTTGACTCAGGGCAGCAAACGGCCAATCATAAATCACCTCAACACTTCCTAGCCCCTCCCTAGCAACCATTGTCGAGCACCTTAGCAACAACAATCCAAAGAGGGATATCTTCTATTCTGAATGTCACAGAGGCATGGGAGTTGGTTTATATCATACATACTGACAAGCAGCCTTTGGAGTTTCATGATTGGCAGCTGCCAAGCCACTCCCTAGCAACCAAACAGAGTACCCTAGCAACCATTTTGCAAGACCTATATCTCTGCATCAGAACATCATAAAGAGATGGGGTTAACACAAGTTTGACTCAGGGCAGCAAACGGCCAATCATAAATCACCTCAACACTTCCTAGCCCCTCCCTAGCAACCATTGTCGAGCACCTTAGCAACAACAATCCAAAGAGGGATATCTTCTATTCTGAATGTCACAGAGGCATGGGAGTTGGTTTATATCATACATACTGACAAGCAGCCTTTGGAGTTTCATGATTGGCAGCTGCCAAGCCACTCCCTAGCAACCAAACAGAGTACCCTAGCAACCATTTTGCAAGACCTATATCTCTGCATCAGAACATCATAAAGAGATGGGGTTAACACAAGTTTGACTCAGGGCAGCAAACGGCCAATCATAAATCACCTCAACACTTCCTAGCCCCTCCCTAGCAACCATTGTCGAGCACCTTAGCAACAACAATCCAAAGAGGGATATCTTCTATTCTGAATGTCACAGAGGCATGGGAGTTGGTTTATATCATACATACTGACAAGCAGCCTTTGGAGTTTCATGATTGGCAGCTGCCAAGCCACTCCCTAGCAACCAAACAGAGTACCCTAGCAACCATTTTGCAAGACCTATATCTCTGCATCAGAACATCATAAAGAGATGGGGTTAACACAAGTTTGACTCAGGGCAGCAAACGGCCAATCATAAATCACCTCAACACTTCTTAGCCCCTCCCTAGCAACCATTGTCGAGCACCTTAGCAACAACAATCCAAAGAGGGATATCTTCTATTCTGAATGTCACAGAGGCATGGGAGTTGGTTTATATCATACATACTGACAAGCAGCCTTTGGAGTTTCATGATTGTCAGCTGCCAAGCCACTCCCTAGCAACCAAACAGAGTACCCTAGCAACCATTTTGCAAGACCTATATCTCTGCATCAGAACATCATAAAGAGATAGGGTTAACACAAGTTTGACTCAGGGCAGCAAACGGCCAATCATAAATCACCTCAACACTTCCTAGCCCCTCCCTAGCAACCATTGTCGAGCACCTTAGCAACAACAATCCAAAGAGGGATATCTTCTATTCTGAATGTCACAGAGGCATGGGAGTTGGTTTATATCATACATACTGACAAGCAGCCTTTGGAGTTTCATGATTGGCAGCTGCCAAGCCACTCCCTAGCAACCAAACAGAGTACCCTAGCAACCATTTTGCAAGACCTATATCTCTGCATCAGAACATCATAAAGAGATGGGGTTAACACAAGTTTGACTCAGGGCAGCAAACGGCCAATCATAAATCACCTCAACACTTCCTAGCCCCTCCCTAGCAACCATTGTCGAGCACCTTAGCAACAACAATCCAAAGAGGGATATCTTCTATTCTGAATGTCACAGAGGCATGGGAGTTGGTTTATATCATACATACTGACAAGCAGCCTTTGGAGTTTCATGATTGGCAGCTGCCAAGCCACTCCCTAGCAACCAAACAGAGTACCCTAGCAACCATTTTGCAAGACCTATATCTCTGCATCAGAACATCATAAAGAGATGGGGTTAACACAAGTTTGACTCAGGGCAGCAAACGGCCAATCATAAATCACCTCAACACTTCCTAGCCCCTCCCTAGCAACCATTGTCGAGCACCTTAGCAACAACAATCCAAAGAGGGATATCTTCTATTCTGAATGTCACAGAGGCATGGGAGTTGGTTTATATCATACATACTGACAAGCAGCCTTTGGAGTTTCATGATTGGCAGCTGCCAAGCCACTCCCTAGCAACCAAACAGAGTACCCTAGCAACCATTTTGCAAGACCTATATCTCTGCATCAGAACATCATAAAGAGATGGGGTTAACACAAGTTTGACTCAGGGCAGCAAACGGCCAATCATAAATCACCTCAACACTTCCTAGCCCCTCCCTAGCAACCATTGTCGAGCACCTTAGCAACAACAATCCAAAGAGGGATATCTTCCATTCTGAATGTCACAGAGGCATGGGAGTTGGTTTATATCATTCATACTGACAAGAAGCCTTTGGAATTGCATCATTGGCAGGTGCCAAGTAACTCCATAGCAACCAAAAAGAGTACCCTAGCAACCAAAATCCAAAGAGGCATATCTTACATTCTGAATGTCACAGAGGCATGGGAGTTGGATTATATAATTCATAATGACAAGAAGCCTTTGGAATTTCATCATTGACAGCTGACAAGCCACTCCCTAACAACCAAACAGAGTACCCTAGCAACCAAAATCCAAAGAGGCATATCTTCCATTCTGAATGTCGCAGAGGCATGGGAGTTGGTTTATATCATTCATAGTGACAAGAAGCCTTTGGAGTTTCATGATTGGCAGCTGACAAGCCACTCGCTAGCAACCAAATAGAGTACCCTAGCAACCGTTTAGCAAAACGTATATCTCTGCATCAGAACATCGTATAGAGATGGGAGTTGGTTTATATCATTCATGCTAACAAGAAGCCTTTGTAGTTTCATCATTAGCAGCTGACAAGCATCTCCATAGCAACCAAACAGAGTACCCTAGCAACCATTTTACAAGACCTACATCTCTGCATCAGAATATTGTATAGAGATGGGGGTTGGATCATTAGTTTCAGTTGTAAAACAGCCTGTAAATATCACCATGGTAACTGTGTATTCACACCCTAGCAACCATTTAGAGCCACCTAGCAACCATATTGCAACATATAGAAGCCATATTTCAGCTCCACAACATTGTACAGACATGGTTGTTGGCTCGAATGCAAACATGTACAACACCCTAGCAACCGAGTGGCGAGTTTTGCCACTTCAAGCACCACTTCACATTTTCTTCAGGAAATGTACATTCTAGTTATTATTCTTCTTCTTATTTTTCTGACCGAAAAATTTTAGACACTAACTCCTCCTAGACCGTTCAAGCTACATACTCCAAACTCGGGTCAGACCTTCATACTGTTCTGACTTGAGTTGCTATATCTTTTCAGACTGATTTGAGTTATGGTTTTCTTAAAAATTAATATTAAAAATCATAAAAACCCCATTGACTTTCATTGCAGACTGCTCAAATTGAGCCAAGACTACGGTGGCCCATTAATGCACAACCCAAAAACTCAAATCTAAATTCTCTAAAGCCCTAGACTCAATTAAACTACCATTCTAAATCTATCTATCTATCTATCTATCTATCTATCTATCTATCTATCTATCTATCTATCTATCTATCTATCTATCTATCTATCTATCTATCTATCTATCTATCTATCTATCTATCTATCTATCTATCTATCTATCTATCTATCTTCAAACCTTATCTATCCATCAATCTATCTTCAAACCTTTATCTATCTATCTATCTATCTATCTATCTATCTATCTATCTATCTATCTATCTATCTATCTATCTATCTATCTATCTATCTATCTATCTATCTATCTATCTATCTTTTAACTAATCTATCTATCTATCTATCTATCTATCTATCTATCTATCTATCTATCTATCTATCTATCTATCTATCTATCTATCTATCTATCTATCTATCTATCTATCTATCTAACTATCTTTTTAACTAATCTATCTATCTATCTATCTATCTATCTATCTATCTATCTATCTATCTATCTATCTATCTATCTATCTATCTATCTATCTATCTATCTATCTATCTATCTATCTATCTATCTATCTATCTATCTATCTATCTATCTTCAAACCTTTTCGATCTATCTATCTATCTATCTATCTATCTATCTATCTATCTATCTATCTATCTATCTATCTATCTATCTATCTATCTATCTATCTATCTTTTTAACTAACTAATCTATCTTTCTTTTTAACTAAATAATCCATCTTTCTTTCTTTTTAACGAACTTTCTTTCTTTCTTTCTTTCTTTCTTTCTTTCTTTCTTTCTTTCTTTCTTTCTTTCTTTCTTTCTTTCTTTCTTTCTTTCTTTCTTTCTTTCTTTCTTTCTTTCTAACTAATCCACCATTCATCATTCTTTCTTTCTAACTAATATTTCTTATTTCTTTCTAACTAATCAATCTATCTTTCTTTCTAACTAATCTTTGTCTTTCTTTCTTTCTTTTTCTAACTAATCTTTCTTCTTTCTAACTGATCTTTCTATCTAATCTTTCTAACTAATCTTTCCTTCCTTTCTAACAAATCTTTCTTTTTTCTTTCTTTCTAACTAATCTTTCTTTCTTTTTTCTTTCTCTCTAGCCAATCTTTCTTCTTTCTTTCTAGCTAATCTTTCTTTTTTCTTTTTCTTTCTTTCTAACTAATCTTTCTTTTCTTTCTTGCTTACTTTTCTTTCTTTCTTTCTAACTAATCTTTCTTTTTTCTTTCTTACTTTTCTTTCTTTCTAACTAATATTTATTTTTTTCTTCTTTTGTTCTAACTAATCTTTCTTTCTTTTTTCTTTTTAACTTTTCTTTCTTTCTTACTTTTCTTTCTTTCTTTCTTTCTTTCTTTCTTTATACCTAATCTTTTTCTTTCTAACTAATCTTTCTTTCTTTTTTCTTTCTTTCTTTCTTTCTTTCTTTCTTTCTTTCTTTCTTTCTTTCTTTCTTTCTAACTTTTCTTTCTTTCTAACTAATCTTTCTTTCTATCTTTCTTTCTAACTAATCTGTCTTTCTTTCTTTCTACCTAATCTTTTTCTTTCTTTCTTTCTACCTAATCTTACTTTCTTTCTTTCTAGCTAATCTTTCTTTCTTTCTTTCTTTCTTTCTTTCTTTCTTTCTTTCTTTCTTTCTTTCTTTCTAGCTAATCTTTCTTTTTTCTTTTTCTTTCTTTCTAACTAATCTTTCTTTTCTTTCTTGCTTACTTTTCTTTCTTTCTTTCTAACTAATCTTTCTTTTTTCTTCCTTTCTTACTTTTCTTTCTTTCTAACTAATCTTTCTTTTTTTCTTTCTTCTTTCGTTCTAAGTAATCTTTCTTTCTTTTTTCTTTCTTACTTTAATTTCTTTCTTACTAATCTTGCTTTTTTCTTTCTTTCTTTCTTTCTTTCTTTCTTTCTTTCTTTCTTTCTTTCTTTCTTTCTTTCTTTCTTTCTTTCTTTCTTTCTTTCTTTCTTTATACCTAATCTTTCTTTCTTTCTTTCTAACTAATCTTTCTTTCTTTCTTTCTTTCTTTCTTTCTTTCTTTCTTTCTTTCTTTCTTTCTTTCTAACTTTTCTTTCTTTCTAACTAATCTTTCTTTCTAACTAATCTGTCTTTCTTTCTTTCTACCTAATCTTTCTACCTAATCTTTCTTTCTTTCTTTCTTTCTTTCTTTCTTTCTTTCTTTCTTTCTTTCTTTCTTTCTTTCTTTCTTTCTTTCTTTCTTTCTTTCTTTCTACCTAATCTTTTTCTTTCTTTCTTTCTACCTAATCTTTCTTTCATTCTTTCTTTCTACCTAATCTTTCTTTCTTTCTTTCTTTCTTTCTTTCTTTCTTTCTTTCTTTCTTTCTTTCTTTATACCTAATCTTTCTTTCTTTCTTTCTTTCTAACTAATCTTTCTTTCTTTTTTCTTTCTTTCTTTCTAACTTTTCTTTCTTTCTAACTAATTTATCAATCAAACTTCTAACTACTTTAAACTTCTAACTACTTTAGCTAATCTTTCTTTCTTTCTTTCTAGCTAATCTTTCTTTTTTCTTTTTCTTTCTTTCTAACTAATCATTCTTTTCTTTCTTGCTTACTTTTCTTTCTTTCTTTCTAATTAATCTTTCTTTTTTCTTCCTTTCTTCCTTTTCTTTCTTTCTAACTAATCTTTCTTTTTTTCTTTCTTCTTTCGTTCTAACTAATCTTTCTTTCTTTCTTTCTTTCTTTCTTTCTTTCTTTCTTTCTTTCTTTCTTTCTTTCTTTCTTTCTTTCTTTCTTTCTTTCTTTCTAGCTAATCTTTCTTTCTTTTTTCTTTCATTCTTTCTTTCTACCTAATCTTTTTCTTTCTTTCTTTCTTTCTTTCTTTCTTTCTTTCTTTCTTTCTTTCTTTCTTTCTTTCTTTCTTTCTTTCTTTCTTTCTACCTAATCTTTTTCTTTCTTTCTTTATACCTAATCTTTCTTTATTTTTCTTTCATTCTTTCTACCTAATCTTTCTTTATTTTTTCTTTCATTCTTTCTTTCTTTCTACCTAATCTTTCTTTCTTTCTTTATACCTAATCTGTCTTTCTTTCTTTCTAACTAATCTTTCTTTAGTTTTTCTTTCATTCTTTCTTTCTTTCTACCTAATCTTTCTTTCTTTCTTTATACCTAATCTGTCTTTCTTTCTTTCTAACTAATCTTTCTTTCTTTTTTCTTTCTTTCTTTCTTTCTTTCTTTCTTTCTTTCTTTCTTTCTTTCTTTCTTTCTTTCTTTCTTTCTTTCTTTCTTTCTTTCTATCTACCTAATCTTTCTTTCTTTCTTTCTTTCTTTCTTTCTTTCTTTCTTTCTTTATACCTAATCTGTCTTTCTTTCTTTCTTTCTACCTAATCTTTCTTTCTTTTTCTTTCTTTCTTTCTTTCTTTCTTTCTTTCTTTCTTTCTTTCTTTCTTTCTTTCTTTCTTTCTTTCTTTCTTTCTTTCTTTCTTTCTACCTAATCTTTCTTTCTTTCTTTCTACCTAATCTTTCTTTCTTTCTAGCTAATCTTTCTTTCTTTTTTCTTTCATTCTTTCTTTCTACCTAATCCTTTTCTTTCTTTCTTTCTTTCTTTCTTTCTTTCTACCTAATCTTTCTTTCTTTCTTTCTTTCTTTCTTTCTTTCTTTCTTTCTTTCTTTCTTTCTTTCTTTCTTTCTTTCTTTCTTTCTACCTAATCTTTTTCTTTCTTTCTTTATACCTAATCTGTCTTTCTTTCTTTCTAACTAATCTTTCTTTCTTTCTTTCTTTCTTTCTTTCTTTCTTTCTTTCTTTCTTTCTTTCTTTCTTTCTTTCTTTCTTTCTACCTAATCTTTCTTTCTTTCTTTCTTTCTTTTTCTTTCTTTCTTCCTTTCTTTCTTTCTTTCTTTCTTTCTTTCTTTCTTTCTTTCTTTCTTTCTACCTAATCTTTCTTTCTTTCTTTCTTTCTTTCTTTCTACCTAATCCTTTTCTTTCTTTCTTTCTTTCTTTCTTTCTTTCTTTCTTTCTTTCTTTCTTTCTTTCTTTCTTTCTTTCTTTCTTTCTTTCTTTCTTTCTTTCTTTCTACCTAATCTTTCTTTCTTTCTTTCTTTCTTTCTTTCTTTCTTTCTTTCTTTCTTTCTTTCTTTCTTTCTTTCTTTCTTTCTACCTAATCTTTTTCTTTCTTTCTTTATACCTAATCTTTCTTTCTTTCTTTCTCTTTCTTTCTAGCTAATCTTTCTTTCTTTTTTCTTTCATTCTTTCTTTCTACCTAATATTTTTCTCTTTCTTTCTAGCTAATCTTTCTTTCTTTTTTCTTTCATTCTTTCTTTCTACCTAATATTTTTCTCTTTCTTTCTTTCTCTCTTTCTTTCTTTCTTTCTTTCTTTCTTTCTTTCTTTCTTTCTTTCTTTCTTTCTCTTTCTTTCTTTCTTTCTTTCTTTCTTTCTTTTTCTTTCTTTCTTTCTTTCTTTCTTTCTTTCTTTCTTTCTTTCTTTCTTTCTTTCTTTCTTTCTTTCTTTCTTTCTTTCTACCTAATCTTTCTTTCTTTCTTTCTACCTAATCTTTCTTTCTTTCTAGCTAATGTTTCTTTCTTTTTTCTTTCATTCTTTCTTTCTACCTAATCTTTTTCTTTCTTTCTTTCTTTCTTTCTTTCTTTCTTTCTTTCTTTCTTTCTTTCTTTCTTTCTTTCTAGCTAATGTTTCTTTCTTTTTTCTTTCATTCTAACTAATCTGTCTTTCTTTCTTTCTACCTAATCTTTCTTTCTTTCTTTCTTTCTTTCTTTCTTTCTTTCTTTCTTTCTTTCTTTCTTTCTTTCTTTCTTTCTTTCTTTCTTTCTTTCTTTCTTTCTTTCTAGCTAATGTTTCTTTCTTTTTTCTTTCATTCTTTCTTTCTACCTAATCTTTTTCTTTCTTTCTTTCTTTCTTTCTTTCTTTCTTTCTTTCTTTCTTTCTTTCTTTCTTTCTTTCTTTCTTTCTACCTAATCTTTCTTTCTTTCTTTCTTTCTTTCTTTCTTTATACCTAATCTTTTTCTTTCTTTCTTTATACCTATTCTTTCTTTCTTTCTTTCTTTCTTTCTTTCTTTCTTTCTTTCTTTCTTTCTACCTAATCTTTCTTTCTTTCTTTCTTTCTTTCTAGCTAATCTTTCTTTCTTTTTTCTTTCATTCTTTCTTTCTACCTAATCTTTTTCTTTCTTTCTTTCTTTCTTTCTACCTAATCTTTCTTTCTTTCTTTCTTTCTTTCTTTCTTTCTTTCTTTCTTTCTTTCTTTCTTTCTTTCTTTCTTTCTTTCTTTCTACCTAATCTTTCTTTCTACCTAATCTTTTTCTTTCTTTCTTTATACCTAATCTTTCTTTCTTTCTTTCTCTTTCTTTCTAGCTAATCTTTCTTTCTTTTTTCTTTCTTTCTTTCTACCTAATCTTTTTCTCTTTCTTTCTTTCTTTCTACCTAATCTTTCTTTCTTTCTTTCTTTCTAGCTAATCTTTCTTTCTTTTTTCTTTCATTCTTTCTTTCTACCTAATCTTTTTCTTTCATTCTTTCTTTCTACCTAATCTTTCTTTCTTTCTTTCTTTCTTTCTTTCTTTCTTTCTTTCTTTCTTTCTTTCTTTCTTTCTTTCTTTCTTTCTTTCTTTCTTTCTTTCTTTCTTTCTACCTAATCTTTCTTTCTACCTAATCTTTTTCTTTCTTTCTTTCTTTCTTTCTTTCTTTCTTTCTTTCTTTCTTTCTTTCTTTCTTTCTTTCTTTCTACCTAATCTTTCTTTCTTTCTTTCTTTCTTTCTTTCTTTCTTTCTTTCTTTCTTTCTTTCTTTCTTTCTTTATACCTAATCTTTTTCTTTCTTTCTTTATACCTATTCTTTCTTTCTTTCTTTCTTTCTAGCTAATCTTTCTTTCTTTTTTCTTTCATTCTTTCTTTCTACCTAATCTTTTTCTTTCTTTCTTTCTTTCTTTCTTTCTTTCTTTCTTTCTTTCTTTCTTTCTTTCTTTCTTTCTTTCTTTCTTTCTTTCTTTCTACCTAATCTTTCTTTCTTTCTAGCTAATGTTTCTTTCTTTTTTCTTTCATTCTTTCTTTCTACCTAATCTTTTTCTTTCTTTCTTTCTTTCTTTCTTTCTTTCTTTCTTTCTTTCTTTCTTTCTTTCTTTCTTTCTTTCTTTCTTTCTTTCTTTCTTTCTTTCTACCTAATCTTTTTCTTTCTTTCTTTATACCTAATCTTTCTTTCTTTCTCTTTCTTTCTAGCTAATCTTTCTTTCTTTTTTCTTTCATTCTTTGAAAAAAAGAAATAATTATTTTCTTTCTTTCTACCTAATCTTTCTTTCTTTCTTTCTTTCTTTCTTTTTTCTTTCATTCTTTGAAAAAAAGAAATAATTATTTTCTTTCTTTCTACCTAATCTTTCTTTCTTTCTTTCTTTCTTTCTTTCTTTCTTTCTTTCTTTCTTTCTTTCTTTCTTTCTTTCTTTCAACCTAATCTTTTTCTTTCTTTCTTTATACCTAATCTTTCTTTCTTTCTTTCTTTCTTTCTTTCTTTCTTTCTTTCTTTCTAGCTAATCTTTCTTTCTTTTTTCTTTCATTCTTTCTTTCTACCTAATCTTTTTCTTTCTTTCTTTCTTTCTTTCTTTCTTTCTTTCTTTCTTTCTTTCTTTCTTTCTTTCTTTCTACCTAATCTTTCTTTCTTTCTTTCTTTCTAGCTAATCTTTCTTTCTTTTTTCTTTCTTTCTACCTAATCTTTTTCTTTCTTTCTTTCTTTCTTTCTTTCTTTCTTTCTTTCTTTCTTTCTTTCTTTCTTTCTTTCTTTCTTTCTTTCTTTCTACCTAATCTTTCTTTCTTTCTTTCTTTCTTTCTACCTAATCTTTTTCTCTCTTTCTTTATACCTAATCTTTCTTTATTTTTCTTTCATTCTTTCTTTCTACCTAATCTTTCTTTATTTTTTCTTTCATTCTTTCTTTCTTTCTACCTAATCTTTCTTTCTTTCTTTCTTTCTTTCTTTCTTTCTTTCTTTCTTTCTTTATACCTAATCTTTCTTTCTTTCTTTCTTTCTTTCTTTCTTTCTTTCTAGCTAATCTTTCTTTCTTTTTTCTTTCATTCTTTCTTTCTACCTAATCTTTTTCTTTCTTTCTTTCTTTCTTTCTTTCTTTCTTTCTTTCTTTCTTTCTTTCTTTCTTTCTTTCTTTCTTTCTTTCTTTCTTTCTTTCTTTCTTTCTTTCTTTCTTTCTTTCTTTCTTTCTTTCTTTCTACCTAATCTTTCTTTCTTTCTTTCTTTCTACCTAATCTTTTTCTTTCTTTCTTTATACCTAATCTTTCTTTATTTTTCTTTCATTCTTTCTTTCTACCTAATCTTTCTTTATTTTTTCTTTCATTCTTTCTTTCTTTCTACCTAATCTTTCTTTCTTTCTTTCTTTCTTTCTTTCTTTCTTTCTTTCTTTCTTTCTTTCTTTCTTTCTTTCTTTCTTTCTTTCTTTATACCTAATCTTTCTTTCTTTCTTTCTAACTAATCTTTCTTTCTTTTTTCTTTCTTTCTTTCTTTCTTTCTTTCTTTCTTTCTTTCTTTCTTTCTTTCTAACTTTTCTTTCTTTCTAACTAATTTATCAATAAAAATTTAAACTACTTTAAACTTCAAACTACTTCAAACTTCTAGCTACTTTAAACTTCTAACTACTTTTAACTTCTTCAAACTCTCTGGTCCGGCTTTCTCAAGCCAACTTAAAGTTTGTCCAACAAACTTTTTTTTCTAGTTATTATTATTATTACTACTACTTCTACTATTAATAATAAATAATCTCAAATAATAAAAAATAAAATACAAATAAAAGTTATTAGTATTATTAAAACTATTCATAATAATGATAATAATAACAATTACTATTATTATTATTATATTTTATTATTAGCCTATGTTAACAGTATTAAGAATAATAATACTAATTAATAGTAGTAGTATTTTCAAGAATGAAAATATATTTTACTGACTTATGGTTTCTTATTTGTAAAGTCGCATCAGATGCATTGCTGCATTCTTCTCATGCATTTTTAGATGCTATTACTGTAATATATTAATAAATCAAGAGCCTTTATTAACTTTTGGAATTTATACCATGAAAATAATTATTCAGTAGATGATATAATTTTCATTTATGGGTGAACTATCCTTAATGTTAACTCATATAGCTTATTTGTTCTTATTTTCAGATGTTATTATGCAATTTATACATTTGAACTTTTTTATGATTTCTAAAATAATTATTCTCTTTTCTCTTTTTCAGCTTCTTCGATTACCATCTGCTTGTTGTAAGTCATACATACCTGTATACATGTATCATCCTACATCAGCTTTGCCCCAGCTAACAGACTTTTGTTATACGTTCTTCAAATATTCAGTGTTGGTTCTGGGAACGTGAAAAATGTCCAGTTTTCTTGACGTTAGAGGAACGTGTTTTAAAAGGTATAATGTTCCTCAAACGTTCTTTCAACTTAATTTTGATTTAAAATTCAACATTATAGGAACGTTGATTTCTAACATTCCAAGAACATAAAAATATCCAGTTTCTTTAATGTTACTAGAATGTTTTTTAAAGGTTAGTGTGATGTTCCTGAAACATTCTTTCAATCATCTTTCTAATAACTGCAACTATATTCAGACACAGCCTTAGATAAACTGAAGATAAAAGACATTAACTCTCTCAAGATCTGATTAAACAACTCCACAAACAGCATTACCAGCTTCACTTATTACTAACCAGACTGAGTTTATTTCTGTCACACGCTTCAATCTATCGCTGTTGCAGAGACTTTCTATTTGTTGAAATCTTACAAAACAAAATGCACACAAACGCCCTGCTTGATATACAACCACTGATGAACTTATTCAATTTTGATGAAAATTAAAAAAAAATTAAAAATATACGAGTGCGGATTAGAACGCAGAACCTCTGACACGCATGGCAAAAGTTCTACCACTAGACCATTACAAAACACATTTTTTGAATTAAGTATCAATGGATTTAGTCATGTAGAAATTCTCAAATGTACCCAAAATGACTCAATGTACTACTGAAATTGATTTCTGGACATCGTAATGTTATTTTTCCCGAAAATTGTTATTGTACACATGTATTCTATCTGATTTAACATTATAGCAACCTAAAGTTCATTATATATTATATTTGACCGACAAACTACAATTTTGTAAAAAAAAAAATGATAATTTTTTTCTTAAAGGGATACTGTCATCATATACTCAACCCTCATGTTGTTTCAAACCTGTATGAATTTCTTTCTTCTTCTGAACAGAAAGGAAGATATTTAGAAGAATGTAATTAACCAGACATTTTCTGGTCTCATTGACTTCCATAGTAGGAATTCTTATCTTAATTTTTTTTTTTTTTGGTAGCATTGATTTTGGGTGAATTGCATGGAAACCAATTAGGGTAAATTTGACCCGCAACTCAAAAGGCGTACCTAGATTTTCAACATAACTCTGGGAAATGGGAAAATCTATTAGTGTCTGTGGAGATGTTTGGACAAAATGAATTTTATGCTGTGTTATGCTTATCTGTGCCAGCCTCCTTTCTCATGACATTTAAAGTCCATTGCCTGCGTGACTGCGTCTGTTCTTGGCCTGCACTGAGAACAAATGCTCTGGTATCACCTGTCACATGAATTCAAACTCAATTTAACATCTCTAGCACTTAATCTCAAAGAGTTACTTATATATTTTTTTCATCCTCCAACAACCTATTGTGATATGCAGTTTAGGTCTCTGTTCACAATTTATGTACTGAAAGTGACTAAATGAGTTTCTACTCAGGGTGTCCTAGGTACTGTCAATCATGGACACCCCAACCTCCACCAAGATGACCACTCTGACCATCCAGAACCTCTTCAGCTACGTGGAAGAAGAAAATCTGGCTGCTGTAAAAGCCCATCTAGATAAGTTCAAAGAGGTGGATGGTCGAAGCGATGTAAGTTGCATCGAAAAAAGTCAAACATGATTTAAGATGTTCAGTTAAATTGTTAATAGGGCTGGGCAATATGGCCAAAAAAAAAAAAAAAATCACGATAATTTTTTTTATATCAGTCGATATCGATAATTACCACGGTAAAAGTCAAGTCTTTATTTCTTTCAAGTTTAAAGGCAGATTTTTGCTCCTAAGTGAAAGTTGTAGAAACCAGAGCGTTAATTGTACTCTTTATTGTCAGAACATATCATGACAAACACTTGCCAAACAGGAGAACATTTCACAAATCTGAGGTAGAACATTCAACATTTGTCATTTTTCCTTAACAAAATAAATATCTTTATTGGAAAATTAATTTCTTAGTTTCTGCATGTGCTAATTTTTATTTGGCAAAATGTCATATTCTGACTGTTTGAATTTTATTAACCCTCTACTGCATGAATTTTGATGACACATGATAAAAATTATTTCACATCATTTCCTGGCTCATTTGGGAACATTTTATTGATTTATTGAAAAATGTCCCTCCCCCAACCCCCCCAACCCAAAATATTTTTTTGTTGCCTGAGGGCAACGTTATGCAACAATGGTAAAGAATCATAGAGAAAATGATCATTATACAATTCTCAGAGAGCAATACAAAAATAAATGATTTCTTGACATTTTTTTATTATTTTTTTAAGTAAAAAGGGAAAAACACTTGAAACACATCAATATACTTGATTTGATACAGACATAGGTTTGTATCATGTAGTGCGTCATGTCATATCATGTACTTCATGTATCCTAATCAACCCCATATACACTACTGTATAATGACAAAAGTATTGGGACCCCTCCAAATCATTGAATTCAGGTGTTCCAATCACTTCCATGGCCACAGTTGTTTAAAATCAAGAACCTAGGCATACAGATGCTTCAACAAACACTCTCAGGAGCTCAGTCAATTCAAGCGCGGTGATAGGTTGCCACCTGTGCAATAAGTCCATTCGTGATATTTCCTCATTACAAAATATTCCACGGTCAACTGTTAGTGGTATTATAACAAAGTGGAAGCAATTGGGAACAACAGCAACTAGGCCACAGAGTGGGGTCAGTACATGCTGAGGCGCACAGAAGTCGCCAACTTTCTGCAGAGTCAATAGCTACAGACCTCCAAACTTTGTAGAGAGCTTCATGGAATGGGTTTCCATGGCTGAGCAGCTGCTTCCAAGCCCTGCATCACCAAGTGCAATGTAAAGTGTGGGATGCAGTGGTGTAAAGCACGCCGCCACTGGACTCTGGAGTGACCAATCATGCTTCTCTGACTGGCAATCCAATGGACGAGTCTGGGTTTGGCAGGAAAACGGTACTTGCCTGACTGCATTGTGCCAAGTGTAAAGTTTTGTAGAGGGGGGATTATGGTGTGGGGTTGTTTGGTGGAGAGGGGATTATGGTGTGGGGTTGTTTGGTGGAGGGGGGATTATGGTGTGGGGTTGTTTTTCAGGGGTTGGGCTTTGCCCCTTAGGTCCAGTGAAAGGAACTCCTAATGCTTTAGCATACCAAGACAATTTGGACAATTTCATGCTCCCAACTTTGTGGGAACAGTTTGTAGATGGCCCCTTTCTGTTCTAAAATGACTGTGGATGCTGCACATTAGTGTCACTTTGGTGACTTTGGTCGTTCCTGTGCACCCAGGAACCCTACATCTTCCCTACTTGTAACACATTATTTGCCATTGTGAGGTATTGTCCAAGACATCCTTGAAAAGTACCCCTTATGGCATAACGTTGCCCTGAGGCAACAAAAAGAAAAACTGAATTTGTGAACATGCAAAATAAAAAAAAAATCACAAAACCTGCCAAAAGGCTTCTCTACACCTTCATACACACACACATATTTTTTATGTACAGTTCATGTCATTTTAAATATGATTACTAAAGCAAATAATCTTGCTTTCATCTCACACCATGTGCTCCTGTGACCATGTGTCAGAAAAGGACGTCCCGCCTTCAAATGGTGCTTGATAGTGACTTCCAAACCTTATTGGACTGTTCTTTGATACTTTTTCAAACATTCTAATTGGTTGCAATCATTTAAAGAAAAATGTACTGAACACAGGGCTTAAGAAAAGCCCGTGGCCACCCTTGGCCGACTCCTGGCCACCCCACTGGCCACCCCGCTGGTCAGTATAAATTTTAGTAGCATCAGTTATGCATTTCATCCCTAATGCACAGCCAGGCAGGCCGCTCTAGACCTTCGATCACACACAGTAGCCAGTACTCCCCCGGGACCCCCGCCCATAGACTGTAAAAAAATAGCCCCCGCCCCTCCGTCAATGCCGCTGTTGCGCGCTCAGACAGCAACAGCTCAGCGCGTGCCCGTCAGTCAACAATTTCAAAAGAAGTTAAGAAGACGAAGAAGACTACCGCGTCAGTTTGGGTGACAAAGTCATCTGAAGTCATTCCATAGCTTAATGTGAGGGACTGAAGTCTATTTACATCATTTAAGTTTATGGAAACTCGTTTTCCCTCCTCTGTGGCGGTCAATCATTCTCCATTCAGTATTCAAACAGCGCGCGCGCCTCTGCCGGTTGGATGCACGGTAAAACTCTCTCCATTATGATATATTCACATTATAATGCATTATCTGTAGATAAAAGGTTGTGGATTTGCATAAAATGACTTTATTTTGTTGGGGTTTGTTGCTGTTTTTAAACGACTTACTACCGTGTGCTTGTTAGATCACACACATCACAAGGACTATGAATCGGCATCAAACGCACAATAACTGGAATTTAAAACTGTGAAACAAATGATCAATAAACTGTTGGATAGATAGACACTAGGATTTGTGTGCTCGACATTTCTTTGCTTTGTGCCGTGAACTTTTAAATGCTCACTTGTTCAGCGCAGCGCTGCACACTGTGACTCCATGTTGCTTTGAGCACATCATTCTGCACCCGCGATGCGCATACACGCTTTGTGCGCTCTGTTTTGAAGCATTTCATATTAACATGGTTTTGTGCACTGAAAGATTATTAAAAGCCTATATTTTATATACCTAGCCTGCTCAATACATTTAAAATAAGCATCATTTAATTGTATATTATTTCTTTGTAGTGTAGGCTACACTGCAAAATTTTTCGTTGTGAATTTACAATAAATAATTGGATAAATTTTGCATGACTTTCACAGTAAGGATTACAGCAATATACTGTGAAATATACTCACAGCAATTTACTGTAATTTTATATCTGTGATATTACAATGCATTGTTGTAAAAGCACAACTGTATACTGTAACTTCACAGCTTCAATGACAAAGCAATTACTGTGATATTACAGTACATTACTGGGGAATTACAATCTTTTGCTGTACATTGTTACAAGGCCCTGTACTTTTACAGTGTGTACTTTGAAAGTAATGTACAAGTTGACAATAATATACTGTGAATTTACAATCATTGTACAATTAACCCCCTCCCCCCAACAAACAACTCTGAGGTAAAGTCAATGTTAGCCCAATGGCATATTTATTAACAAATACATATTTTTCAATGTACAGCAGATGCCAAGAACTTCAAGAGTTCAAGAAATTCAACTTTCTAGTCATAAAAGTCAGAAAATGCAGAGAAATTGTGCAAACTTGCAATTCAACTAGCTGTGTCACAATAACAGTAATGGACAGGATGGGAATGAGGCCTTCATGGCAAGATAAGAGAGCGATGAAGGAATGTCGTAAAGGGGTCAGGCGCTCCTCTCAGTCTCAAACATTATAATGAGTCCACACGCAACAGCATTGTGTAAAAATCTTGTAGTGCAAAGTTGTCTTGAAAAATTACAAAAAGAACAAGGCTACTCAAAACTGAGCCTGACAACTACCGCTGCAAAAAAAAAACTATGATGCCCACTCAAAGTCAATAAGTTTCCTCAAAAGGGTGCTCACATGAGGGTTCATTGTTGTCCGCTTCTTGGTCTTTGAGCCTCTTTCAGGATTGATGCCCAGGAAGCACCTGTTAATAAGCAAAGATAGTTTCAGTTTCAAATAGACTTACTGTATTGCAGACAGCATTTATCAAGGTGTGCTTTTTGCTGTGCTTTTTCCCCACATCAAACCCTAATAGATTTATAATCCAAACTTGTTAGATCTTACTCTCACCATAATTTTTTTTTAGCCATTTTTAGCCAAGGTGCCTCAGGTTAGGTTTGCCTGAGGCAAATAGGGTTGATTTTCTACTATGAGAGGCCATATCAACGTGTGCCGCCACTGAAATGCATCTTCACACAATTGGCCAGTTGGTAAATTAAAACCAAACCCTGTTGAAAGTATGACAAACATATCCTTTTCAATAAAGGGCCTGAGAGCATTTTGTTCTGCTTTGAAAGAAAATTTCATCTACTTCATTCAATACATTCGCATTTCGCAATAGACGTTTCAAAATCATCATCACATAGCCTGCCCCAAAACAAAATAAATAGCTGTGATTGGACCAGCAGGTATTTGTCAGCATAACATGTGTAGAAACCCAGACTGATCTGCAGAGCAAAATTGAATGAGTTCGCGAGATCAGGGTGGTCTCACCAGGCTAGCCTCAGGCCCCGTCCACACTACTGCGTTTTAGTTTAGAAACGGAGAATTAAAACGAATACGATCGCCGTCCACACCAGCGTTTTAGCTGCATATTAGAATTGATCTCCGTCCACATTAAAACGACTGAAAACGCGTATCACGTGACCATTCACCAACACTGGGCATGCGCGTGCCGGTGTAAACCTAGAGACTTTCAAACATAGACTGTAAAAAAATGCTTTCAAACATCAAAATGTCATTTATTAATATGTATTTGTGTCAAAATGACATATAAACATGTTTTCCTATTCTATTTTTCTTGGAAACGCTTCCAACACGCTTGCGTGTCGCATGAAAAATAGGCGTCGGTTCTATATAGCATGTAGTGGTATGCGTTTACTGCGCGAGCCGCACCTGAGACGCTTCCAAGAGGCAGTTTCTTCTTCTTCTTACTGTAAGAAACTGTTCCAGCGGGTGGAGTTTACTGGTACTGAATATTACCTGTGTATACTCCATGACTGATGACACCCAATCATAGAGCCGAGCGCGAGCCTCTGCGTCATCGTTTCTAAAGTCCTCCGTTTTGACCCGTCCACACTAAAACGCCCTCCGGAGTTTCAAAACGAAAAACGGGTCGGCAGCGTTTCTAAACTTCTCCGTTTTGGGTCTCCGTTTTTGCCGTTTTAGTGTAGACGGGAGGTGTAAACGTAGCAAAAGGTCTCCGTTTTTAAACAAAAACGCGGTAGTGTGGACGGGGCCTCAGGTACCTCGTTTGTCAGCATTTTAGACCTCAAGACAATCATTGAGTTGGAAGCCTGTACTATAATGTGAATTACAAGATTAAATGTGATCTTTATAAAATACCTTTGAATGAACTCCAGCGTTGACGATCCAGCGGCAGGATACTCAAGGTTGAAGACGTAATAGCTGCTGAAGAAAGCAGCTACTCCGTGTAAAAAGAAAGGGTGTGGGCCCATCACGACATGTCCCTCGATGGATATAAGCCATCCAGAGGGCTTCATCATGTCACCTGAAATGAACAGATACAGCATTATGTGTTATGAGCACTTTGCGATCTGCTTAAGATACAAATGGCTATACAAATGTAATTATTATTATTATTATAATTATAATTATTATTACTTATTGTGGTCTTGTAGATTTCTAGAATGAAAACAAAATAATGAGTTAGAAATGTCGATACTAGATCAAAGTAACATTACCTTGAATGATCAAGCAGGGGCTGCTGGGGAGTTCTGCAGTATTGACCAGTGGCACATGGCTGTAACATAGTTAACACACAATAGCATGGATTTAGGATAAAGGATAAATATTGTTCATTGGTCAGAGGTAGTAAATCATGCAAGGTAAATGTTGATAATGTAATCACTCATTTTGCATTTTAAATATTTGAATAAAAAATCTTACATCAACTTCAAGCATCAAACTCTCTCTGATGACCTGGAAAGAAAAGAAAAAGGAGAAATTACACAAATGCAACCAAAAATAAGAATTTCAGTTTGAATGCAGATTATGATCATTGATCATTGTAATTTAATTTTAGCCGTATGTCAAAAATGATAGTGGTATATATTATATAGTGTTTTTTTTCTGTAGCACTTTGAGATTGCTCACTCAATGTAACGTGCATTTACAACTTTTACAATTATTATACATTCATATCAGGACAAGTGGGAAACCCTAATGTTAAAACCCTCCCGTTGTCGAACACGACATGAGACTAAAGGGGGTCGCACACCGGATGCGCAGCTCGGCCCCGCGCCGCGCAGCGCCACGTCTTTTAAATTCGAACACATTATTCTCTATGAGAGTACACACACCGGCGGCGCCTTTCGGCGTCTGTCCGCGACGCCCAGCAACGGCTCAGGACCGTGTTCAAAATCCTGCCGCGCCACAGAGCGCCATTTACATGGTTTTATATAAAATTTACATTTATAGAGATGTATATCTTCCTCTTACATTCTCATAGAGAATAATGTGTTCGAATTTAAAAGACGTGGCGCGGCGCGGCGCCGAGCTGCGCATCCGGTGTGCGACCCCCTTAACAGTTAGCTCAATCATGTTGTAACTAGGATATCTGCTGAAAAAAATATTTTTTCATGGACCGTTTGAATCACTAAGTTATTAAAGTTAAACAGCTAACGGTTAGCCCTGCTAATCTATGATAACCTTGACTAATTACAGAAATGTGCACACATAAATAGTAATGTTTGTCCCATCATTGGTTTTTATAAACTTTACAAACACCAGATTTGTCTAAACGGTGATAGTGACATGAAAAATTATAGCGAAACTCTCTTCATTAGCTACTAACATTACTACTATTAGCAAATGCTGTGAGAGAACTTTCAACAATTCCGGGCACTTGCTAACAAAATGTGAACTGTGTCATGCGATAAACGTTTATTTGAAAGTAAATATTATCATCATATTAAAATAACATGGGTGTAAGTGCTGCAAACATGTATGCTACTCACCTTCTCCATTCAGCCCGGAAATTCAGAAGAGGGACACGACCGCGCCTTTTCAGTTCAAATTCAAAACAGTTCGGTTATGTCATGTGACTTTCCAGGGCATAATTTCAATACAATATTTCACTGTAATAATACTGTTTAATGCTGTGAAATCCTTCTTTTTTTTTCACTGTGTTGCTGTGATATTACAGACCTTGTTGTGATATAACAGCAGGTTTTAGATTGCAATATTTTACTGTAAAATAAGAGTTAAATGCTGTAAAATCCAAGGATACTGTAGTTTTTACAGGTATTCATTGGGATATTACAGGGAAACTTAATTACAACAAGTTACTGTAAAACAATACTGTTAATTATTGTGAATTGCTGGTAATTTTTAACAGTATACACTTCTGAATTCTTGACATTAATATATAAATATAATATATTTGTATCTGCTTTTCCCCAGTAACTGTTTTGTTTGCAATAAATGTACACCTTATGCCAAATATAATTGCAAAATAAAACAGAATTGTTGTGTAACTCAAAATGTTAACTGTACTGTTATTAGTCTAAGCATATTATATCATTAGTAACATTAAATATAACACAATAAACCATCATATAGTATATCAGTAGGAGTTTCCTTAAGTCTTTCTGATAGTTTTCTACAGGCCGGTTTACTACAACAGTAGAAAAAAATTCTGAAATTATGGTTTATAGTTTTGGTGTGCCACCCCAAGATTTTAAGTGGCCCCATCTGGCCACCCCTATGAAAAATTTCTGGAGGCGCCACTGCGCCATCTCCGTAGTGAATGCACATATATGGAGAAATGCATGAATTACATCAGAGTGTTGCCTATTTCTTTTCGTTTTAAATTGTTTCGTTTAAAGACATTTCAAGCTTTCTTTAGATATATTTCTTAATATTCTCTGTGTGAGGCATACACTGAGTTTCGGTTAATTTATGATGAGATGCGCAGTGCAAGTGACCGGGGCGCGCGGGCGCCTCCATGATTAGCCTATAGCCTATGTCTGCTATATTTGCTTCTTAAATACATGCAATTCGTTGATGAAAAATGTATTAAAATTAAGATACAATTTATACAAAACGAAATTCACTTTAAAGAAAGGCTTTCTACAAAACAAAACTTAATGAAGTGGTCAAAATCATGTCTGACCCACTCCAAGTCTCCCGATATACTGCACATCCTATCTTCGTGCTGTTCACTTTTCATAAAGTTCACAAGTTGAAAGGCATTTGTTTGTGCATAGTAAAACATATCTGCAACATTTATCAAGTTCACGGATAATTGTGCGTGCATTTATTAATTATTATCTTAATTAATAATGCAACAAGGACAAATCATGGTAACTGTCTTGTTTGTTTATTCAGAATGAAATGGATCGCAAATGGATCCGAATGAAGAAATGTAAAAAAAAAAAAAAAAAAAACCTTGGACAATGATGAACACAGAAAATAAACATGAATGAACTTTGGATGAACTTTGGATGGCCTAGGAGTAGGCCTAGTAGGCTACAACTCTAATTCAACAAGGTTTTAGAATATAGAATATTTTTTAAACAAAATAAATATTTCTAAAGTTTATTATCTATATTATAGTATATTTATCTGATCCTGTCCATTAGCTTTGATCCATGTACGGCTTTTCAGAATGTCACCAAGTAGCCTAAATATTTATGAAGCCTAATTTTTCAGCGCGAAAACTCTAGCTAGCTAGCTGGGAACAAATAAGGGTCCAGAGCAGCAAATGGAGTGAATGAAGTTCATGTTCTCATGGTTTATTTTTATGAATAAAAATGTTTCAAAACATCCCCCCCTCTGTTTTTTTCACAAATCGCACCCTGGTTAAACTTAACCATTGGTCATCCAGTATCATGCATTTAGATCATGATAACCTCACTCATGGAAAAATGTAACTTTATGGTTTCTATGGTATTTGTATGAAAAACAGTAGCCTAAATACATTATTAAATACTGTAATTATATTCCATCAGTCCTTTAATACATCGTCTACATTAATAATATAATACAATTCAATATGTATATCCCACATTTCATGGTGCAGTTAATATTACTAGGCTAATGTTACAGTTAATCCATGGTAAATGATGGGAATTTGTAGACGGAAAAGCCTTCTGACAGTATCGTTGCGCACAGTGTTTCTCCTGTTTGTCAGCGCTGTTTCATCTGCTTTTAAACTGGTTTAAATCACTGAGACATTTGTGTTCTTCGCTGAATTCAAGCGCTTCTCACTGGATCTCGTGACCGAGACCGATCAGAGTAAACGCATCTCCTCTAGTGAGCTCGCGCTGCGCTGCCGTTTGGACTTTGAGCCGAGCGGATAAATGGTCCGTGTGGCGCGCGGTTCAAATGAGTTTCGTTCCGCTTTTGGCGCATAAACATTATCGAACATTTAGGCCGTGTGTCCACCAAAGCGTTTTTACTCGCGGCTGGCGTGTTTTTTCAATTGTTTTCAATGGGAGCGCCGCGTTTTTAAAACGCCATGAGCGTAACGAGGCGCTGAGCGTCTTTTTCACGCTGAAGCGCTGAGCGTTCGGCGTTTTTTACTGGTCGCCGAGAGTTGAAGAATGTTCAACTTTTGGTAAAACGCAGCGCTCATCACTGTCACTTTTTACCCAACCGTCCAATCACAGTGGAGGAGGGGCGGGACTAATACCACACCGACCAACCGCGTCCGCCACATGATTCTGCTTGTACAACGTCAACAGATGACAAGGAGCATAATAACGGAACAAAATCAAGAGCCAGATAAAATACATTACATTGTCATTTTAATATAGAATCAACACAGAAACAAAATATGTGTGAAATGAGATACTAGTAAGACTTTCGCGGATATTCCGTATCATAACAAGCAAAGTGTCTCGGTCTCAACCGTCTCAACTGAAAAAACGCTGCGCTGCCAAAACGCTCTCAAGCGCCCACAGCTGAGCGTTTTTAGCAGAGCGCCTAGCGTTTTCAGCTGGCTAATAACGCTTTGGTGGACACACGGCCTTATCGAACTCTTGATATCGTTTTATCGAGAAAAATTATATCTCGATAATTATCGTTATCGTTTTATCGCCCAGCCCTACTTGTTAAGATATCAAATATATGTCTTTCTTGTTGTGTCGTTGACAGAATGGACAGACTCCTCTGATGTTGGCCTCGGAGCAGGGCAGTCTTGAGATTGTTCAAGAGCTCATCCGAAGGGGAGCAGACGTCAACTTGGAAGATGAGGTGAGAAAATGGCCACATAACTGCTTTACATATATATAAATATATAATAACGCGTTAACGCAAAATCATAATAACGGCACTAATTTTTTTTACGCGCAATTAACACAGCGCGTATTTTCTGTTTGACCCATGGCCCAACCCCTAGTTGGAGAAATGGAGATACCAATTTAGCGACATTGCAGACCCCTTTAGCGATTTTTTCCCTTCAAAAAAGCGCCCAAACCTTATTTAGTTTCAGAGAATCTACCAGTACCGCCGGTAGCCTACTGCTCTCCCAGCACACGCGCGCACTTCTCTCTCTCTCTGCGTCTCGCGCTGAAGAGAGGAGCAGCGCTTTAATTCTCTGAGGTCGGCAATCACGCCGGCGTGATCTGCTCACTTTTTTCCTTATCAATTGAAACGAGACTCCAAATACTCTGTTGACTTTGATTTTACCAACAAGTTTCATACATCAATCGATCCTGTTAAGTGTGTATTATTTTTGTGTATACTCACATTAAAAGCAAAGTGTTGTGCTTTTTGCCAAATAAAGAAAAATAAACATGATGCGAGTTCTGCCTACTCTCTGTCAGTGTAGTCCATTCTGAAACGCGTCCGAAAATGAACCATAACTCAGCGAATACTCAGTCAAACAGGCATACAGACACACAGGCATGAAGCTTTTGATTAAAAAAACAAACAAATATTCTCTGTTTATGTAATCTGTGTGAAAAGAGAGCGATGTCGTTCTGATCTCAGCTCATTATGTTTTAATCTGACCCCGCCCACGGAGAGCGCGCGCTATTCAAATGCAAATGAATGAGGCGATCCACGCAAACTGTGAACGCTCCCATATCAGCTCGCGAAAACACACCAAGTTTATTCAGATCATTGTACTTGTTTAAACTGTCTCGCAGCGCTGTGAGGAATAATACTATCCTAATAATAATAATGGAAAATGTACCTCAGAAGTGCTGGTATTTCGAGGAGCAATGGATGGAATACTGTAGTAAGTTTTTTTCATTCTCAAGTGAATCGCGTTTCTGTGTGTGAATATATATATATATATATATATATATATATATATATATATATATATATATATATTTATTATAGTGATCTAGTCTTGTGAATTGTAAAATTTACATAAATTTCTGATTTTCTTCTGATTTTCTTTGGTAAAATGTGTCCCTTTTTACTTTATCGACACCAGCAGTCATCTTCATAGCATTTCCCTTTATTATTTATTCAATATCCTGAAATATCCTGAAGCCTGTTTATATCCTTATTTTATTTTCAGACTTATCTTTGTTATATATTTATAATCTGTTAAGGTGAAGTGCCCATTATAACTGTGCCATAGGGCTGTTTTTTGTAGTGTAGCTCCATCACTGTTCCCATGGCGACATTGCCAGTGGACTGCTGGTCATAGCGACCCATCTTTGTGCCTTTCCCTGATAGGACTGCTGGTCCGCGCTGATCTCTGCAGCTAAAGAGGGGCATGTGGAGGTGGTGAAAGAGCTGCTGGAAAACGGTGCCTATATTGAGCAGAGAGACTTGGTGAGAAAATTTAAAGGGGTCATATAATGCCATTTTTGTACAAGCTAATATGATTCTTTAGGGTCTAAATTAAAAGTTTGTAATATACTTTAATTAAAAATTCTCATTAGTATTGTAAGAAAACACAAATTTTACCTGGTCAAAAACAGCTCTGTTTTCAGCACGCCGTTTCAGTGCATATGTCTTTAAATGATAATGAGCTTTGCTCACCCCGCCCCTCTGTTCTGTGGGTACACCGTATATTAGACATTCTCTGACCGTATCTAACACAATAACCACGTGTTATTCGTTATAAACGTGGGATTATGAATTATATTGAGAACGTCGTACATTGAAAACATGCGTAATGTACCTTGAGTGTAAACCTTAGACGCATTCATCGTGAAGCCTGCAGCAAGGTTTGCAAATTTCGCAAAGATTAATATAAATACTAATATAAAGGTTAATAAAACATTACACTCACATCTTCTGGAGGTTCAGCAGGAACACGTTGGTACCGATCCGTTTTTTCTCGTTTGTGAAGCTGTCTGGTGTGAAATGATTCGCGCAAACATGAAAGCACAGACGATCGTGGGGAATCCCCGTGAGGGAATCCCCGCGTCAATCCTTTGGGCATATCGCTTCAAAAACAAAACTCAGCCACTGCTTCTTCAACGGCTCGGATTTAGGAACATCCAAATGATTGCTGTGTTCCTTATTACATCTAAGAACAGAACACCACAATCGCTTAGACGCCATTCTACTCCAGCATATCAACAATGGCGGACTACAGACGACAGCTGTCACAGCTCGCTCAGGGCGGGTCTTGTGTTGAAACACGGCTGTCAATCACAATAGCGGGAGGGGCGTACGATCTTATGACGTCACAATATCGAACGGCTTGATTTCAGAGATGGTCAAACATATAAGGAGATTAAAACAAAACCACTGGATGGATTTTTATCATGATAGGATGGTTGTGTACAGGCACTGCCAACAGACATTTCAGTGCAATCAACTTGTAAAAGTGCATGTACCATTATATGACCCCTTTAAAAAGGAATACATCTGCTTTATTTAGTACCATAATCACATTTAAAAAAAGAACACATTCTTACGTTATCAACTTAATGAGGTGGCTTTGTGTCGTGCAGGGGTGTTGGACCGCCCTTACTTGGGCGTCATATAAAAATAGAGTTGAGGTGGCCAGGATCCTGCTGGACTCGGGGGCAAACCAAATCACCAATGGAGTGGTAAAGATGGAAAAACTTATCAATTGCATTTCCACATATGAGAAGCACAGACATTAGTGCTGTCAAACGATTAAAATATTTAATCGCGATTAATCGCATTAATGTCATAGTTAACTCGCGATTAATCGCACATTTTTATCTATTCTAAATGTCTCTTGATTTATTTTTGTCCCATTATTTTTTCTCATTTTAATGCTCTTATCAACATGAAAAAAAGCGGATTGGCTTGCTTTGCGCAGATTTTTTTATTATTGAAAACAACATTGGCAATACTGTGTTCAATTTCACACTAACATTCTCACTTTCACACTAACATTCTCACTTGGAGCAAATAATCTCTCACACAATGTAACACTGTCCATCAATAAAAGGGTGAAAGAAATCCTGACGAGGTCCTGATATTGACGAGGGTTTGGAGAATTCGCATCAGCTGTGTGTGTGTGTGTGTGTGTGTGTGTGTGTGTGTGTGTGTGTGTGTGTGTGTGTGTGTGTGTGTGTGTGTGTGTGTGTGTGTCAGTGTAGTAATCCGTTACTTTACTTAGTTACCCCATTTGGAAAGTAACTTTTTACGTTACTCGTTACTATTACGTTACTTTTATGTTGCTTGACTTTGGGCAGAACCCAATATCTGTTCCTAAATATGTAGACATAAAGTTATACAATGGAGGACATAACAGGTAATTATTTTTTGCTCATTATTATAAAAAATAGTATCAATTTCGAAAGAAAAAAAGTCCTTCTCATTGGCGCTGCTGTGTGCGGCAACTTTTATTCTCAGCCGGCTCTGCATCATGAGTGCGACACTCCGCGAATGAGCAGCGCGCCCGCGCCACTTCTCTCCGCTCCGCTCCCCCTATCCACCGAACTTTAAATTTCGGCAACAGCCAATAAAGCGCTCCTGCTCTCTAACACCGGTGCGAATCGCGTCTTGATAGCATAGGACAAAATGATATAGAAGACAAAGGCTTAGTTTTCAGACATACGACTCACTCTAAGGGAGTAGGAGAAAAAAAAGAGATTTTGAGAGAAAAAAATATATTTTGTTTAAAAGTACACATATTCAAGCTTTCTATATATTTCTCAGGTCTTTGAGACAAGTATAGCTTATCTGAGTTTCGGTTCATTTACAGTATGGAGACGAGCTCCAGTTCGCGCTGGTGCCGTCATGATTATTTTGCATGCCATATTTACTTATAAATTAAATTCAGGCAATTAATTGGTTGGTAAAACATTGATTAAAATTAAGATACAATTAATACACAACGAAATTCGTTTTAAAGAAAGTCTTTCTACAAAAACAAACTTAATAAAGTGGTCTAAATCATGTCTGCCCACTCCATTTGTCTCCCGATATATTGCACAAAATTATGATCTTACTCATGCTTTTCACTTTTCATATAATCAACATAGATTAAATTATTTATTTATTTATTTTATTTAAACATAAATATGAAACTAAATAGTTTTCTTTAATTTACTTCTTATTAAATTCAGGCAATTGATTGATAAAACATTGATTAAAAATAAGATACAATTAATACAAAACGAAATTCACTTTAAATACAGGTTTTCTACAAAAACAAACTTAATAAATCATGTCTCCACACAAAATTGTTATTTAATTTAATTTAAACATAAATATGAAACTAAATCGTTCTCTTCAGATCTCAACCGTTCTCTTCTCTCAAGCGCGCAGCTGAGGCAGTGTCACTGTCAAATATATCCATGGGAAAAGTAACGTTGCGCCGAATTGAAAAAGGAACTACGTTTCGTTACCAAATTTTTAGTAGTAACGCGTTACACTACTTTTTACCCGAAAAAGTAGTTACGTTACTGTAACGCGTTACTTTGTAACGCGTTACACACAACACTGGTGTGTGTGTGTGTGTGTGTGTGGCCATCATCAAGAGGTGTTTCAGACTGGACGTACTGCGATGATGATAGCTCAGTTCACAACGACAAAACACACAGATCACTTTGTCAATGGAACCATTTGGCAACTTTTTAAAAGTAAACTTTCCATTCAGAATCTTATTGGCATCCATTTCGGCGTCTCGCGCTCGTCATCCACTCAAAACGTAACGTTAACCTACTATTTGGCCGGCTCGCAAGCCCAAACAAGTGTGTACGCCGTTCCTGCTGTTTTGTTTCCGGTCTAGCTAGATCCGCTTGCGCTTTGGTCGACGAAGCAACAAAACGTCCTCGCGCGGCACAAGCCATTGAAATGAATGGGTTTCATAGAGCAGCGCCGCGCATGCCGCGTCCTGTTGCAAAAGCATGTGAAAAAAACTACAAAGTTTGCTAGGCCAAAAAGACCGTTAATCTCGCGATAAAAAAATTGATCGCGTTAAAATGGGTTTGCGTTAACGCCGTTAATAACGCGTTTAACTGACAGCCCTAACAGACATACAAATCATATAATGAATCCAAATGTAATATATGCAATCATCGATTAAAATTGATCATACTTTTGATGTGGTTACCTTAGCAATACAGAGTCTACCCCATTATCTGGGCAGCCGGTAGAGGCCATTCAGAGATTGTGAAACTCTTGCTGGAGCATGGAGCTAAAGTCAACTGCTCTGATAAGGTGAGCTAAACCAATCCTGCCTAACTGCGATTAAATGAATATTCTGAGTTGAAAACAAGCTTCCACTGTAAGTGCATTGTTCTGTTTTTCAAGCTGAAGTCAACATTACTTTCTCTGGCAATCAACAGCATGCCACAGTTGCTGTTGATAGATTTAAAGTCCCCGTGAACCGGAAGTTGCAAACGACTTTTCTCCAGTGTTATGACGTATTTCCCAGTGAAACGGAATATTGAACAGAGGGCAGGGTTTTACTCTAGCGCTCCTCCTCTCCATCTCTGCTCATAGCAGACTAACGGTTTGAGGGGAGTGGTTACGCGTTGCCCAAACCAATTCCTCAAACCTACGTCATCGGAGAAGGTCCTCCAATGCAGAGGGGAGGGGCATTTTCAGATTTTGATTAAAGATTACCATGGTAAAAATTTTTTTTTTTTAAATATTTTCTTGCACGGATTAATTGTTCACCACAAGACTAGTAATATGCGCTAACAAAGTAAATAGGGTCAATTTTGATTTCATGGGGACTTTAATTTGTGTTAAACCTGTGTTACTGGTAAAAATGTTAAAGGTAAAGACTAGCATATTTAACTTTAAATCAGCATTTTTTTTTACTTTTTGTACTTTTAGTTTGGCACCACCCCACTGATCTGGGCTGCTAGAAAGGGCCACTACGACTGCGTGATGCACCTGTTGGAGAACGGAGCTGATGTTGACCTGCAGGGGGCGGTATGTGCTCATCATTCACTCAGCCTTTTTGTCTCTAGGGCTCCCGATTTGTCCACAACAATTTTCAAAGGCCGTATGACTTTTCCAATTTGTGATTTTACTGAATACGGATAAATAAATATTTTTTTTTACCCTTAATTTCTACCGTATAAAATATTTTAGAGCTTTTGTTTTAACTAGAAAAACTGATGTACTGCTGATTTAGAAGAGGGACTGTTTGTCTTATTTTGTTCATCTTTCCCACTCAGAACTCCATGACGGCACTGATCGTAGCTTTGAAGGGAGGATACACAGAGGTGGTTAAAGAGCTTCTGAAGAGGAACCCCAATGTAAACTTGACTGATAAGGATGGAAACACAGCTCTCATGATCGCAGATAAAGAGGGCTACACTGAGATTGTACTAGGGCTGCATGGTTAAACAGATAATCACAATTATTTTGCTCAAAAATGATAAATCGTGATTATTGAGAAATTTCCTTTTACATTTCATCAGAATTATTGCACTTTAATGAAAGTACAAAACAAGAGAGTATGGCAAAAATATCATATCACAATTTTTTTCAGGAAAATCACGATTCATGATTTTATCTCAGTTTTTTTTATGTTGGTTTTACTACTTTGCAAGTGACTGAGCATTACAGCCAAACTTATGTCCCTATTTAAACATAGCCCCTATTTAGACATTTAGGCCAAAGTGGCGAAGATAAAAATCTTTGACATTATTTTCTTTGTTATTAAAAGATAAGAACAAAAATACACATTACATATACACAACATATAATATACAAATGAAATAAACAGTGCTTTATTTTTTCAGCCACAGTAGGTGTATTTAACAGAAGCATTCTAGAAAGAAATTAAATGAACAAATTTACAAACAAAACACTACATAGACTTCACTGTATAAATTATACATTGATACTTATTAAAAGTACTATTAAAGTTCTCAGAGCAGTGAGTGATTTTCCCTTTGTTTTTGGTTGTTTTATTAACATTAAAGGGAACAGACTGGAACAGAGATCGGTCCAAAAAAATAAAAATGTCCGGTTCCCGATCATGTGTTTGGAGCAAAAACTGGCCAGTTCCAATTACGACAGATACATCTCTAATTTTACCTAGTTTGCTTTAATATATTTATCATAAAAATTAACACACTCTTTAAATTTTTTTTATTCATTCCAATAATTACAAACTATGTTAATGTCTTTATTATTAAGACAACAAAAACTATTTTGTAGCTTAGAGGATGCATAAGAGCATTTATTCAGCAAACACATTTGCAGACTACGTAGTCGAGGCCTTGTGAGGAAATACTGACTATATTAAACTTTTATTTGAGCAGAATATTGCTGTGGAGATCAGTAAACGGCAACATAATTGTTTGTTGATGTTTCAGATGATCAAAGACTGTTGGGAAAATGTAGAATAATCCATTTAAGTGAAAAGCTCTGATTGGGGGATTCAGACATTTGACATCTGGCAACCCCAAGTTTAAAAGCTTGTGTAGGCTTGGTTCCAGTGCAAGATAAATGAAATGCTCATTACTAGCGGTTCAGTATCACAAATGATTATGCTTAATTAATTGAGAAAAGCAGAAATTGTGATCAGGATTTAAATGATTAATCGTGCAGCCCTACTATAGACAACAAAGGAGAGCTGTATAAAAGTTATGGGAAATTGAAATGACTGTACTGTTGTTGTTGTTGTTTTACAGGAGAATAAGACTGCTCTCTATTGGGCAGTAGAGAAAGGCAATGCAAACATGGTTAGAGACATACTGCAGTGCAATCCAGACACAGAGATCACCACTAAAGTAAAGAACATCAAGACTCATGTTCAAGAGATTGTTTTACAGTTATGAGCTAGTCTTGAGTCTGTATTTTTGTGTAATTAGGATTCTGAAACACCACTAATTAAAGCCACCAAGATGAGAAACAGAGATATAGAGATATAGTGGAGCTGTTGCTGGACAAAGGGGCCAAAGTCTCTGCAGTGGACGAGGTAAAACATCAGTCACAATTTCATGAACATAATTTACATCAACATGATGAGACTATATTGCACTTTAAGTCTCTGCTCTCTTTGGCTACAGAAAGGGAACAACCCTCTTCATTTCGCCATATGTGGACGGAGCCGCAGGCTGACTGAGCTCCTCCTCCGTAACCCTGAAGATGTCCATCTCCTCTACAGGCCCAACGAGGATGGAGAGACACCCTACAACATCGACTGCCGTTACCAGAAGAGCATCCTCACCCAGATTTTTGGAGCCCGTAAGTCTGGGACTAGATTAATACTCATCATTGGGAATGGGTATCAATACAGATTTCCTGATTCAGTTACATCCTGATTCACAGGATTCTATTTAATTCCATTCTGATTCATTTGAGTTTATTCTGTTTTTGATTAAATTCTCATACATTTGGGTTTATTTCAATCATCATGTTTATTTTGCTTACATATAAATTCTCTCTGCAAATACACGGCAGTGTTTCAGACTGATTCAAATCATAAACTCATCTTTTTAAACTGTTCATTTAAAGAACCGATCAAGAAGTCATTCATTTTGGCAGTAAAATGAAGTGGATAAATCTTCATATTTCTTTCTCAGATGAGATGAAGACATTGGCAGGTCAGCAGGTGTTGTCGTTGTTCCAGTTTTCCTGGCTGGTTGTGTTATTATCTGTCCTGCTGTGCGGCTCTGTAGCGCTTGTGCTCGGCTTCACTGTGGATCCCAAGCTGGCTATCTCCATCTCTCTCAGCATCCTAGCACTACTTTATGTGTTCTTTGGCAAGAAAAACTGGTCCATTATTCAGTGTTTCAACATAAGTTCTTAATAAATCTGTACTTTTGGTCATAATTAAGTTATGTATAAATAAGTTATTGATATCAAATGAAACAAAATTCAATTAATAACCCTTGAAAGGTATTGTGAATGAGTGAATGTGTGTATATTCTGTATCTCTACACAGTGGTTGTGTACTTTGGGAGCAGGCGTGAGGGCGAGAGTTGGAACTGGGCATGGGTAGCACCCGTCTGGCCCGACATATTGGATACCTGGAGCTTCTGCTCACCCGTGCACTGCCAGTCAATTGCCCACATTCTGCATAAAACTGTAAAACCTTTAAAATGAGGTCCCGTGACCTGTACTAAAGAGTGGATGTGGTGTGTCCTTGATTTCCACAAGAGGGCTGTAAGGGTGGAATTCCTGCAGTGGTTCAAGCTGCAAGAAATGCCGAATGACTAAAGAAACATTATTAGCAAGATGGTAGAAAACTGCACATTTCTTGTCTATTCCACCCACTGACACTTATACCAACAACGGAAATAAGCGCAGTTACAATAGCTTAATATTTGTGGGAGAGCGTTGCTATAGAGAGTGACGATATTGTATTGCAATAGGTAGCACTTCAAAGTCAATACCAAATCAAAACTAGTTAGCACGTTTCACTAGTTCACACTTACAAATAAGTCAGATAGAATAAATGCGTATTTGGCGTGCTGTCCGAGGAGAGGGCTCCGGGCTCGGTATTCGGCCCGAACCCAGAGTACTCCCCCCGTATTCCTGGCTGTAAAAGATTGAGCCAAGAGTGAGGAGTCGGGGTTGTGGAGGGATGCTGGAAAAACTGTCAAGGAATATTAGGTGAGTTGACAGAGTGGATATATATACTTCTTGTCATGCTGATTAGGGTAGACATAATTGTTTGATGACGAGTAGATTGGATTGATTATTTGAACGTGCTCCTCCCGAACTTTGTTTATAAAACATCATTAGTTGTAATTGAAAAGGTTTAATGACAAAATATGGTTTTATGGTTACACTTAAAATAGTTACAAAATAGATGTATGAGATGATAACTTACACCATTAATTGTACCCAGCATATATGAAAAAATGTTACCTGAGAGAGAGAGAGAGAGAGTCAAAGAAAAGAGGAGGCAAAAGGAGAGAGCCCCAAGAAAGGGACCCAGAGGGACCCGACACCTCAAGGAGAGTGGAGGCTTCACCCAGGATCAGTTCAAATGATTTGGGATCGATTCGGGAGGGCGGAAGTGGATCTGTTTGCCACAAGCGAGAACACGCACTGTCAGACTCTCTTCTCACTATCTCACTCCCTGCTGCAGGAGATGCTCTGACATCGTGTTGGCCGGAAGCCAGGCTTTACGCGTTCCCTCCGGTGAAGATTCTGCCTATGGTGTTGTGCAAAATCAGGGAGGAGAGAGCGTCAGTGATACTCGTGGCCTCGAACTGGCCGAATCAGCCCTAGTTCGTGGACCTGAGAGAGTTAGTGGTGGCTCCCCCATGGCAAATCCCCCTCAGGAAGGACCTGCTGTCTCAGGCGAACGGCACGATATGGCACCCCAGCCCCGAGCTGTGGAACCTTCATGCAGAGCCGGCTCTCCCTATAAGCGCCGCCACTAGGGGGCCCCCTAACTACAGATGGTACTCGCCGGTGTCGCCGCGGTTCAACAGTCAACCAATTCGGGGAACAGACACAGTCTCTATATGATGATATCTAGGTGAAAGAGGCTCTATGTGATGGGATTTATCTGACCTTGGTGACGTGAGACAGCTAGCAGACGGTCGGTTTAGCCAGTCTGTCTGCTTCCTGACCTGAGCCCCAGATTGTCATGTTTGAGCTCTAAGACTATGTGCCATATTACTAGAGAGAAGAGCAACACCATCCCAGGAGGGATGAATACCATCTCTTTTCAACAGGTCAGGTCTGCCCCAAAAACTTTTCCAATTGTCTATGAATTCTATATTATTTTGCAGACACCACTTAGACAACCAGCCATTGAGTGAGGACAATCTACTAAGCATCTCATCACTCCTGCGAACAGGAAGGGGGCCAGAGCAAATTACAGTGCCTAACATAGTACTTGCGAGTTCACACATCTCTTTAACATTAATTTTGGTGATCTCCGACTGGCGGAGTCGAACATCATTTGTGTCGACGTGAATAATAATCTTAGAGGATTTACGATTAGCATTAGCCAGCACTATTAAATTTGCTTTGATGTCAGGTGCTCTGCAAACATGTGACAACATTTAAAGACAATCTAATACTTATATATTTATATATATATATATATATATATAAAGTATATATAAAGTATATACAGTATATATATATATATATATATGATCATCTTTGTTCCAGCTGGTCTAGGTCTTCAATAGATGCGAGTGGAAAGACGTCATCCTCTTCATCATTCTGCATGCATCTGCAGTAAAAAAGCGCCCGTTTCCCACTAGAGACTGGAACAGTGAAGTCAGGTGGTTGATCTTCATGTCCATTTTCTCTGGGGTTTCCAGAATTGCCCTTTTCTTCAGCTGCAATACAGAAGATCATTTCATTTGGCATTTAGCTTTGATGAATAAAATCATGATTATTTTCTGATATTTTGACAGAAAAAAAACACAAGCAAGAACAAAATTTAGACTTAGCCCGTCTTCTCTCTCTGTGTGCGCGCGTTTGTTAGAGAGAGCTCGCGCAGCACTGAGACAATGGTAGGCTATTTTTAAATCCAGAAATTAACACGCTAGTTTTCATACTAAATGAATATAGTTTAGTATATAGTTTATATAGGGCCCTTCTCATTTTACTGTCACTTTATGTGTCAGAGCTTTATATGTTTTCCAAGCAATGTTATTTCCACTTAGTTCTTGTTATCAATCTCACCTCTGGACAGGATTATTTTTTTCCCAGACGCATGTCTTATTTGACTGACATCCGTCTAGTCAAGTCAAGTCAAGTCATCTTCATTTATATAGCGCTTTTAACAATGTAGATCGTTCCAAAGCAGCTTTACATTGAGAATAGGAAATTAAAGTAAAGTGTTTTGGCTTTATAGCAGCTCTAGAATAAAGTTATTGTCCAGCTAAAGTTAGTTTGATTAATTCACTTCCGTCGCAATGATCATTAGTTATTAACTTAGGGGCCGCTAACACGACACCGTTTTAACAGAAAACTCTCAAGTTCTTTTTGCGCAAACTTCAAAAACGCGAACCAGTGAGAACGCCGATGGCGTGCACATGCGTATTACGAGTTCCGTCTATAGGTATTTGCGTTTGAATATATGTGCGCAGGCATGTAGTCCTTCCCTACAAATCAACCCTCAACATACTACTTGTCTGGCCTTAAAATTAATAATACAGAATTTTATCGCTTCCACGTAGCCACGCGAACCGGAATTATCCCGACAACGCTTTATCTGTAGATAGGTAAAGGGAGGGGAGGGAGACCTTCACAGGGAAGAGCCTAGTTGACATTTCAGGACTGCACTGTCGTCGTGTCCAAGCGCAGGTCCTACATCAGATCTGGACACAGCCTGGATCCGGCAGACTGCGGTAAACCTCGGGATAAACAGAGAGACTAATATTAGCGTAGACGCCATTCTTCTAATGATGTAACGAGTACATCAGGATTTATGGGAAGTGTTCCCGGTTCCGGCTGACCTAATCTATGCAGCCTAACATTGAATTATAACAGTCTATAATGTGTTGTGTGTATGCTAGGTCAAAGAGATGTGTTTTTAGTCTAGCTTTGAACTGACAGAGTGTGTCTGCTTCCCGGACAATGTTAGGAAGACTGTTCCAAGTTTTGGTGCTAAATAGGAAAAGGATCTACCGCCAGCAGTTGATTTTGATATTCTAGGTATTATCAACTGGCCGGAATTTTGAGATGGCAATAGACGTGAAGGACTATAATGCGTTAAGAGCTCGATCAAGTACTGCGGAGCTAAACCATTTAGTGCTTTGCAAGTAATCAGCAATATTTTAAAATTGATACAATGTTTAATAGGGAGCCAGTGAAGTGTTGACAGAACTGGGCTAACATGGTCATACTTCCTGGTTCTGGTAAGAACTCGAGCTGCTGCGTTTTGGACCAGCTGTAATTTGTTTATTAAGCGTGCAGGGCAACCACCCATAATAGCATTACAATAATCTAGCCTTGATGTCATGAACGCATGGACTAATTGTTCTGCATTTGTCAAAGAGAGCATATGACGTAATTTAGATATATTTTTAAGATGGAAAACTGCGTTTTTACAGATACTAGACACGTGACTTTCAAATGAAAGATTGGTATCAAAGAGCACTCCCAGGTTCCTAACCGACGACGAAGACTTGACAGAGCAGCCATCAAGTGTTAGACAGTATTCTAGATTGTTACGTGAGGACGTTTTTTGTCCAATAATTAGAATCTCTGTTTTTTCAGAATTAAGTAGTAAGAAATTACTAGTCACCCAATTTTTTATATCACCTATACATTCCGTTAATTTAGTGAGTCGGTAAGTTCCGTCAGGGCGTGAAGAAATATAGAGCTGAGTATCAATCGGCATAACAGTGAAAACTAATTCCATGCTTCCTAATGATATCTCCCAAGGGTAGCATGTACAGAGTGAAAAGCAACGGTCCTAGTACTGAGCCTTGTGGTACGCCATACTGAACTTGTGATCGATAAGACATCTCTTCATTTACTGCTACAAACTGATAACGGTCAGATAAGTATGATTTAAACCATGCTAATGCAATTCCACTAATGCCAACATAATTTTCGAGTCTATGTAAAAGAATGTTGTGGTCAATAGTATCAAATGCAGCACTAAGATCGAGTAACACTAATAGAGAGATACGACCACGATCGGATGATAAGAGCAAATCATTTGTAACTCTAATGAGAGCAGTCTCAGTACTATGGTACGGTCTAAATCCTGACTGAAAATCCTCACAGATATCATTTCTTTCTAAAAAGGAACACAGTTGTGAGGATACCGCCTTTTCTAGTATCTTTGACAGAAAAGGTAGATTCCAGATCGGCCTGTACTTGACTAATTCTGTACGATCAAGTTGCGTTTTTTTTAAACAAGCGGTTTAATCATTGCCAGCTTAAAAGTTTTTGGTACGTATCCTAATGACAAAGATGAATTAATGGTATTAAGAAGAGGATCTATGACCTCTGGAAGCATCTCTTTCAGTAGCTTAGTCGGTATAGGGTCTAACATACATGTTGTCGATTTAGATGATTTAACTAAAATTCTTCCTCTTCTATAGCAATAAATGAATCAAATTTTTCCTTAGGGACACTACAATGCACTGCCTGATGCGATACTGTAGTAGACGGTTGCATAGTTATACTTTTCTCCCTGATATTATCAATCTTGCAAGTGAAGAAGTTCATAAAGTCATTACTGCTGTGCTGCTTGGAAACTTCTGGGCTTGAAGCTTTATTTTTCGTTAGTTTAGCCACTGTTTCAAATAAACACCTAGGGCTTTGTTTATTCTCTTCTAATAGGGTTGAAAAATAAGCAGATCTAAATTACAGCAACACCTCCCCCTTTGCCTTTCAGACGAGGTTCATGTTTATAACAGTAATCTTACGGGGTGGTCTCATTTAAAGTAATGTAATCGTTTGGTTTTAGCCAGGTTTCTGTCAAACACAGCACATCTAGATTATAGTCTGTAATCATATCATTAACAATAAGTGCTTTTGAAGTAAGGGATCTCATATATTTAGCAACCCAAGCTTTATCATTTGCTCATTTGTATTATATCTGTTTTTTTATTTGTTGAACATCAATAAAAATTTTACCCTTAGATGGGTTTGGAAGTTTTTTGCATGTCCTAATTCGGGGAACAGACACAGTCTCTATATGATGATATCTAGGTGAAAGAGGCTCTATGTGATGGGATTTATCTGACCTTGGTGACGTGAGACAGCTAGCAGACGGTCGGTTTAGCCAGTCTGTCTGCTTCCTGACCTGAGCCCCAGATTGTCATGTTTGAGCTCTAAGACTATGTGCCATATTACTAGAGAGAAGAGCAACACCATCCCAGGAGGGATGAATACCATCTCTTTTCAACAGGTCAGGTCTGCCCCAAAAACTTTTCCAATTGTCTATGAATTCTATATTATTTTGCAGACACCACTTAGACAACCAGCCATTGAGTGAGGACAATCTACTAAGCATCTCATCACTCCTGCGAACAGGAAGGGGGCCAGAGCAAATTACAGTGCCTAACATAGTACTTGCGAGTTCACACATCTCTTTAACATTAATTTTGGTGATCTTCGACTGGCGGAGTCGAACATCATTTGTGTCGACGTGAATAATAATCTTAGAGGATTTACGATTAGCATTAGCCAGCACTATTAAATTTGCTTTGATGTCAGGCGCTCTGCAAACATGTGACAACATTTAAAGACAATCTAATACTTATATATATATATATATATATACAGTATATATATATATATGATCATCTTTGTTCCAGCTGGTCTAGGTCTTCAATAGATGCGAGTGGAAAGACGTCATCCTCTTCATCATTCTGCATGCATCTGCAGTAAAAAAGCGCCCGTTTCCCACTAGAGACTGGACCAGTGAAGTCAGGTGGTTGATCTTCATGTCCATTTTCTCTGGGGTTTCCAGAATTGCCCTTTTCTACAGCTGCAATACAGAAGATCATTTCATTTGGCATTTAGCTTTGATGAATAAAATCATGATTATTTTCTGATATTTTGACAGAAAAAAAACACAAGCAAGAACAAAATTTAGACTTAGCCCGTCTTCTCTCTCTGTGTGCGCGCGTTTGTTAGAGAGAGCTCGCGCAGCACTGAGACAATGGTAGGCTATTTTTAAATCCAGTAACTAACACGCTAGTTTTCATACTAAATGAATATGTAACATAATTAGGTACTTTAGTTATTATTAACACAATAACATTACACATTCATGCTACATTTCTCAACACTGAGAATGAATAAATAAACGCCTGTTTCTCCAGATTCGCGGTTGTCAGTCATCCACAAGTCAGAGCACTTTCATAATAACTAGGCTAGCCATAGCGATTTCAAGTTTATTTAGATGATATTGTTCCGAGTGACCATGAATGACAGAGCGTATTTTTAAAGTTAATCCATGCGATCACGCTTGGGATTATGTTAACTCAATTCAATTATTCAACTTTCCACATCTCCCCCAGCCTGTTTACCATAAGGAGTCAGAAGTACCGTGACTACTGTACTGTCTTCGCTTAAGAAATCCGTCAGACGGTGGGAGTGGAAGGGGGATCGAGCGGGATTCTGTATTGCTGTCAATTTACAGTCTCTTTTTAATCATAAGCCTTACGCATTTGTCAATCATCCTTGCTTGCTACTTGGGGAATGAACCAGCGCTATGACCGGTCGAACTCTTCTTCTTCTGCTGTTGCTTGATTTGAGTACAGCGCGTGCACCAGGTTTTTGCATGGTTTAGAGTGACAAATCGTACCAGCGTACTTTGAGTTCAATATGCGGACAGGGTGGCAGGTCTGAGCCTGTTCTATCTCAAATTATGTATTTTTGATTTAAAGGCCTGAATTGATTAAAAAAAAAAATTAAACTCTTTTTCTTACTTTTTTGGCTTCTTTCTTCTTCATTCTCTGGGTATCTGCAAACCAGGGATGATCTAAAATGTTCTCTAAGGTGTAATGTTGCCTCTTTCCCTCAAGATTCCGACGAAACTGCCGGTGAAGCAGCCGACGAAGCTGCCGACATTCTGTGAAAGTTTTCAGAAGAGAGCGGATTAATCACGTTTGACCTTTCTGTAGTACACGTAAGGTGAATGTTACCATTACATGAAATACATTTGCTCATTTGTCATCAAGGTTTAGCACTAATCATTTTACTGTCACATTATGTGTCAGAGCTTTATATGTTTTCTAAGCAATGTTATTTCCACTTCGTTCTTGTTATCAATCTCACCTCTAGACAGTTTTACTTTTTTCCCAGACGGATGTCTTATTTCATCGGTGAGATAATTCAGCATGAAACTACAGAGGTCTATAGCTTTTCTCAATTCGGCACGATGTCTTTCACTTCCTGCAAGCAATACATTTCCAGTGTTTAGTAAAACAACACCAGTCATCACCAGTCATCCGTGATCTGTGTTCAAAAAGCCAACTCACTTGGGAAGTAAACTTCGGAAAAGTTTACTAATTTTAGCTGCAGGGTTTTTGGGTTGATCAGTATCGATTCCATGTCTAATTCGTAAAAAACATCACGATCCATGGAGTGATGCATTGCAACAAAGATTTGCCACATGATGCGTTTCACTGTCTCTTCAGTCAGGCACCCTCTGTTTCTGCTGATGAACTCACTCAAGATCACACAGGCAGGAAGATGTTCCATTATCAGGATGTATCGGTTTTCCATGATGAAACGGTCATTTAACCGTATGATATGGTCGCAAGTTGGAGGCTTTTGCAATTTCAGCAATGTAGCCCCATCTTTGAAAATCTCAGGCTAAAGAAAAGAGATTGACAAAACATTTGATAATTTCAAATCTCATTAATGAGTGAGGGAAATGAAAGATGAAAGCATTAGCTATGTTTCCATCATCCTGTTTTTATGCACATTTTGAAGTTTCGCATCAGAAACAAGTGATGGAAACGGCAAATGAAAAAAAAAGTCGCCAAAAAAATTTCACACTCGCTTGAGGTGGTTTTTGACTTGTGCGAAAAGGATTAATGTGAATAATGTGAGATGGAAACGCATTTGCCAAATTAATTTGATTTATATTGAGCTATTCAAAATAAAACCATTCTCATCACACTTAAAACAGAACACATTTATAAGGTTGTCAAAGGTTGCTCGTTCCTGCGCGATATGACAGTTTCACTTTACAGATTCTACGTTCTGCCTTTATGTTGTCTGTTATTAAAATGCATTCAAATATTACTTCGTTTGCTTGTGTTACTGATCTTGTTTTCTGACCTGATATTAAGGATGAAAACAAATCAAAATAACATTAAGCTAGTGACTAATTGTCGAGTGGCTGAGCAGAGTAGCGAAAGGATAATCATATTATCCTTACTTGTATTAACATACAAAAATACAAAAAGGGAAAACGGCTCTAAGACGGGAACCGACTCTCACCGTTCTCTTAAAGCTGTTGCTCAATGAGTCGAACGACACACGTCACTACTGTTTCCGCTGATGGCATTTCATTGTTGGTTACTAGGTTACCAATACCACATTGTCCGCTCAAACAACCTGATGGAAACGCACCTAATTCACAAATGTTTTTTGTTTTGTTTTATTTGAAAAAGATTTGCTTCATGTTTGGATGGAAACCCAGCTCATGTGAAAAAAAAAAAAAAAAAAACTTTACATGAACTTTATAACCGATGCTTCTAGGCTTTGGTTGTGTAATTCAGTTATATCTCGTACTATCTACATACCGAATTTAACAAACCAATTCTTACTAGAGAATTTCATAAAAAATAAAGTCCTGTCAACTTACTGCGTCACATGTGTCCTGAAATCTCCAAATACATTTGATGGTAACCTAAAAAATAAAAACAATTTTTGCAAATGCAAGTTAAACTTGTACATAATTATGTACAGTCTTTACATTTTTTAAACATTTTTTGATCAAAACTGTCAACACTGATGTTTATGGCAAGACTCAAAGTTCACAGAAGGAAACAAGAGACACAACTTTTGGTTATGGAGAAAGAGCCACATACTTTCCGGCCGTCCGGTCTTCTAATTCCTTTGTGAACAAGAAAATCAAATCTCCCAAACTCATAAGTCTTTCCCATTTTATAAAGAGACTTAAAGTATTCAAGTTGCAGTGTCAGTTGATTAGGAAACATCAAGGTCACTGAAAAACACACAGAAACAACGTGTTAACATACAGCATGAGACTGAACGCACCTGTGCAGATCAGGTGAGGAGCCAGTATGAGTGGAGATTACAAATAAAACCAGAACACCAGATTGAAATGGACAATCAGTTTACTCGCTACAAAAAAACTAGACTACAGCACTGCATGATAGCTGGAGACTCACGGTCTGTTAACTCTGTGTGCTCCTGCAAAGGCTCTCGGTCAGGCACACGAGGACACACTTTCCATACAAGGTTTTGGATGCCACGCTTTAGAGCTTCCCCCCCTGCTGTCCGGAAACAAGAACGGCCTTTCCTCCCTTTTGTGTGTTTTTCTGAAAGCAAAGAATATTGATTATGTAGGAGCCATTTATAGCTTTTTCCATATTGTCTTATATTGTCCCTTCTTGTCTGTTTTCTGGAGTTTGTGTGCGCCCTCCACAGGACGAACCATAGGATAATGCCACAGGTGTCTAATGAGATGGCGTGGTTTGTTGGGAGCACACACAGTCTTTAACAGGGGAACTGAATCAACACTGAACTGAATTCAGCTGAACAATGACACTATTTTCTTTTTAGAGCAGTTTTACAGCCAAATTGAACTCTGTTTGCATCATTGATAATTTTCCTGTTTAACCCTGTAAAGCTGCTATGAAACAGTCATTACTATATATAGCGCTATATTTGTAATGGTGACTTGACATTTGCAAAAGGTTTTTTTAGTGTTAAAGAGAGTGAAAGAGAGTTTGTGTGTGAAAGAGAATGATGTTTTTCTTTTAATCAAATACAGTAAATATAATTTACTTGTTATTTTGTGGTTTAAAAATTGTGTTGTTAATAAATGTTAATATAGTGTATTTGTTCATTGTTAATACATGTTTATATTAAAGTGTATTTGTTAATTTTATAATAAAAACCCTTAATCTTTTTAAATGGTTGAATTTGTGTTTCACTGCCAGTTTCTGGACCACATCTGGCCCGGGGATCCAGCCGACTCTCAGCCAGATCTGTCTTACAGTGCCTGGGCCAGACCTGGGCCATATCAATAAATAAGAGTCATTTTACAGGGTGTGGGCCACATCTGGGCCAGAGGAAGTTGTTTGAGTCCGTTTTCAGTGTGTTGGGCCAGTTTTGGGACGGGGACCCAGCCAGAACTGGGCCAGAATTAAAGCAAGGATGAGAGTCAGAGGTGGGCCAGACAAATTTTGCTATCTGGGGTGTGTATTTGACAGCATTAGCGCAATAAGACTTAAAGATAACTTAGTCCAGAATCCAAGTGCTGTTTGACAGGCTTTTAGTGCGAGCTTTGGGTGTATGCGGCTACGCGTTCAGAAAAGCGCATGTTAGAACAGCAACAGCAAGCGAATGAAATGTTCAACCGGCAAGGCTTTAAATCACATGCAAATAATGAACTTTTGTGAATGGCAGTGTCCCTTGAGTGTAACTCTACCTCTCCCTTAACATGATGTGAATGTAACAGAACTGCAACTGATAGAATGTGCACTAAACTACAAAATTTCTTCAAAAGCAGATTGTGGAGACATTTTAATCTTCCACGATCAAATATTGTGATATCGCACACCCCATGTCCCACTGTTATTTCTGCATACATGTGAGTATTGATTTGTATTAATGTCCTCACTTACCTGTTGGGTTGGTCTCAAGCGCATCAATGCCTGGAGTCGGCTCCCGTGTTTTTGCTTCGGTCTCCAGCGCATCAATGCCTGGAGTCGGCTCCCGTGTTTTTGTCTCGGTCTCCAGCACATCAGTGCCTGGAATCGGCTCCCGGGTAGTTGACGTGACGTGGCTTTTTCACCGTCACAGAAGATAAAAAATAATTTATTTCACATTTTCATCATTTAGAATACTGTAAATGGTTAAACATTTTCTTGTTTTACATGAATTTGTTGTTTTAATACCCAAGTTATTTTTATATTTTTTTTTACAACTTTGAGCCAAATCTCAAAATCGTCCTATGGTGTGACGGTAGACAAAATTATTTCATAAATATTAACTTTTATAAATAATGATTAAAATGAAAATAATGTTTAAAAATCTTAATGAACACTCCTGGCATAATTGTGCAAGTGTCTATTTCACTAAGTGGCCATCACTTTTCCCATACATACATTTCTAAAAGTGCACGAATTTCATAAAGTTTGTCACAGAAAAAAATTATGCAATAACCTGATATTAAGTTGGGCAAATATCATGGACAACTACATTTAGTTCTCTCAGAACTGTTCAAATATTTAACTGGTTTCAGACTGTTAAGTTGTTAAGTTTTTTTGTCCTTCGGTGTGACACCCCTAAATTTCATTTTTTAATTCAAATTTGTATTTTTAACAGCAGGACTATGTAATATTATGCAAATGTATCATGTCAATTGCTAATGACAGTTCAGCTAGTATTAGCATGGTTATTAACTGCCACAAAAGCTCAAATGCCCTTTGGTGTGACAGGAAATGTCACAGGAAATGTCCTTTGGTGTGACACTTTGACCTGTCACAACATAGGACACAGATGTCACACAATAGGACAAGACCTCCTTAAGAAGCTATTAAAACAAATAGATAAAGTTTCAACACAAAACAAATGTCCTCCTTTATAATTGTTTCAATAAACACTATATATATTCTGACTCTTTTTATGCAATGACTATCTTTGTCCTTTGGTGTGACGTTTTGTCCTATGGTATGACAAACATAAAACAACAGAAAAATATACTTATTTTAAAGGAACACTCCGACTTTTTGGGACTTTAGCGTATTCACAGTATCCCCCAGAGTTAGATAAGTCCATACATACCTTTTTCATTTCTGTGCGTTCTGTAAGTGTTATTTGACACACCCACCACTAGCCTAGCTTAGCACAAAGACTGGATGTAAATGGATAAGGTAGCATACTAATACCAATAAGTGACAAAATAATGCAAACATTTTCCTATTTACATGTTGTGATCTGTATAGTCACAGCGTGTACAAATAACAAGGCTATATGAGACAGAGACCATTTTTAATCGTATAAATACTGGGAACTATATTCTCACTAGGCGTAGGAGCACAGCTACTTGGGCGGAGTGATTAGCGCAGCACACGAGACGCCCTGTTGATGGTTCCGTAAACAAAACAAACGTGACTAACTAGCTAGTAGCGAACGTGACTCGTGATCATGGCTGACTTTGAGGAATTGTCAGAGGAATTTTACTGGGTATCAAACCAAGATCCAGAACCATATAGTTTTGAGCCAGAATACACAGACAAGGAGTTACAAACTTTGGAAGCTGTAAGACAAGATACAGCGAACACCCATGATTGTAAACTATAAATTTACTATCTAGTAATTGCTGACTCTATTACTCCAACTCTGAGCGAACTCTCTGCTCCTCACCACAGGGCGTCTCGTGTGCTGCGCTAATCACTCCGCCCAAGTAGCCACTCCTACGCCTAGTGAGAATATAGTTCCCAGTATTTATACGATTAAAAATGGTCTCTGTCTCATATAGCCTTGTTATTTTATATTTATTATATACAATTTTCCAGTCTTTGTGCTAAGCTACATGTAGGCTAGCGGTGGGTGCGTCAAATAACACTTACAGAACGCACAGAAATGAAAAAGGTATGTATGGACTTATCTAACTCTGGGGGATACTGTGAATAAGCTAAAGTCCCAAAAAGTCGGAGTGTTCCTTTAAAATATCTTTTAAAAAAAAAGAGTCAAGTTTGGCATTAGGGGAGTTACAATAATATCTCCTCTTAGATACATACTCCATAAATATATGTATTTTTTCTTAAAAAGTTATGTTTTCCAAAAAAATGACCTTTTCTTGGGCATTTGTCAACTACCCTCCCGTGTTTGTGTCTCGGTCTCAAGCGCATCTGAGCCTGGAGTCGGCTCCCGTGTTTGTGTCTCGGTCTCGGCCTTGCTGCTATCCATCTCTTCAGGTAAACTGCACTCAAACACTTGAATACTGCTGCTATCCATCACCAATAATAATCTATATATCTATAAATTACAGAAACGTCTGTCTGTCTGTGTGTGTGTCTGTCTGTCTGTCTGTCTGTGTGTGTGTCTGTTAACCACATATCTCTCGAACCGTTAGTCCGATGGATTTCAAACTTGACAGGTGTCTCGCTACGGTCACGAGTAAGTGCAGTGCTAAGTTTGACGTTGTTTGAATGAGAAATGCTAAGATATTGTTAAATATATCATTTTTAAAAGGTTGTGGTTTAAAAATAAACATTCTGACATTAGAGGGTTGTATCAGTCAAAGAAGCCCCAAGAAGGTTGTGGTTTAAAAATAAACATTCTGACATAAACACTCTGTCAGCTACACTGTTTACTTCTGAATATTATAGTTTGGTTCCAGAACGTGATAAATCCATTTTGATTAATTTGAGTAAAAATGTGTTTTCTTTACCAAGAAAATGGCAATATGAAAACCATTATTTCCTGTTTCAAACTTTCACATAGCATCTTTAGGTTATAATATCATAAAAAATTCAAATCCAGAATTTGATTTTCAAAGATCTATTATAAAAACGGATTATTTTTCCCCAAAATGCAATAAATTCAAGACACTTTTTTTTCAAAATGCTATCATATTGAAACTGTTGAAATCAGCCATCACTAAGAAATATCTCCTTAACTTTTTTGACGGCGATCAGCTCACAAAAACTGATTTTGCACGGGCACTTTGCACTGCTCCCTGAATCGATGCGCTTATTCATTTGTGGATGTTAACTGAATCTGTAAGTCAGCTATGCTGTTTCTGAATATTATATTTCATTCTGGTGTGCTTAAAGTTATCGCTACTGTGTAATAGTAGCCTATGCTATTCACCAACTAAACATATCCTATTCAATGTGTTCACAGTCTCTTTCACAGGCATCATTTGTAGTAGCCTATTCACAAACTGTTTCCTCAAGCATAGCGTTTTCTCAGAGTTCACGTTGTGCTTTCTACCATGCACAAATAAAAATGTCACTGAACTTTTGCTGTGTAATTGTAACAATGAGCACTCAAACACACCAAACCAACAATTACTAAAAACACACTCAAAAACTGATTTTGCACGGGCATTTTGCACTAGCACTTAGAAGGTTGTGGTATACATAAACACTCAGTCAGCTACACTGTTTACTTCTGAATATTATAGTTTATTCACAGCCATCATTTGTAGTAACCTATAGCCTGCTCCCTGAATTCAATGCGTTCAGTCTCTTTCACGGGCACCAAACCAACAATTACTAAAAACACACACAAAAACTGATTTTGCACGGGCATTTTGCACTAGTAATAATAATATGAACGAACGTTTTGCGCCAATAGATTGCTTGTTTGCACTGAGGAGCGTCAACTCTGATAATCGCAGGACTGTGACGTCATTCACAGAACTGGCGCGCCTGTGACGTCACATGACCCGTCATCTATGCCCTTCATCCGCGAAGCTTCTTCTTTTTTCTTTTTTTTATTCAATGCCACAAGAACAAGTCATGAGGTATTACATATTCACAAAATCATATTAACATTAGCTGCCAGGAAATGAAAAATAAATAAATGTTTTACATAAAATCCAGTGCTTTCAAAGCATTACATGTTTTCATTGCTTTTTTGTTTTTAGCTTGTTCCAAAAGATGTATATATAATTTAAAGTCATTTATAAAATGTGGACAATTTACATTGCTCAATTTTCTACCGATTTTCAAACGGTTTGGTTTGTTATAAACGTCAGAGATGTAGCTATTATACTGCATACATATGAATAATTATGTTCAAAATGTTTAAGCATTCAGAATTATAGCCACGTTAATAACGTTTGTAAGAAACCAAACCGTTTGTAAATCCGTCCAGATTTCAGCGAGATAAGTGCTGCTCACTCACCTTAATTCACAGAGCCCTGTCCTAAGATGGCCGCCGGTGATGCCGGAAGTGACTCCGCCTTGAGACATCTAGCCTTTATATGATATCTATGGCTGCCCCACTCTAAATAACAGATGTGACAACTTCAGCAAAAAATGCATGAACGCGTATTAGGGCTGCAACGGCGCGTCGACGTCATCGTTTACGTCGACTATGAAAATACGTCGACACGCATGAAATTAATTGGGATGTACAAAGAGAATATGCGTGGGATCCTTCGTACGCAGATTCATACATCTGGGTTTTTTTTGTGCGTACGCACATTTACAGCTTTGTCCGTACGCAATGTTTTAGTGTGAATTCAACGTACAACGTCCCTTTGTGTGTTGAACAAACATTTGAGGAAACACAATTTCAGAATGCTCGCTCACCCGCGCCATAAAACAGAACGACTGGTTCACATCGGTCGACCTGAAAGATGCTTTCTTCCATATAAGCATTTATCCGCCACACAGGAAGTTTCTTCGTTTCGCCTACCAGGGCACATGTTACGAATTCACAGTTCTTCCGTTTGGGCTCAGTCTAAGCCCCCGGTGTTTCTGTCTGTGTGCGGAGGCGGGCTTAGCACCACTGAGAATGTCAGGTCTGAGGATTCGGACATACATAGACGATTGGCTCATTAGGCCCCCAGGCACTGGGTAGCTGCAACTTTAAACGGCAAGAGCGCAGGCGGCTCCGAATGCAGAACACAGCAGAAGGCTGAAAAAACGACTGTCACGTCTGGCGGAGGCTGATCAGGCAATATGTCCTCCTGAAGACCCAAAAGTGAGCAGCGTAATCCAACCGAACTGTGTCAGTGCAGAGATCGCGAGATTCTCAACTGGAGAATAGCAGCGCTGCAGCCGTTATATGCCCCTAGGTAGGGGGCGGGGCCTTACCTGGCATTGGCTGCGCGCTTCTGTCTGTCTAGCCAGACAGTGCAATTGGATGCTTCTGCAGAGGTCAGGTACGGGTGCCCTTCCCATAGGTGGATCTCGAACACGAGATGATGAAAGAGAACTGCGTAGGATGTGCGTGCGCACGGTTGTATAAATCCGAATATTTCTGTGCGTACGCACGTCCTATGTTTCATCCGTACGCCACTTCTGACGCAAATCCTTTGCAAAGTTTTATAAATGAGGCCCCTGGGGTCTCATTTATAAAACTGTGCGTAGGATCCTTACTAAAAATGTACGTGCGCAAAAAAATATTCAGACTTATAAAACCGTTCGTACACCAGAACCTGCGCAGAATTCACTTTATAAATCCCAGTCAGCGGAAGATTGTACGCACATGCGTCTCCACCCCGAAATAACCATATATGTAGCTTACAATGCCTAGTTTTACTATGCAGATCCTCATCTGCATATCATTTGCATATGATTATTCATCCACGTGATAACGTTTAACTGTACAAGACACATAACATTAATAAAAATCATGTAGTAGCCTATCCTTGTCTTGTTTTTGAATACATTAATCAAATAGTGTAAAATACATTTCAGAGAAAGTTGTTCTCAATCTTTTCCACTGGCCAAATTGTATTTTAAATTGATTTATATTTTTAATGGAAACAGATAGGCCTTGGGCATTATTTGCACGAAACTATTTTCTCAGACAATCTGGTATTATCATAAGCAATTATCTCTGTGGTTAAAACATTAAAACACAGCACGCCACAGGAAAAGTGTTCAAAAACATCCAAAATCGTGTTCAAAATCGCATCTACAACAAATATCTATTGATTGAATATAAAAAAACTTCTCAGTAATGATTTCATGTTTAAGTTTTTAACTCCATTAACCACTTGGGGTTTTACGGATGGGCTTTGCTTCGTAGAGTAGTCAGGAAGGGCGTAATTGAAAAGCGTTTTTTGAGACTTCCGGGAATGGCGAGCAGGTCACATCGGGTTTTCTAAGCTCGCTATCAATGCCCCCCAAATAATCTTTTAAGTCAACGTCAGCCACCCAAAATAGTTGCTATCATATAATAACCTTTAACACCAGCATCTTTTTTGAGAAAAGCCAAGCAGCTGCTTTATTTTTTTGTCAACCCGACTGAGATATGTCAAGCAAGAAAAGCGAAGCTAAGCTAACGGCAACCTCTGCTCAAGCTAACGTTTCTGACCACGATTACACACCAATGGAAACTTCAGGAAGCAGCTACGGTAAGAGGAAAGACCACCCTCCGACTCCAACAAAATCTTCTGTTCCTCCCAACAAGATTAAAGCCTTGCAAGAACCAAAGGAACACCCAAGTGCCCTTGTTGAGGCAATGAAAAGCTAACAATGAAAATGGACACATTTGGAGAACAGTTACGAGAAACCACTGTTATGGTAGCCAGTGTTGCCAAGCTAGCAGAATTTAATGCCGCTGAAATTAAGGAGTGCAAAGCGCAATTAAAAGCAGTTGAGAAAGAAATGCCACAGCTTATCAGAGAAAATAAAGAACTAACGGAAAGAGTTACAGAGATGGAAAGATACAAGCGGCGATGGAACCTTAAGATACAAGGTCTTAAAGAAAAGGAAAATGAACAGATCCGTCAAGAAATCATTAGCATCCTGTCAGAGATCGCACCACAGTGGGCCGCTTCCATGGAAACGGTTATTGACAGTGTTCATCGGCTCGGGAAACGAGAAGAAAGGAGTCATCGCCAAGTGATCATCCAGTTCGTGATGAGACATCAGAGGGATGAAATCTGGAGACTAACTTAAAACTCTAAGTTCTGCAAGGAAGCTGGGATTCGTTTCAAGCAAGACTTTTGCAAAGCAGACAGAGAGGCTCGAGCAGCGGTGTGGCCAAAGATGGAGCAAGCCCGTGCAGCTGGGAAGAGCATCTACTACAGAGGCCACATGGGTTTTATTGATGGTAAAAGGGTTCTTGTTGATACCTGAGGTTGATTCTGATAGCTCATATATCTGACCACTCAGGTAGATATGTTTACATTCAATACTTGAAATACAATTTTATATACTTAAAAAAAAAAAACTTAACTGAAGTTAAATGTTCAAGGTTCTACCACACATTAATGGCTGTGCAGTTTTATGCAGATTGAGATTATTTACTTTAATTTTGCATGCCTGTTTCAGGCTCCCTTCTTTCAGAAGAAGTAAACTTTACCGGCAGTCTATTATATTCCTTTAAGTTCATTAATAAAACTGCTTAAGTTTCCGGTTTCTAAGATACTTATTACCGATTCAAAGTTTTATATCTGATGTTGAGTAATACCAAAAATTAGTTAGGGGCTCATCACAACTCGTTAGTTACAACTAACAGACCTATGTTCTACAACCTTTCACCTTTTTCAAGATATTCTTTCTTTCATCCCTTTAGTTTTTGTCATGTCTTTATTTAATTCTAACCTCTCTTTTGTAACACTTAACGCAAGGGGTTTAAGAGACTCTATTAAAAGGAAAGCAACATTTTTGTATTTAAAAAGTGAAAAAGCACAAGCTTATCTTGTTCAAGAAACTCAAATCAATGAGACAGATGAAAAATTTTGGTCAAATCAATGGGGAGATAAGATACTGTTTAGTCATGGTTCAAACAGGTCAGCAGGTGTTGCCATACTCCTGAACAACTTTCCAGGGAAAGTGACTGCTACTAAGAAGGACCCGCTAGGTCATTGGATAATTTGTGTTTTTGAGATGGGTGACAGAATTTTTATCCAAGGGAATATTTACGGTTATAACAATCACAACCAGAACAAAAATCTTCTAATAGATCTAACTAATATTGTAAAAGACTTATCCCAAAATTATGTAGACTATGATATCTTTATGGGAGGAGATTTTAACGTAGTAATGGATGAATGGCTTGACAGGTACCCTACAAGATTTCAAAATTATAAATACAATACAGCTTTGTTGGAACTTTGTAACTCACTCAAAGTGATAGATATTTGGCGCTATCTAAACCCAGACACTCAAATATTTACTTGGTTTAAACCAGATGGAACAATTAAATCTAGATTAGACTACTGGCTTGTGTCAGATATTAGTCCTGACTCTGAAATAAACTGTACAATCTCGGCTGCACCACTTACAGACCACTGTCTAGTTAAAATTAATGTAACTCCATCAAATATGTGCTTAAGAAGAAATGGATATTGGAAATTCAACTCAAACCTCCTTAATCATGATCCCTTTTGTCAAGAAATTAAAAGAACTATTAATGATATAAATATGGATCCATCATTCAGGAGCTATAGAGCCAAATGGGAATATCTGAAATATAAAATTCGTCAAATTTCCATCTCGTTTGGTAAAACTTTAAGTAGAGACAGTAAACAAAAAGAAATGCATATGTTACCCCTCTCACCAGGTCCTTCACACCCCGCTCCGTGCGGGTCTCGAACCCGGGTCTCCAGCATGAGAGGTTTACTCGCACAGCAACTACTAGCTGGCCTCCGTTACACTCACCCCCCTAAACCTCACTCCCATCCGGGTCACGAACCTGGGTCTCCAGCATGAGAGTCAGGCGCTCTAACAAGGAGGCTAAAGACGGCAGCCTCCAGCATCTGTCGCTAGAGCGCCTATTGAGATCAGAGGAGTGAGGTTTACTCGCACAGCAACTACTAGCCTGCCTCCGTTACACATATTGTAAAGGAAATCAATAGTATTTACAATAAACATCTGATAAATGAAGATGATAAGCAAAAATGAACGACGTTGCATTCCTCACTGGACAGCATTTATGTTAATAAAGCTAAAGGGGCTTATATCCGTTCTCGAGCAAAATGGATGGAGGAAGGAGAAAAGAGCACAGCATATTTCTGTCGCCTAGAGAAGAGAAGGCAGGAACGAAATGCGGTAAAAACGCTGATAATTGACAACCAAGAATGTACTGACCTTGATAAGATCTCCAGAGCAGTTTGTCAGTTTTATAGTAATTTATATTACTCTTCTTATTCGCTGGTCGATGCTGAAGCTTTCTTTAATAAAATCTCTGAACAGATCCCTAAAATTGATGATTGTTTTAAGAATATCTGTGATGCTGAAATTAAAATGGAAGAGGTGGAAAAAGCCCTTAACTGTCTAAAACTGGATAAATCCCCAGGTTCAGACGGTTTAACAAGCAACTTTTACAAGCATTTCTGGGATAACCTAAAAGATCTCTTAAATATGCTAAAAGAAATACGTAATACATTCATTTTACCAACAACAATGAAGCAAGGAATTATCACCCTAATTCCAAAACCTGGCAAAAACTCAAAGATAATTGACAATCTACGTCCCATAACTCTTCTTAATAATGATTACAAACTTTTGACTCATATTTTTGCAAACAGACTTAGAGAGGGGATCGAGGACATCGTGTCAGACACACAATCAGGCTTCATCAGAGGACGTTCAATACATAATATTATACGACTTATACTTGACTTACTTGACTAAAATTACCTAATAGAAGACAAGAGCCTAATTCTTTTTCTGGACTTTTTTAAAGCTTTTGACTCGATCGAACACAGATTTATGTTTCGGACATTAGAGCTCTTAGGATTTGGTGAACAATTTATAAACATTATTAACATCAAATTAATTTACAAAGATAAATATGTGTCAACTATAGACAAATAGCACAGTCATTCTGCCGCAAGGAACTTCCCCAAGACTCCCGATTCAAAAGGTATTAAGCAGGGATGTCCTATATCCCCACTGTTTTTAATTATTGCAGCCGAGATGTTATCCATTCTTATTAAAAATTCAGAATTTAAAAAACTAACAATATTTGATCAACAACTGACAATAAGCCAACTTGCTGATGATACAGCCATATTTATGGAAAATAGCGACCAACTCCCAAAAATCCTTGAAACAATAGGTTTTCTTTTCAAAAGCGTCTGGGCTAAAATTGAATCTCAATAAATGTGAACTTCTACCTATTCATGATTGTAATCTCTCAGTTATTCATTCCATCCCTGTGAAAACAACAGTTAAGTATCTAGGCATACAAATTACAAAGGACGTGAATCAATTAACCAAACTTAATATCTGGGGGAACTTGGAAAAATGTAAAGCTCATCTCAACTCTTGGTCTCAGAGAGATCTATCTATTATCGGGCGAACATTACTTACAAAAACTGAAACTATCTCTCACTTCATCTACCCAGCCCAATCATTGTCAGTTCCCAAGGAAGCAATCAAAGCAATAAACCAAGCAAACTTTAACTACATCTGGAAAGGTAAAACGCATTATATAAAAAAGAGTACTATGATTAGAAACTATGAAGAAGGCGGGATTAAGGCAATTGATTTTGAATGTATTGATGGTACAATCAAAACCAACTGGCTAAAACAATTTCTAAATAAAAAAACCCAAATTTGGTTTCACATTCCCAACAATATCTTTATGAAACTTGGTGGCATCAAATTTCTCCTTATAGTTGTGATTATGACCTCAAGAAACTTCCCTATAAAATCTCTTCATTTCATTATCAAACTTTTTGTTTTATTGGAAAATGATATACAAACATAATTTTAGTCCCCACAATACCCCAAGATGGAACTGCAGGTATATTTTACATAATCGTAAATCTCTGTTTGTACAAAACTGGTTAGATAAAGGCATTTGGTCTGTTTATCATTTACTAGACTGTAATGGTAACTTACTCTCATTCGAGGATTTTTGTGCTAAATTTAATATTATAGACAAACAGCAATATAAAAAAGTTTTTAATGCAATACCTAAGCAAGTTCTTTTAATGATATCTCACCGGCATCGAGACTGTTCGACTCCAAAGCTTCCTTCGCTTTTGGTACAAGGGAGTAATATGTTCGAATGTAAAATAAGTAACCTCGATGTTAGACAAATATTTAACAAACAACTGTACCCGTTCTCTTACAATTCAATCTCCAGGTTTTTTTCCAAAAAAGACGCTGAATGTTTAAGACGCTGAATGTTTTATCCTTTTTCTTTAAATTTCCAATTATGCCAAAAGTTAAGGAAGTACACTACAAGGTCCTAAATGGAATCTATCCATCTTCTGAGTTTCTTTCTAATAGATTTGGTTTTGAATGTAAGAACTGTGTGTTTTGTACCAATAACGCAGAAACCACAGATCACATGTTCTATGATTGTATTTACATCAATGCCCTCTGGAGTGATTTATTCCATTGGTTGTCTAAATATCTGCCTGTTCCTATTTTAAAGAAAGAAAATGTTTTATATGGTTTTATATTGTTGATCAACTCCATAGTAATACTTGGAAAATTCTTCATACATAAGAACAGATTTATGAAATCCATTCCCAAATTTTTTGCTTTTCACAAAGAATTGTACTGTTACTTTTCATCTCTGAAACACATGAAAGGAAAGAATGCTGTGAAACTCTGTACAACGATAGATGATCTCGAAATGCTAAAAAATCCCTAGCTCTCTCCCGTTTTTTTTTTTTTTTCTCTATGTTAATCTATCTCTATCTCTTGTAATTCTCTCGCTTCTCTTAAGCGTCTTTTGTGTTTGACTCTGTCCGCAAGACATCTTAAACTGTCATGTTCAAATGGTAATGTTTATAATTGTTATGTCTGTACTGGAAAGATTTTTACGCTATTTTTACGTACGTTTTAGCCGTGTGTTATACGCTGGCTCAGCCGCATCAAACTTCCACTGTAAACACATTTATGATGCGAAAACAAAACCATCGAGCGAAATACCGGAGTAATGGCTGTGAACGACTTTTGCAGATTATGTGAAGTAAATCTACGCATCTACGGTACAATCAGCGTCTACGTCACGGCTCTCAGCCCGCCCTGTTCGTTGATTGGCCGGCTGTTTTCAGGCCGGAGGAAAACGGGGAGATAGGTCGCTATCTCAGACTGAGTACAGAACTTTCTTTTACTGTCTATGGTACAGAAGCGAACTGAAATTGAGCGGAAGTACGAAGTCTGACGTATTCAGGCTAGTTTCATGCTGACTTTAAAGTTGAAATGAGACATCTGTTAGGGAATATATCGATATTAATTAGTGAAATAGAGAAAACAGCATAAAAAGTCACAGGAGTGGCATATGTTTCTCATTTATATAGACTCCTCATATGGTTCTGGGTCAATATAACAGTTTAGCAGTTGCCAAACCTAGTTAACACACAAAACAATTTTTTTTTTTTTTTTTAAATAATCTGTTTTTCTCTATCAGTATCATTCTGATATGACTGGTCATATCACACCATCTGCTGGTCATAAATGCATGCATCAGGTCACTGTTGCATCCCTATAGACAACAGGGGGCTCCACAGACACACACACACTGAACGGTGTCTTCTCTCATAAGCCCAATGCAAGTGTGTGGTTAGGCTGCGTTTCCACACACATTGTATATCACTTTATAATAGTGTTTTAGTGGGCTAATAATGCAGTCAGATTACAGTTGTTGACGCCATGGTTCATACCCAAGTGGAGGCAAACATCAGTTTAGCAATGGTATAGGCTAATAGCATATTTAATCAGTCATTACTAAAGACTGTTGTCAGTTCTCAGATGACCAAATAATAAAAGCAAGCCTAGAGGTGTTTCAAAATAGTTTTCATGATCCTATTCTATTTCGCGAATGAATGGTTAAAATATCGGTTAATTTTTATGAACCATTTTGCAAAAATGTTAACTTCGAGAGTTAAAACTAGAATTGAATTGCTGAAATCACAAACAACAACACACATATACAAATAATACAAAGCTAAACAGCATGATGTAGCTAGCATTTAAAGTAGGCTACACAAAAACCAGAACACCTAATGCCACGCGCTCACACGTGATGATTCAAACGATTCTTCTTTTTGAACCGTTTGGACGAGCCGATTCTTTAAAATGATTTGAACTTCGCAATGGCTCAGAGAGGTGTGTGTTCAACTTCAAGTTCGAGAGGATTGAAAGGCGGAGTTAAAACACTTCAAACAAACCATTGCCGCGACGCCGCGCTCAGCGTTTGTTTTCATTTCGATTTCCAATTCTTCTAGATGTGCTATTTGAGAAATAACTGAGAGGAATCGTCAACAACTTGAGACAGCAAACAGCGTTCATTCACTGTAAGTTTGCAAAACATTCTATTAAATGAACGGTTGAACTGCCATATGTGCCAGTCTACCTTTACTGTCAGGTACTAAAAGGCATTCAAATGAACCACAACATTAGTTCATTGAGGTTTTCACATCTCATGGTTTGAATAATTTTTTAAAAGAATTATTGTTTAATTTTATGCAAAAGTTTTGACTATGCAGACGTAGTGTGAGAGGCGACTTGTATTTTGCCTGACAGTGCAAGTTGCAACAATGCTAATTATCTCTGTGTTATACAATTAAACTGTATAATAGAGCATACAGGTTGTCATTAGTTTCACATTAATGGACTAATGGTGCTTTCCAATGTTAAACAGTTAGTGTTTTTGTGCTCTTTTTTTATTTTTTTTAATATATTGACTGTATGGCAGTCTGATGAACAGATTGTACCAAACACATACACCAGGAATGGTCAGTGGTCACCCACCCCATGTCCTATGATATCCTGTCTTAGTATTTTTGCTGGGGCATTAGTTTAACAGCACTGTTCTTGTGTCTAAGTAATATGATTCTGTTTAACTGTGATTATCAATGCCATCCCCACCCATGCCTGTATTACACCGCACCTAACAGGTCTTTTCAGTGTGAGGCTTTGTCTGGTCTTGCTGTTCCACTAATTAGCTATATGTTTTGGGGCACTGTCATTGTTATGTCATGTTCTAAGAGGATGCACAAGCAGGATTTCTGCTTTTGCATTATGACTAGATAAATGTGTGTTTAGTAGTTGTGTGTGAAACTGAGGCCACCTTTGAAAGAGTGTCACATTGGAAACTGTGTCCTTGCAATAATAATAACACCACAGGCAGTGTCATCTGATACAGTTTCACTCAAAGTCGAACAGTAAGAATGAGGACGTGTATGTCATCCTATGTGTCATGTGGCACGTTATGAGTTGCATTTACAAGACCCCAAACCAGCTGTGCTGTATTGTCAGTCACTCATGTATAGCTCAGCTCTGTAGTTCATTAATGGAATTAAAAATTAATTAGCACGTAGATGCCATTTGTTTGACTGAACATAAGGACTTTTAATTGGTGATTCTCACAAAGCCTGTCTAGAACATTTCTGGGTCATATATTACCCAAAAATCAAAAGTAAAACAATTTTTCATAAAGAGAATGAAGGCTGTTTTAGGACCATTATGAGTGGTTTATTAATGGTAGTGTTTTGTTGTTGTTTTTTGTATTTTACTTTACATTCAAAAATATTATATTGTATTAATTAGAATAGATAATATTAGAACATATAATCTAATAATTATATTAAAGGACTAAAGTCAGTCGTAAACTGGTTTTTGCTGGACTTATTCATACTGATTTCTCAATAAAGGAAATTATAAAAAAAGAAGAAGAAAGCTCCAAATATACAAAAATATAATAATGGACTCCCACACCAGTAATTAAATGTAACAAATTGATAATATTTTATTGGGAAATTAAACATTTTATCAAACTTTGATAATTGCCTTAATCTTTTAAACAACTTTTCAAATCTTACATCAGCATATGAGTACAGGGACTCATCTCAAGATCACTAATTAAACAGTTCATCTATTGCCAAAATTATGAAAAAAGATCAGTCAAGAATAGGATATTATTGAAAATATTGTGGGATGGAATGTCAGAATTAGAATGCGTACTTTGTGCATAAAAAAAGTCCATTCAAATATAACGTATATTTTTCTGTTCCTGTCAGCAACCAACATACGTTGAACGATGTTCAGTTCACAAACCCATGCAGTGAAGTTTTTCATTTAGATTGGCATTTATTCTCTTTAGCATGCAGTGTGATGTATTTCACTCAGTTTCTTGATCATTCCGATTCAATTTCAGCCAGTGAAGAAAAAATGTATACTTGCATGCGTAATGCGTTATGGATTAGTTGACAGACAGCATGTTGAAGCCCTCTTCTCAGAAAGAATACAATAGGTTTAGTGCCAAATGGGAATTAAGGTAAATGAAGGTGATTCACATTTACACGTACTACACACAGTGCAAGTATTGGCTGACACAGAATGCTTTTTACGGGTCATCAATCTACCCTATTAATAGCATCAGATTCCTCGCCGGTCTGTCCATCTATCTTGCCCTTTCTTTTTCTCCTCTCCCAGTTCATCTGTGCACGTATGGAAAAAAGTACATGGGTTACCGGTAACAATGTCTGCATATTCCCTAGGCTGTATTTGCCCTTTTGATGTCAGTATTGGCAGCAGTGAGTGAGGCTGCTTTTTCCAAACCTCTTTGGTTGTTTTAGATGGTGACTGTGAATCTCATCCAGAAACAACAGGTGTGTGTGTGTGTGTGTGTGTGTGTGTGTGTGTGTGTGTGTGTGTGTGTGTGTGTGTGTGTGCGTGTGCGTGTGCGCGTGCGCGTGCGCGTGCGCGTGCGCGTGCGCGTGTGCGTGTGCGTGTGCGTGTTTGTGTGTGTGTGTGTGTGTGTGTGTGTGTGCGCGCGCGCGCGCGGAAAGAGTGACTGTATTCTGGAAGAATCAGGAGTGATTCAGACAGTGCCTTCTTAGAAAGTAATTTTCACATTGATTAACCAGGTCATGAGTGTTCAGGACTGTCCTTCCCTGTGCCACTACCTGTTATCCTTACAAGTAACCCATTCATGAAGGATGCACTAGCTTTGTTTCTGTGTTAACATGAAGGAACAGCTTTTTTGTTTGTCCCATTATCAAGCAATTTAGAAAGTATTTACCTTTTTTCCTCTATAAAAAAAAAAATAAAAAAAAAAATAAAAAAAAAAAAATGTTTATTTAATATTCGGTCTACCTGGTGGATCTCTATAAATATAAAAGTGGAAAACAGGAAACAATAGAGGTAATGTCAAGTGGTGTTTGCATACTTTTTTTTCCCCTAACAGCCAAAAATGTGTTCCAGAAATACTTGAAATTATAACATATATTATATTATATTATATTGAATAATAATAGTAATTTAATTAGTATAATACAAATGTATTATTATATTTATATTGAATAATAATAATGATGATTTGATTATTATTATCAGTCATAAAAACAGTATGGAAAGATACAATTAAAATAACAATTAAAAACTAATCAATTAAAATAATTTAAAATACCATTTGTATGAATGTTTAAGCATATAACCCTTCCTACATATACACTTGTCAATGTAGCATTTCAGCAATGATAATGATTAGATTAAGTCATAAGCCCTCAGGCTGCCCGTGTGTCTGTGTTTATGTACTTCCCTTGAGTCATACTTCCGTCTTAATTCACTTAGTAACAAACTCTTCTGTATTCATATATTAGACTTTAATGGTAGCCAGTATTATGTGTGGGTTTGTAATATGATTAGAATTTAGCCTAATCTCCCCAGGACACTTCCTTTTTTGATTTCCTTCTTCACTTTATGCTGATGTTGTTTATCTGTTCAAAAGCCCCTTCTCCCTCAACCTAATTCACAGTGCCATCAGAATTATTTGTGTAATTAAGAGTCTGTTGACGAAGCTCTTTATGTTGTATCACTGCCATGTAATGTTTGAGACACCGCCTCAGATGTTTGGTTTTGGCATTTTTAATGTATACATTATTAGACGGGTCAACCTCTGTGTCATATGAAACTACTGCTGTCTTTGCTGACTAATGCTGAAGTCATTTGACACTTTATACTTTGCAGCTACATGTCAACTAACTCTCATTAGAGTATTAGTAGACTGTCTGCTTAACATCTGCTAACACAATTTTGATGCTTCCCAACAGATCATGGCAACTTATTCTACAAACTCTAACACCTATAAGGGGTAGGCAGTGTCGGTCCTGGAGAGCTGCTGTCCTGCAGAGTTTAGCTCCAACCCTGAAACAAATGACCTGCCTGCCCTGAAAACTTAGGCAGCTGACTAGTTGCCTTGCTGCCTTATCAGTCAATCACTTTGTAGGCATTGTTTGCACACGAAGGACAGACTTCTATGGCAGCGTAATGATTTAATGATCTACAACAAAATGGTGCAGTTTTTTGACCAAGCAGCACTGCGTTACCCCACAATTTTAATTTGTCACATTTTTGCAACTACATTTTTTTTACCTCTACGATTAGTAATTCAGAACTTGTAGCTATTTCATTTAGAGTTAAATAAACAATATGAATTTAAGTGATCAAACGTAACTGTAACAGAGGCAGGAACAGCGTTTATTCGTAAAATAAACGTCAAGTCAAGTCAAGTCAAGTCAAGTCAAGTCAAGTCAAGTCAAGTCAAGTCAAGTCAAGTCAAGTCAAGTCAAGTCAAGTCAAGTCAAGTCAAGTCAAGTCAAGTCAAGTCAAGTCAAGTCAAGTCAAGTCAAGTCAATTTATATAGCGCTTTTCACAACACAGGTTGTATTAAAGCAGCTTCACAGTATTAAATTAAAATAATACATCAATGTTTGTTTCTTGTGGAAAACGTCCACTTTTGGTAATGCTGATCAATAGTATTGTTGATTGATTAATTAAATTAAATAAAATATCCCCAAATGAGCAAGCCAAAGGCAACAGTGGCAAGGAACCGAAAAACTCCATTAGGTGACCTAATGGAGGAAAAAAAACCTTGGGAGAACCCAGGCTCAGTCGGGGGCCAGTTCTCCTCTGGCGTTTATAAACTAGAGGTCGGATTTAACTGTAAGATTGTAACTGTAATACATTTAATACTGTAATACTACGGCATATTAAAAACAGCAACGTAAGATGTCCTACACTGTTAGAAAAATCTGTAGAAATTTCAGTATTACTGGCAGCTACTTGCCAGTAACTTACTGTAGATTTAAATTGATGTTATTTACTGGCAACAATTTGTTCAAAATTAAATGAACATTAAACATTAACAAGTCTTTATCTTTACAGAATAAAACTAAAATAACATCCTCATGCAAAGCATTCTGGGAACCAAAATCTGAAGGAAAAAAAACAGAAAAAGGTTGATGAAGATTTCTGGTTCCCAGAATGCTTTGCATTAGATTGCTATTTTATAATTTTATTCTTTAAAGACAAAGACTTGTTAATGTTTAATGTTCATTTAACTTTGAACAAACTGTTGCCAGTAAATAACATAAATTTAAATCTACAGTAAGTTACTGGCAAACAGCTGCAAAACTACAGCAAATTTTTTACAGTGTAGGTCTGGTTCTCTCTCGCCCTTCACTGTCATCATTCCTTCTTATCCACCTTATTCCTGACGACCTTACTGCGTTTTCAATTATGGGTGGTATTCCGGTTTGGGGAACTTCCATTCAAAGAGGCTGAAACAAATCATTTCAAATCATAAGGTTGTCCTACAAATGAGCTGGCAATTTTCCTTCATGATTTATTTTCAGACAGCATGAGAATAACGTTATACTTGGTAATTTAACGTGACATGTTATAACAAGAATATCTATAAGAGCTCTTTTCAGTCGCTTCTTTCTTTTCCTCGTGATTATTTTATTTTTTCCCTTTGCAATCTGCTGTAAAAGTATGAAAAAGGACAACATATACTGCACATTTGTGGTCTGTTCTCCCGAATTTAATTTATGATATATTCCATTAATAATTCACTGGAATGCACGAAGAATCTCTCGTTATTCTCCTCAAATCCTCTTTCCAGGTTTGTTTTCACAGGTAAATGCGATTTATAATCTATCAGAATGATGGAAATCACTTTGAAATAGTATCACGTAATGCTGAAGTTATTGAACATTTTTGATTAAGGCAACATAAGTTACATAATACAGATAGATATTACTACAGTGATATTTAACCCGTCCGTTGTTGCTGTGGAAAGACTCGCGCTTTTGGGGTTATTTGGTCTGTTGAAACTGAAGTACCTTGTTGATGCTTTTACACTTTAAATTTCCTTTTAATGTTCGATGGTTGAAGGGTGAGTAGATTAATGTCATCTCATTGAGACACTTTTTTAATATATTGCGTTCATAGAGCGAGCCTTTTCACTGATTGTTTACAGCTTAATGGAAGTTACACGCAAAGCGTCATGGGGCGTAGGAATAAGGTGGATATCCTTCCGGAGTTCCTCCATGGGACTCGAGACCAGTGTCTTGCGCAGGTGTCTCTCATTAAAATTTGCTCCACCGGCCTCGATCCTCACCCACGGCTCTCGGCCCTGCCCTGCTTTATACGACAGTTACGTTAATAAAACTTTAATACATTAGCTCATCCATGAGCATGATTTCTTCCTGAGGTCCCGCCTGATTGCTTCCCATCATCTGTGGAGTTGAAGAGGACAACTCCCATGATTCCACGCTCATTCACATTATCATCAAGCTACGCCTTTGTTATTGTTTTGAATAAGCGACCTCTAGCGGCGAAACTTACTTTCTGTGCCTTTAATTCCATTGCGGTGTGTTTATGATAATAATAGCAGAATACTGTATATGAATGCACATCATCATTTTGTTTCTCCCCCCCACCATTTCAGTGGGAATGAGTGTGTGAGAGTGTCAAGACAACAGTCATGGCATCAGGAGGAGAAACCTGTGCTCCTGCTGAGGATGAGAGGGGTGCCCTGCTGGACATTGATGATGTACACTTGCTTTTACAAGGTCAGTCTTAACTCTTATACACTTTTGGTGTTTGTTTTGTTTTGTGTGTTTTTTCTATAAAAATGGTTTTCTTAATCTGAACAAACAAACAAAAAATTGCCAAAGTCACACCTTGGCTGTTTGCGGTCCAAATTTACCGACTGTAGGAAATGAATGGGAAAGACCCTAACACAGCAATGGTGTTTAATGTGTAAAAATGTATATATCATCATGTTGAACGAACACGCACAGAAATGAAGGGGTGATTCACAACCACCCACACACTGTTACACAGACAGAGAGAGAGTGAAATAATTGGGCTACTGTGGCTGTATGATATGATGTGGGGCTGATTTTCATATATAATATATTAAATCAAGAGAATAAGCATTAACATCAATCAAAAGGAAATAATTTGACATGAATAAGGAGTCATTTACTGAAATGGTTCTCCGATGTCTTTTGGATAAAATATCTATCCCATCATAAATGCGCTTATCACCACCTGAGATAGACTGTTTACTTTGTTATTTGTTCTATGATCTCCTTCCCATCTGTCTCCTCCTTCTGAGTTTTAGGGCGGATTCCAGGCTGCAAGAGACATTGTAAACTGTTGACTCACTAAGTTTTCATACAAAAACATGTTCTGAAAGGGTGTGCTAGAAGTTTATCATTTTCACACCACACAGACAAACGCTAACAAACACAGAGAATCAAGTTGGCCGTTGGATTTAGAATTTCATGAAAAATAGCTGTCATGTTCACACTGCCCAACAGACAGAGACAAATATTGAGTCAGAATGTCTTTACGTGTAATTTTTCGCCTGAAAAGACGGCGAACTAAATGAAAGAGGTTGTGGGTGAAGCTGTGATGGGAAAGACTGGGTGCTTACTTGAATTTATACAGCGAAACTGCAGCTGATCTGGACAAATGGTTTCATCAGAAAGATGAAAAACTCCAGCTTCAATATTTGTCCACGGTTTATGATAAAATTCGGTTGCAGTGACAATAATTTCTTGATTTATGTCAGGAGTGCAAAATAATCAATCGGTAACTTATGATATTTTGAATAGAATAACAACACGCATATCAGTCACGTGTGCTGCGGTTTATTTGTGTTCACATAGCTGCACTGAACAGCCCATTAGAGCTTTAAGTCCAAAAGTGTGCATACTTGATGAAATATTGATTTTGATATTTACACAAGCTTAATATTTATTAGACAGAATAATAATTTCTATTCATTATCCGCTGATTTATGTGATCTGATGATCATTAGTGGCTTCCTGCGCTGTCTGTCTGTGTTTTCACTTCCCAGAGAAATGTTTCTTCGCATGAAACATGAAGCTAATAAACACATGATTATTATAGTATGTGATTTGATTTTCATGAGATTTGGAGTATTTTCATGTCTGTAGAGGATGTTTACATTAGAGTACATCAGAGTTTGCATCACGCTGCTCAGACATTCCAAGACCTGACAAACGGTTCAGTGTTCAGTTCAGTCGGGTGAAAACATGTTCAGTCGGGTGAAAACAAACCCTGACAAATGCCAGCAAACGCCGTCAGGGGTAACACACTGATCCGACAAATTTCGACGAACGTGTCTGTCGGTGCGGTATGAATTGGCCTTAAGTAACTCGTTTTCCTTTTTCTGGAACCTGTTGATTACCATCTTGAGTAAACATTTTAGTGAGTACATACTAATTTTACAGTTAAAGTATGTAATTTCTGCTCCATGAAACCCGTTGCAAAAATAATTATTGTTTTCCCGAACACTCTCCGTGTCTGCCATTGGTTGGCCAAACAGTTAGTCCCACTGAAAACTCACAGCTTTTCATATTTAACACCTCAGGCATCAATTGTGAGAACAATAATATGTATATTTTCTTCTTTAATGTATTATTCTTTTTTCTGAATGATTATTCATTTACCACCTTTCCTGAGTTCACCTGTAGCTGTTTTATGAAGCAAAATCCCCTTGAAGACCTTTGAACCTAATGTTGTTGTCTCTACTTTCATTTCCTTTTCCACTATGTGTGTCAGTATTTCTGTCAATAAAAACCATTGCAGTGTTTGCTCGACTCAGTTCAGACAGTCTCACTGGTGCATGGTTTCCAGGCAGCCGAATGTTTTCTATGAGACAGTTTGTCTGAAATCATGTTTGAGTGACATCACATGTTTCTCTTTTTAGTGCAATGATGACACTTATGTTGTTTGAATACATATTAGCTCACATTACTTTCAACAAGTTACCAGTTTGGGTTAGTTCTAACTAACAGATTATATGAATGCAATGGAGTTCTGAGATTAAATGCATACATATATATATTTTTTTATATGACCCTCTTTAATTTATAAAGCAAGTAGTGCATTCAAGAGCACATTCAGTAACACTAAAACTAAGCATTTATAAAATACATACACTTATATCTACATATGTCATGACAAAATTTTTTAAAGGTAATGGTTATGGATATGACAATGTTAATGGATTTGGTCTTGGCGGAATAGATCTGCTACACTGCTGCTGCCATTGATTATTTGTAGTTGTTGTAGATTGCTGCTGCTGCAGAGCAAGTACAGGAACTTGCTACTGCCAATGCATACAGCGATACGCTTCTGTGAACATTTAAGACATACTGCTTCTGCACAAATAGCACATAAAATTACCTGTGTAAGATCTATATCTATAACATATTGAGGGAATGGGCCAGTCTACCTTAATAGCATGGGAAGAAGTTTAAATTAAATACAACTGTGATGGGTGGGTGGTTGAGCCGACTGAGCGTCTTCAGGGAAACACTTAATAAAGGAAAATTTCATACAGAAACGAAGGAGTATGGTGTCTCTCTAACCCTTGTTTGAGGTGGAGGCTGTTGGTGGCTCAGAGATCGGTAAGTCGAGCCAGGTTTCCAGTGGTCATGCAATGTTCTCTGCTTATAAATAGTTATGTATTAAGACATGCTGCGTTTTTGATGTGCTATAAACTAGAAAGCCCCAAAGCTGTTCTCTGGCAAGATGTGTACATATTTTTGCATGGATGTATTCTAGTTATGCCGATGTACTCATGCTGATTCCTACACACACACACTGTTTTTCAACTTGTGAGTTTGGTCCAGGAATAAATCATTTCTGATATTATATTTTTTTAACAGTGGAACAGGAGCAGATTCAGAAGAGGACGTTCACAAACTGGATCAATGCACAGCTTTCCAAGGTAAACCCAAGAACAACTCATAACTTACGTTAATGACTCTGACTGTGGAGTCTACTGTATGTTATCGGGTTAAACTGAGGCCGTGGCTGAATCGCTGACTCACTGGTCAGTACGGAAGGTCTTTTCTGCACCGTCTGCCTTTGAGCTTTGCATATGGCAAGGAGCTTGATTTATTTATAGCTCTCCGCCCAGCAGCGGTGCACTTCAACAGGCTGTAACATGAGCCATGTAGCCCATCCATTGCCACTTGGCCGCTTTTTAAACACAGGTGCCCTAAACTTCCTGCAAGTGATAACCTGTGGAGATCTCTAGCTACAGACTGTTGCATCATTTTATATCAGATTAACTCATTACTCATTCCCAAACTGCTACTTTTTTAGTTTAACATCAGTCTTCTGTAACAGAAGATAGTAGTAGATATTCCAAAGGTACTTGGTGCATCACTACTGTCGTCAGTCAGTTTGCTCTTGCATTCATAACAAAACAGTGCCATATAGAAAGAATGGTCATACTGAATTAGTTATTATGGATTATAATATTTTAACATGGAAAATATTATACACTTCAACTTTTAAATACTAACCATTTTTAATTAGTTAATAAATAAATATTATTTAATAAAAAAAAAATATTATTTTTTTTTTATCCTTGACTTTATTTTATTATTTTTCTACTTTTGCCACCATAGTTTGACATCAGAAATGCTTGATGTATTGCCATGTGAACACTATCAACACTTTCAGATAAAATGCTGATGTGTGTTTCAGAGGAGCCCTGCAACCACTGTCCAGGATCTGTTCTCGGATCTTCGAGATGGCACTCGACTACTTGACCTACTGGAGGTGATGAGCGGTCAACGCATGGTGAGTGCTAAATATCACTGTCATAGCACTGAGATTCAGCTAAGAAGTTATTTATTTACAGCGAATCATAGAAATGTTTTGCATTCAGTCACGATTAGCATACAATGGAGTTTGTTTGTTTCTCTGTAGAAGCGCGAGCGGGGTCATGGTGTGTTTCAGCAGAGAGGCAACGTCGAGACCGCTTTGAACTTCTTGAAGAATAAATCTGTAAGAGGGTTTTTGTGATTCTCACATGACTGATGATGATTTTCCATCTGTTTGGACATTAAGATTTATATACAAATGGCATAAACAGCCGTTTATGTTCTCTCAGATCAAGCTGGTGAACATAAACATCCCAGACATCATCGAGGGGAAACCTTCCATCATTCTCGGTCTGATATGGACCATCATCCTGCACTGTCATGTGGGTATATCAATGAAGAGACGATGTGTCTTTACGAAAACATGCACATCATATATACATGCATCTTTCTTTGCCTTGAGCTATTTTTTTCATCGTTTACTTTAAGACCTTTATTTGAGTTCAGAGAGGGGCTGTACTTTTTGAGATTCCTCAAGATGAGAAAAGTTTTATTATTTTTAAATTAAATTAAGTATTATTATTACTATTATTTTTAAATTAAATATTTTTATGGAATAGTGATCCAAAATCTACTGCAGAAATGATGATCCTTCCTTGTTGCCTTCCTGTGAATATTTTCCTGAAAATAAATCTTCTTGCCTGCTTTTTGCCAATATATATGTGTTAAACATGCTCACTTCTCCTCATTAATACAGATAGAGGAGCTAGCCAGCACTCTCTCGTATGGATCCCGTTCATCCTCCCTGGACTCTCTGTCCAGTCTAGATTCTGTTCCTGGGTCTCCAAGCAGTAGTCCTGATCCTCGAGGAGCATCACCGCTCCACAACCGCTTCCGCCTGTCTGCTAAGAAGGCTTTGCTCCTGTGGGTTCGGGACCAGTGCCAGAAGTGAGCTTCATCTAGCTAATGATTTCAAGCACTTTGAAAGTTTGGTCAAATTGTTTAGTCTATATGATGGCCACTCCAATTGTTTCTCTAAATATATTCTTTCTCCAGAGTTGGTTGCTCAGCCAGTGTGAGGGACTTTAAGTCCAGCTGGAAGAGTGGTGAAGTGTTCCTGGCCATCCTCTGCTCCCTTAGACCTAACCTGGTGGACCTCTCCCAAGCCCAGACCAGCAGCCACCTGGAAAACCTGGAGAAAGCATTTCACCTTGCTGAGAAGGAGCTTGGAATTCCTAGACTGCTTGAGCCAGAAGGTGAAAACTATTAGCACTAGCAGCGTCCCAGTTTGTCTCAGTCCCAAATGCCACCCTCAGTCCTTGCGGCCCTCCTCCAATTCCACACTTTGCATAGGCCGTTGGGAAATAGTCTGCTGAGAAGTCTGTATTTTCAAACTGGAGTCTACAATGGAAATGCATGTGGATCTGTGAAATTTTAATGGTAAAAAAGATTGATTAAATTTAGCAATTCTTTTTATTTATTGTAATACTGTGGTTCGCACTTCTAAGGTGGCCTCAAAATGACTTAAAATGATTCAAGATAATTCAGAACAAAACTCAATGACTCGCTTGAAAAACCTGAATATGCTGAATTAGATAGCCTAATTTTAAAAGTGATTTCTAGAAAAATGTCACTTCTGGAAAAGCTGTGTATATTTTAAAAATGTACTTGTCTCTCTCTATATATATAATATCTCTATATCAATATGTATGTCCTTGGCAAGGGGAACATCATATATGTTAAAAAAGTGAAATGCTTCTTTATGGTTTTTGAAAGTTTATGCACTTTTAAAATCTCTTCTCAGACATTGATGTCAGTAACCCCGATGAGAAGTCCATCATGACATACATTGCTCAGTTCCTGCAGTACTCCAATGATCTGCCCATAGCTGATGATGGTTTTGAGGTGAGGCCAACTGAATCTCCCAGCCAGATCTGTGCTTTTGCTGGCCTGTCTTTCTGTATATATTCACTTTCTCTCTCTTTCTAAACCCCTGGCCTTTATTATGGCCCTCAAACTTTGCTTCCTCTTACTCTGTCACCCCCTCGTGGTTGGATGCAGCTCCAAACTCTGCTCTTTCCCACATGCCTCTCTCCTGTCAACCTCCCTACATACTTCACTCCTGCTGTACTGGCCTCCCCACTGCACCAGGTATAGGCGTCACGGAGCGCTTATAAATTCCTCAATATCATTCCAGAGTCAGCCTTTACTTGTTTCAGCATGTTTTCTGATTGGACAATTAATCTCTGATTCGGTTCTGTTTCCTTGCCCTGCCCTAAGGCTTCACCCAATCAAAAAGTCAGAGAGATGAAATGCTGGCTACAGCGAGCCTATCAGGAATTACTGGAGGCATGGGCCTCTGTAGGGGGGGAAGGATATGCAGAAAGGCATCAGGTATGCTGAATGTTAAATCATAAATCATCACTTCCTTATGTAAAACAGAAGTCTTATGAATAGCCCTGAATGAGTGACTTTTATCCAAGGCATTTCAGAACTTTGTGGGAACTTATTATGATCAGCGACGTCCAGTAATTCCAGTGCTTAGTGCAATGAGACGCTGCGCTAAACCCAGTGAAGAGCAAATGGCACTGAGAAATGCCTGGGACACAATGGAGGAGAAGGTAAATTCTGCTGATTAAATATGTATCCAAATACATATTGAAACTGTGCCAGTTCTGATAGTCTTGGTTCGAATTGTTCGAAATTACCAACAAATCACCATATACCATTTTTTCCTGCAAAAGAGTTTATGATTTTAAAGCTGATATGGAAAAACCATATAGTAGTGTGACTTTATTTGCTTTAAAACATAATAAACAAAAGACGAATAATATAATAAACATAACAAGTAACAACCTAAATAAAGTAACCTAACAAAATTAATTAAAAATAAAACCCTAAATAAATTAAATAAACATGACAACCTACTGTAATCTAACTTTCTAATAAACTTGACATTGTGTTCTATGAATATTGTTGGGTCTGTGATGAATTACTTGTTTCTCCATTGATGTTTTGGATAAAAGGCATCTGCTAAATGCATAAATATAAATGTTAATAAATTATTTAAATCTAAATTAAATCCTGTAACATTTAATTTGAAAAATAATTATAATATATTCTTAAAATGTAATATATATGTGCGAAAAAAATAATATGTATAACTTATTTTTGTGTTGGGACTATTAAAAATACAGTCAGATTATTTTGTAAACTTTTTTCTTCCTTCCTAGTTACAAGAATACAGAACAGAGCTTGATGTTGGTTTGCCAGCCCCTCTGAACACATTGGGCCGGTGGCTCCAGCATATGGAGACTGTGCTCTCTGAAGACAGCGGAATAACAGAAGATCATGTTCTTGCTGCCAGAGATGCCAGACACAAGCAAGAACAGCTGAAGGTCAGTGTGCTCCATGTATTATCATGCTTCAATGTGTATTTCTCAATTACATGTGTGTGTCTGTTTTTATGCTTTCTGTTTCTTTAGGTCTTGGTTGAGGACTTGAGTCAGCACTTGAACACCCTTCATCACTACCGTAACACAGATGAAAAAGGCTGTCCTCAAGTTCCAATCGAGAAGCTAGAGGAAATCAAGAGACGGTTGGAAAACAAAATCTATTTAGTCCTCCCTGCTGAAAAGACCAGCATATGTTGTGTTTTGAACATGGGATGCTGGTGTCCCTATCAGGCTTCTTAAATAGCTTCAAGACTCCCTAGACTAGCACCAAACCAGCACAGTTTCCTGATCTAAAAAGGTCTTTTCAGCAGGGCCATCCTTCATTTTTTCTCATTGTTGTCCTCTTCAGAAATCCAGGTTCCTTACTAATGTTCCTTATTCTCTCTGTTAGTTTCACCAGTGCCAGAGTGACAGCCAAATACCACGGCATCAAGCTACAATACAGAGAGCAGATGCACCATGTATTTGACCTACTGGGACAGTTGAAGTCTAAGCTGAGCTTGTGGAGAGGACCTTACGGCTCCCAGGAGTCTGTGCACTCTCTGCTACAGGATTGGCATGTATGTGGCCATTTATGGGTTTCCTACAATAGGTTTTTTTTTTTTTTTTTTATGAATTTTGAAGCCTAAATACAATGTTCAAAAGTAAAAAGCAGTAGTAAAGTTAGACTAAAGCCCAACTTAAACATCACCACCACTAAACTTCCTACATCTCTTTTAATCTTCGTGAGTGAAGTAGTTTTCCTGTTCGCCTGATGATGTTTAATGTCCCTGACAACCGCTATAGTCCTGTTTAGCCACTTATTAAGCAACTGCCTTTTTCAAAGCATGTAAAAGCTTTCAAAAATCTCAAGCGGACTATTACTGATGTATTTCGTTGTTGTTGATGAAATATCTTGAGCTTGTGTTCACCACAGGCCTTATTTCAAGCATTTAACCAAAATCCAATTAAAAACCCACTGACAGGTTGAATGAACCGTAAGTGCTAAAATGATCAATTGTTTCCGGATTTTAGGACTCATTCCTACAGCACTCTATGTTCTTTAATTCCTTGACTTGTAAGCAATGTGCATATGTCCAATTAGGACACTGTTGACAAGCGAGGCATGGTGTGGATGTTGAAGGAAGCACTTCATAAGTTGAAGGACACAGCAGTCAGTTATACAAGCAAAGCAGCTTTGGGTAAGATTGTGTTGATGGAAGTTCTGTCATACTTTGGTTTAATGAAAGCCGTTGGCTGCTTCCTGTAACTTATGTCTGATTTGCCCTCTCTTCTCTTTCTTTTTCAGCAGACGATACACCTGTGGTGAACAGGCAAGTAAAAGAGGCTGATAGTGAGACAGGTGTCAGTGCAGAAGCTGCAGAAGTTGTCAGAGCCACCATGGAGCGTGTGCTGGCTGCGTGGGAGTCCTACAAAGACTGCCTGTATCTATTACAGGTCTGGTTGGGGCAGGAGGGCCAATCACAGGCTCAGGGCAAAGAGGTACAGCATTTGTCATTAAAAAATATCAAAAGACAGTGGCCACAAAAATATTTGAACACCTAAGCTGCGTTTAAAATGTATTGATGTCCTTTCATTAGACACCAAAATATTAAAGCAAATGGCATTTATCTTTGTTATGATGTTTGCTTGGTTCAAGTCATGAGGGTGATAGCTTAGGTTTGGGCATGATTTTTGTTCATGGTTGCTTTTTCCAAAGGTTCATTTGTCATTCATCTTGTGATCTCTTTTATAATGCAGCAGAAGCATTTTTCCGCCAGCCTGAATGAGTGGAGTTCACATCAAGCACAGTTGAACGAGGCGGGAAACTTTCTCATTGAGATGAGTGACGCCTCCACCAGCCACTCTCTGACTGAAGAGCTCCGCAGACTCAACATGCAGTGGGCTGACTTCATAAAAAGGACCAAGTTTGTGAGTTTGTAAAGACAGACCCATCTAGTTTTCAGCAGGGTCTAAAATAGCACTTGCCAAGCACCAAAATGTGAATAAAAGTTGTCTTTGACAAAGAAATAAAGCAGTTTCTGGTAACTTTTATAAGAAACTGCAACATAATACACTATCTCTCGCAACATGAACTTCGACACCAACATTTCAGTGGAAAGTTCACCATGCATTTATCTAGGATGCCTGTTAAAAAAAATAACACACATAGTGTCACATGACTATTCACAAGATTTCTTATTTTACAACACCAATTTCAGAATATAATTTGAGTATGAGAACAAAACATTTTTGTATTAGCAGCTGCAAAACACGATGATACAATGGGCTGCATTGTTTCTCACAATTGTTTAAGGAAAAAGGCTAAATAATCTTAATGTCAAGGACAAAAATAATAAAAAATAAAATTTCATAGCTGGTAAGAAATATTTATGGCTGGTGAATTACATTTACATTTAATCATTTAGCAAACGCTTTTGTCCAAAGTTACTTGAAGAGAACAATAGAAGCAGTTGTACCAACAAAAAAGCAACAGTAAGTGCTCTGACAATTTCCAGATAGTCTAGCACAGTACATGTACCAAGTTGTTATATAGAAATAGAATAGAAAGTGTTAGTTTTGGGTCAAATGGGTCATAATGGGTCAAATGTTGATGGAAAAGATACATCTTTAGCTGTTTTTTGAAAATGGCTAAAGATTCCGCTCAGCTGATCGGGTGGAATAGGCAGGTTATTCCATCAGCAGGGAAGTGTCAAGGTAATGGTCCGTGAAAGTGCCTCTTTGTGATGGCACCGCAAGGCGACATTCACTTGCAGAATGCAAGCACACAAGTCTGAAGTAGTGAGTTTAGGTATAGGGGTGCAGAGCCAGTGGTTGTTCTGTAGGCATATTCATTCGCAAGAAGGTGTGGCAAAAAAGGTTATTTTGGATCCTGGCAATTTTTCAATTAAAACTTGTTCTACTGAATTGAGTAAAGAGTTTTGTCTTTAAACCTCCAACACCCAGCCTTTTCTTATCCTGTAAGTTGCACAACTTGTTGGTGGATCTCACTTTCTTTGAGTAATACACTGACAAGCTGGTACTTTGGTCTATTGCGTTTCAAAAACACAGGAGCATTCTGTTCTGTTTCATCACCTGTCCTTACTGTTGATCAAAGCATGTGTAAAAAAAAAAAAAACTCTATGAAGGTAAAATTATGTCATAAAGAATTGCATGCGCAGGGTAAGATTTGTGAGAGTGTACATAAGATTGCAAGCGTACTGTAAATTAAATTTGCATGCGCAAGAGAAGATTTGTAAAGGTGTAAATCGCCTTTCAAGAGTAAGAAAAAAATATTTGCAGTATTTTACCGTTATTCGTAAGTGTAATTCATGTATTGTGAAATAACCCGATACACCTAAACTTTTAAAAAGAAAGACGCCACTGTACAAATTGTGTTATTTCGGGAACTCTTTTGCCCCATGCACCCAACAAGCCATTTAGACATTTGCAACAGTTTATTTATTTTTTTACACAAACGCAATTAATTACGCAGTTAATCTGTTTTGCAGTTCCTGACTCTGTTGCTTTCAGTTGCAAATTGCTGTTCACAGGCCTGCAGTGCTTTTGGCCATATTTGTGCGCAAAAACCGTGCCAAAAGTGTAAGCGTGGAAAAATGAAAGTCAGAAGAATAAAGATCCTATTTATTTTGCGTTAGAATGAAGCTGCAGTTTCACAATACATGAATTAGACTTACGAATAACAGTAAAATGCTGCAAATATTTTTTTCTTACACTTGAAAGGCGATTTACACCTTTACAAATCTTCTCTTGCGCATACAATTTTAATTTACGCTTGCAATCTTAAGTACACTTTCACAAATCTTACCCTGCGCATGCAATTCTTTGACATCATTTTACCCTCATAAAAAACGTTTTGTTCTTTGTCTTTTAACATTCTACACCACTGAAAAGATTATGGTTATTGATTTTTTTAAATATATATTCTTGTTTAACAATGAAAGGCTTATGCTATTTTTAATGGCATGTTTTCAGACAGTGGCCCCTCAGCCCATCTGTGCAGTCCTGGGTGTTCAAGCTGCTCAGGGCCTAATGCAGGAAGCTGGCTGGATGCTTAGAGAGACTGTGGTTGTGTCATCTGCACCTCTATGTATTTACAGGAAAAAACTACAGGTATACTGATCTTTCTGTCCTAGCTATAGTGCTTCATACAGTTTGCACTGTTATACTAGATGTTTCTTAATTGCTTTGTTTGTCTTTCTTAATTTTTATGTTTGTTTTATCCTTTACTCAGGGCATAACTAAGAAGATTTCCCAGTTTGATTTGCACTCTTTATCTCCTTCTCCAGACTGCAAAGAGGAAACTATTGAGAAACTCAGACAGACCCTCCCAGAGGTTAGGCAATATTCTGCCCAGTGTTCAGGTTAAACATTTTAGATGTGTTGTAGATTAACAAAATTGTTCACTCAAAAATAAAATGATTTTGTCATTATTTACTTGACCTTAGTTATCCTGTTGAACACAAATACAATTTTAAAGAAACTTAATTTTAAGTCGGTCTTTCCAAAAAAACAGTTAATCAGACATGTTCATTTGTCTGTTTATTTGGATTTTCACTAAATGATTATCGTGGCCAAAAGAATTAGGAAAACAATATTATCGCAATATCTATAGAAATTTTGTAAGTAAATAAAAAATTAATAAAATAAACCTATCAGTAAAGTTAATCTTCTCTGACAGGATTTTGTATGACATTAGTAGCTACACACTGACTCAACGTCTTTTTTTTTTCTTTAATTTTTCGATGGGTGGCAACCAGAGTTAAAGTGCCGACTTCTTCTATGTTGAAGGTCAACCAGATAATTACTGGTGCTTGATTAATTTCATTATTAATATGTAGTATTAACGCAATATATTGGTTATCATCAAGATGGGTAAATTGCGTCACCCTTAATTTGGAACATCGTGAGGGCGGATAAACAATGACGGAATGTATAATTTTGGATTAACTATCCATTTAAAACACCCTGTGTCTGTAATGAGAGTAGTTTTTTTAAACTAGGAACTGAGCAAATCTGTGTACATGTTTCTGTGCAGATATTTGAAACTTTAAACCGGGTGGATCAGGTGTGCAAGAGACTCCAGAGAGCGGCCTCTCTGCTCGAAGGCAGGCTGGCTGAGCTTGAAAATTGGAGCTCAGAGGCCCAAGAGGTCTGGCATCTCCTAAAAGAAAAGCAGCATAGGGGCCACTGGGGGCCACAACTCAGGACTAAAGTGAGCAGAATAAACAATTCTTGAGTTCATTTGGTTGATCAAAGCAGAGATTTCACATTTGTCATCTCTTTTGATTCCCATTGCAGGCGCTGATCTCCAGAGGTCTACAGTTGGAAGGACAGGTGGTGACAGAAGGTGAGGACCTTCAGGTGCTTGTGACATCGGTGCAAAATAAATCCTCCTTGCCTTACCTTAGCACATCAGCCCTACAAGACCGACTGAAACGGACTGTCTCTCTCTGTCAGGTGCATTTCTTTGCAGACCACTATCAGTTAGGGAATGTTTAAAATCATGATGTTGTAAATTCTCACAACTTCCCCTATGTCTTCTAGGAGGTTACTGAGATGCTCAGTTCTCATGGAGTGAAGCGTGAAGGACAGCCTGAAGGTGAACAGCCAGCTACCAAAGTTTTTGTCCATGCACATTCTCAGCTTGAATCCCAAACTGAAACCTTTCAAGACAATTCGGATCAGGCATTCTCAAAAAGCAGCAAACTTTCTCTAGAGTGCACAGTAGAACCTCAAAACCAAGAACATCATTCCTCTCAGCTGCTGTCAGAATTGGAAGCCACCAGTGGCTTAAATCCCCAGGTTCTTCCTCAGCTTCACGATAAATCTCCCAGTGACCATTGGAAAGATATATACCAAGTACAGCAAGCAGAGGTAAAACAGCCTTTGCTTTCATCTGTTGTTGTCAGGAAGGTTCAAATGAAACCCCAGACTGAAGTTCATCTTATCTCTGTAGACTCGAGCCAAACCAGTAGCTTTGGACCATCAAACCTTCAAGTTGTCTCAGTAAAGTCAAGCCAAACCAGTGGCTTTGGACCCTCAGACCCTTTCCAGGTTATCTCTGTAGACTCAAGCCAAACCAGTGGCTTTGGACCCTCAGGGACTCTCCAGGTTATCTCTACAGACTCATTCCAAACCAGTGGCTTTGGACCATCAGGCCCTCTCCGGGTTATCTCTGTAGAATCAAGCCAAACCAGTGGCTTTGGACCGTCAGGCCCTCTACAGGTTATCTCTGTAGAATCAAGCCAAACCAGTGGCTTTGGACCATCAGGCCCTCTCCAGGTTATCTCTGCAGACTCAAGCCAAACCAGTGGCTTTGGACCATCAGGCCCTCTCCAGGTTATCTCTGTAGGATCAAGCCAAACCAGTGGCTTTGGACCGCCAGGCCCTCTCCAGGTTATCTCTGTAGACTCAAGCCAAACCAGTGGCTTTGGACCATCAGGCCCTCTCCGGGTTATGTCTGTAGAATCAAGCCAAACCAGTTGCTTTGGATCGTCAGGCCCTTTCCAGGTTATCCCTACAGACTCAAGCCAAACCAGTGGCTTTGGACCCTCAGGCCCTCTACAGGTTATCTCTGTAGAATCAAGCCAAACTAGTGGCTTTGGACCCTCAGGCCCTCTTCAGGTTATCTCTGCAGACTCAAACCAAACCAGTGGTTTTGGACCCTCAGGCCCTCTTCAGGTCATCTCTACAGACTCAAGTCAAACCAGTGGCTTTGGACCCTCAGGCCCTCTACAGGTTATCTCTGTAGAATCAAGCCAAACTAGTGGCTTTGGACCCTCAGGCCCTCTTCAGGTTATCTCTACAGACTCAAACCAAACCAGTGGCTTTGGACCCTCAGCCCCTCTTCAGGTTATCTCTACAGACTCAAGCCAAACCAGTGGCTTTGGACCCTCAGGCCCTCTACAGGTTATCTCTGTAGAATCAAGCCAAACTAGTGGCTTTGGACCCTCAGGCCCTCTTCAGGTTATCTCTACAGACTCAAACCAAACCAGTGGCTTTGGACCCTCAGGCCCTTTCCAGGTTATCTCTGTAGAATCAAGCCAAACCAGTGGCTTTGGACCGTCAAGTCCTTTCCAGGTTATCTCTGTAGAATCAAGCCAAACCAGTGGCTTTGGACCGTCAAGTCCTTTCCAGGTTATCTCTGTAGAATCAAGCCAAACCAGTGGATTTGGACCCTCAGGCCTTCTACAGGTTATCTCCGCAGACTCAAGTCAAACAGTCCCTCTCCAGGTTTTCTCTACAGACTCAAGCCAAACCAGTGGCTTTGGATCAACAGACCTTCAAGTTATCTCTACGGACTTGGGACAAACCAGTGGCATTGAACCATTAGAACTTCTCCAGGCTACATCTTCAGCTACTTTCAGCCAAAGCACTTTGCCTAAATCTTCTGCTATTCAAACCTCTTTGGCATCCCCACACAAAAGAGAAAGGGTTCTAGCCAGAAGCCTCAGCTTTCCCCAGCCCAATGAGCCATCACAAACCCAGTCTCCATCCTCACCTTTATCCTGTTCAGTCAATTGCTTGGATAGACCGGTTACAGTGACTCAACTAAGAATGCCAGTCAAACAGCACATTTGTTCACCAACAAAATGGCAACCTCAGACCTCAGTGACAACCCTAGACCAGAGACAAATTGTTCTAGCCAAAAGTCACAGCTTTCCACAGCCATCAGAGGCTCCAGGTGTTCCTCATGTCCCAGTACGAAATGAGGTGTATGCCAGAGCTCAGGCTTTAGCCAGGAGCAGACTAGATAAAGCCAAACAGCACCTGCATGAACACATACAGGATGTCATCACTGTAATCAGTACCAGAGACAAATCTAAAAAACAATCTAAGAAAAAACAGGTGAGACAATTTCAAAATCTTGTGAATTTTCAATCCAATAATTATTTGCAATCAAATAATGACTTATTTGCAATCAAATAATGAAATAAAACGTATGGTTGGCCAAAACACATTCACACATGTCTTAATGTCTGCTGCTGTCTTTATGTTCTATAGACAATATCACGTCTTCTGAGGCCTGCAGTGTTGGAGATGTTTCTAGAAGCTGTGAAAGGAATGGGCGATTTCTGCTCTGATGCCCAGCTCAAAGACATGGACCTCCTGTCTCAGTCAGTCAGGGCCCAATGGGAGGTAAGGGTAGTTTATTTATTTCCAAACCATTAGTATATTCTGACACTTGGTGAACCAGCTGGCAGTCTGGGTGGCCAATAGGATCTGGCTGCAGACTTGCCCCTGCACTTTCTGACTTGCACTCGCAGTCACCTGCACCTCCTCTGTCTGTGACATCACTTGCAAGTCTGCAGCCAGACCCTTCTCCAGGGTGGCCAATGCCACCATGACTCTTATGTGACCTTGTCCCAGCATAATTGATTAAATCAACATCCCTTTGATTGAACTACTATAAATATGAACTATACTTTGTGTATGTTATTTAAGCAGTATAATACTGTGCATGCAGCTAACACATGCCTTAATCTACATTTCTTGTAAAAGGGATCGTTTATTGACTGCATGCATGTTTGGATAGGTTGATAAAGACCGTTACATGTTTTCCTTTCAGCTGTATAATCACATTTTGCCTGCTTTGCTCTCTAACCAGGTTAGTCAAGTTAGCAACCCTTTTCAGGAATCTTTCGAAGTGGCCATTATAAATGCACCACAAAGAGGACTCCTTTGATCTGATCTAGATCTGATACTAGAATATTAACTCATATTAGCCGAAACGTAGTTGTACACTACCAGACGACAGTTGTAGTCAAAGTCTTTATATTTATCGTTATAATCCAGCTGTATAGATAAAAATACATTTTATTATATAATTTTATTGTACATTTTAATATATCATCATTATATATTATATCATTATTGTGGCAGAGTTTGGAAGTAGTTAATGAAGGTTCTGGGTTCAAATCTCAGGAATGTGCCAAAGCATCTGAGCGTTCAGTGCATCTGGATGCCTTGAGAAGAATTAAAGAGAGTCTGCAGCCTGCAGAGAGTGTTCTTCTCAGCACTGCCCACTTGAGGACAGACACAAAGAGAGTGGAGAGCATTCAGCACCACACAGACTCCACAAGTGACTTGGCACCATGCCAAGACAGGTGAGAAATGGAGGGCACATTTTGGTTTTATATACTGAAAAGTTTTATGTCACCATATTATATTAATAATATATTTTCTAGTACAGTATACTGTATGCTTTAGAAAAAAAATACTTTCTAAATTTAATGCAAATTTTATTGTTCCAAGACTTGCCTCTTAAACTCTGGCCTTTCTTATAGCCAGACTACACTAACCAATTTGGGCTCTTAAGTATTTCTATGTTTGTGTACTGCACGTATTTAGTCATAGTATGTATATAAACTATAATTATAATTAGTTAAAAAAAATATAAAAGTCTGCTAAGTGAACACGTGCATGTGTGTTCTCAGCAGGGGGGGAGCAGTCAAGGATTGTGTCCTGCTGGGAGAGACTTTACTGCTAGATGACCTAAGCCTCGTCCACTCACAGGTACACGTGCTCATGTGTTGCATGTCTGTGTGTGCGCGACATGACTGTTTTATGTCTTTTTGATCAATGCAGTATTTTTTTAAGAGTATTTTTTTTCTTCTCAGTCACTCAAACCAACATGACTTTACACTAACAGAAACTAAAGCATCTGTTTTAGCGTTATATCTGCCTGGTGTTAACATGGCACATTTTCTTGGCATGGTCGAGAGTTTGCTTGTAGCCAAACATGGAGCTAAACCTTGTGAGAACTTCTCAGCTCTGATTGGATGTTGCCGACCTTCTTAAGCACATGGACAGCTCAGAGGAGTTAATCTGCTGAGATTGTTTAGGGCTGCTGAAGAGTGTATTTGCTTGTTCTGGGGTAGTTTGACCCTACTTGTAATGACACTGTGGTCGTTCTCTCTCAGGCTGTTGTCCAGACCAACATTGTGGAGATTAAACAGATACCAGAGAGAACCATCATCCACCCCTCTTCAGCACAGGAAGAGAGGGTTACTGAATCTAAGAGAAGGTAAGCCCTTTTGATGCAAGTCTCCTTATGCCTTAAAGTTGTTTAAAGAAGTATATATATTTGGAAATGGAAATGGCTTAGGACCCTATATGTTGCTACATTTTAAAATGCTCACTATGATTACTTAATGAAATAAGTAAATAAATAATTTAATTAAAAATATTTTTTATATAAATAACACATTTAAAAAATGATCTTTACAAGCATTTTATATTTATTTATTTATTTATTTATTTATGGTTTATTTGAATAGGGACAGATACAATATACACAGATAAACCTGAAAACAACAGCCATCCAATGCAATTATCATAATGTTTGTAGTGAAAGCTAATACCTAAAACCTAAATAAGAGTACAAGTTTGTAGCTGAATTAACCATATATGCATATGTTATAGTTGGGACTGTTTTTTTTTTTTTTCTAGTTACTGTGCTGCACAGTCAGTCCTCCATCAGAAGTTGCTTAACAACAGTCAGCTGCTGGGATCAGAGTTTCCCATCAGCCCCGGCAGCAGCATCTCTGTTGACTCACTGAGAAGTCAACTCAAGCACCTACTGGTAAGTCTCACGCACCACGCTCCTGCATTCAGGGTGCATTTTGTATACAAATGGCTGTGTGCTCATTTAGGCTCTGAAGGACCAGACGGAGGGTCTGTGGTGTGAGTTTGAGCTTCAGTATTCCCAGAGCTCTCAGCACATGGAGGATGGCTGTAACATGGAGCAGGAGAGAGCTCAGCTCATTCAACAGTGGAGGGGACAACAGATGTGCATTCAGGCCAGGTAAGACATGTGTACATGGTCTCTTTCAAAATCTGGTGAGCTGCCTACAGATGCTTTGCATTATGAAGTCTGTTTAGATTTGTTTCAAAGTTAACAACTAAATCATGCTGCCTGTTTTCTTTTGTCCAAATTCTAAGGCATCACTCTAAGGGCCAGATTTACTAAACAGGGAAAATTAGCAAGAGCGCAATCCCATAAATGTGCCGATGGGATTGGAAAGTTGTGCGCTTGATCTACTGACGACGTGCAAATTAAAGAACACAGATGCAGCCGGATAATTTCCATAGTGACCAACACAATTTACCCAGAGCAGCACAAATTAGGTTTAAGACATGCTTTTTTGGGGGCGGTAAATAATGGCGCAAATGCCAGTAAATTGAGGTCAAACCTTAGTAAATCACCTTGCATGATTCATTTAAATACTCTCCTCCCATACTGTACATCTTGCGTCTGAAAGGGAAACTCCTACAAATACATATGCAATATGCAAGGTCAGCCGCAACAACTGTGTTCATGGCTTTTCAGTGCTAATTGTTCACTGCGTGTCTTTAGTAAATCCTGACAGTAGTTTTTAATGCCAAAAGAGGGTTTGTTCTGGCGCAAGCTGTTAGTAAATCTGGCTCATAGACTACAGTTCAAAAGTTTGGGGTAAGGTTTGTTAAATGTTTTTGAAAGAAGTTTCTTACACTAACCAAGGCTGCATTTATTTGTTCAATTTGATTCTACAGTTCAAAATAACTTGCAAATTTTAATGTAATTTATTCTTGTGATAAAGCTGAATTTTCTTCAGTCATTACAGTCTATAGTCACATGATCCTACAGAAATCATTCTGACATGCTGATTTGGTGCTCAAGAGACATTTCTTATTATCTATGTTGAAAACAGTTTTGTCAACATTTGTCATTCATTTCTGAAAAGTATTATTAAAAATAGTTTACAGTAAATAAAAATAATAAATATTTATTGAGAGCATTTGTCAGGTCTCTCATGTGCTCTATTTGTCTGGCTTACAGAGCTGTTGTCTATGTAAAGCAGGTCCAAATCTGTCACTTATGAGGACATTGGGCTATTGAGATACTGCAAGGGAGCTCACTAGGTTGTGCAACAGAGATACTGTTGTTAGCCATAAGTAGCACAATAATAATATTATTTTATATATTGTTCAGGGTGAAGTCCCTTGAAACTGCAGTAAAGCTGCTGGAGTCAACTGACGCACAGATCAGACTGATTTCTGATCAGCTCAAACTGATCAGTCAGAAACCTCTGAATATTAGAGACTTTGCAGTTGCTGATGCCAGAAATCTACATGAAGACCTAAAGGTACAAATTAATGTTCATGCTTTTAGACACTTGTATATCTAAATGTTTTTCTCACCTCCAGCTGGCATATATTTTTCAGAGGTAGTTGTGTATTTTAGATCCTCTCATTTAGATGCCCTTATTTTATTTGACGTTATGTATTGTAGAACATCTACTGTTCACATCATCACATGTGGAAGATTTCTAAAATGTTAGACTTTCCTAAGAAAATAGGACATTTGAAATCTTTGTGTAATGTACTTAACATTGATTGATGTAAATTTTCTTGTTCAAACTCATTGTGACCTCATTGTTATTTGTTCAGCGTCTAGATGAAAGTATTGAGAAAGAGCTGTTTCTGCTTAAGAGTGATGGTTCAGTTAGTGACGACGCTGATCTGAGTCACATTGAGCTCCAAGCCCGTCTACCCCTGCAGCAAACTCTCCACGACCGCACGAAATGCCTGGAGAAGCAAAGACAATGTCTGAGAAAGAGTGAATCGGCCCTTGTGGCCCTCGAGAACCTCCTTTTCCAACTCCACCAGGTGAATGACAACCTTACTACAGCTCACAGCACTTCAGACCGCAGCTACAGCTTAGTCTCCATCCAGCAAAGCCTTCAACAGGCCAGGGAGGAATCGGTTCAGCTAGACCGACTGCTAGATGATGCTGGTATGGGAGTAACTTTGAATGATAAACCAGGCAGCTGTCATGAGATGGTGTCATCTTTGGCTCTGCATGCAGAAGAAGTTGAGACTAAAATGGCTGTAGGCCCGAGGCGACCTGACAGAGGTGGGAAAGGAAGAAAAAAGGGAGAGCAGAGAGTGTTCGGTAGGAAGAGGATGGGCCTGCAGGTCGCCCTGAGGGAGGTACTGGCAGCACTGGAAAGACACGGGCTGAAGGAGCCCACACTTCCTGCACTACAGCACAGGTGAACATACTTGGAAATTGTGAAACCAAGATTGTGAAAATTATTAAATTAAGTTAAATTTAAATGTAAAAATGTGCTAGTTATGCACATTACAATATAAAATGCAATAAAATAAAACTACTGCTTTTTTGTCTTTGTTTTACACAATATTTCTAAAGTAATCATTTTTATTTTATTTAATTGAATTTGTTAAACAAGGAGTTATGTTATTTAAAATAACAATTGTAATACACAATATTAAATAAAATGCAATATAATAATAAAATAAATCAGGACTTCTTTTTTCTTTGTTTTTCATAAAATATTTTAAAGCATAGTTTATACTCAAATAATAAAACAAGGTCCTAGTAATGTTAATTATAATATACTATATTAAAAGTATCTACAATATAATTGAAATAAACTATCACCACGATATATGTAGACATGAAGACAATTAAGAAAAATATCAATGTAAATATAAATAATGCTGTGAATGATACTGTGAGTTCTTTCTCACAGTAACACCTGCACTTGATCTGTTTCAGAGAGTTTTTAAAAAAAAATGTGAAATGACTTCTGAGATTTTTTTTAAATGATTTCTCTCTTATATATCAATTTATTACAATAAAGTAGACGAAGCGTCTCAGTCTCACCAGTGTCTCTCTCTTTTTCAGGTTGCGCTTCCTGACAGACATGGAGAGTAAACTGGTTGCACTACGCTCAGAGATTCAGGATCTGAGAGATACATGTGCAGAGACAAGCACCTCAGACACAGGCCTCAGCGAGCTGCAGGCGGAATGGGAAAACGCACACAGAGCAGTCACAGAAAGGTGGCGAGAAATGCCTGTGATTATAGGAAAGCTATTTGTTAAATGCTGTTACGCTGATGGAATTAGACAGCACATATTGCTAACTAAACACATTTGTTTCATGCTTCTATTTCAGTCTTGAGCAATGTGTCTCTCTGACTGAACTACTTAAGAAGTTCCAGAGCTGCCGAAATCAATTGGGCAGCACATTACAGAGAGCAGAGCAGACTATCGGTGATCAGGCCTATTACATGGGAAAAGACAACCTACAGCTCCTGATCAGCAAGGTACAGGGCTTTTGGAAAATCCTGGGTACAGGGCTTCCATTCTTAGTGGACAGCAGATGGCAGTATTAACTACATCATTTAGTTGAATTTAGTAGTATAAATGAATTTATATATTTTGTGTGTGTTTAGGTGACCAGTATTAAGTCGGATCTCAGTGGTCTTGGGGACGGAGTAGAGGAGTTCAGGGCTGTGTGCAGACAGCTTCAGTCTCTGATGAGAAAGATCCCTGATTGTGTAGATGCCCCATTTGAGAGTGAGGCTGACACCCTCATGGACCGCTGGCTCGATGTAGGTGCCCTCAGTAATGCTATAGTATGATATACTATATATATTCAATTCATTTCAGTTCACATTTATTTGTATAGTGAATTTCACAATACATATTGTTTCAAAGCAGCTTTACAGAAAATGCATGTATCTACATTACAATTTAGGCCCTGTTTACACCTGGTATTAAGATGCGTTTTGGTTGATTGGATCACAAGTAGACGAAGCAGATGCATACCTGTTTACACCTGGTGTTTTAATCCATCTCTTTTGTCCACTTTCAATCACTTCTGTCCTGATTTCTTCGAGGGGGAGGGTAAATGTATGTTTTTTTTCAAATCTTTCGATCTAATGAACAATTCACATATGAGCGCGCCTGTAGAGTACTGGAAAACACTCTGACTGAGAACAGCAGCTTTCGTTTCTGCTCTGACAGCTCCAAGACTACGCCAAACGCTGTGAGTGTGTGCTAGAAATAAGGAATGGTGAGGGAACATTGTGCTTGGTACTTTTGTTTAGGCATTAGGTCAGTAGGTGGAGAGTAGGCGGTCTTTTGTGGCTGTTCGAACTCATTCAACCACATGAACGTTTACACTACGACAGCAATGCGGTCGAAATGCGTTTTCGACTACCTCAGGAAGTGATCGAAAATGGACAAGCTCAAAACTTTTTAGACCCCACTTACACCTGTATTTAGTGGCGTCCACTTGTGATCCAATCGTCCAGTTAGCTAACATCATATATAAATTTTAGGCAAAAACAATGAACTAATTGAAGTAATTATTACAAGCTGTGAACATAATGATTACTATATATAGAAAATTTTACATTGGTACATGTTGATTCAGAGTTTGCTTCATCTCAAGTCCTCGCAGGAGTCATCTCTTCACATATATGTCCTCTCTCTTTCTCTCTAATAATATTCTTTGTTTCCATTAACCTGTTATAAATGCTCTTATTTCAGGTCACTGAGAAGACAGACTGTCATCTGGACAACCTTCAAGCTGGGTTTTCTCTTTGGGAAAAACTCCTTCTATTGGCTGGAGAAGTAGAGGGATGGAGCTCCCAAAAGCTGATGACACTTGCTCAGTCACACCCCTTTCATACGGAACTTGACGTGTCTGCAATGCAGGTAAAACCTTTGTCAGATGACAATTTTAGGTATAACTTTCAGATACACTTCTTTTAGAATTTGAAACCAATGTTGAACATTTTGGATATTACTTGAGATGAATCCATCAAAAATGGAACAAAATAAGTATCATTATATCTTATAACTTATATAACATTTGAACAGTTGTGTATTTTTTAATACAGCTCTTCCTTTTGTGATGTTTTATATTTATATTATATTTATATTTTGCACAGGATGAGATGAGGGTTCAAGAGGAGAACATTGAACATTTCCATCGCAGATCTTCAGAGATCCAGGAGCTGCTGCAGAGTCATGAGTTCCCACTGGAGCTGCAGGTGATTTTTGGACAGACCAGGATCTTTTCACGATGCTAATTTATTCACTTAATGAAATTTTTATTAAAGAATGCTGTAATCTGTCATGTTCTATTGGTAAATCACATGTATTAAACAGCCTAGCTCATCATCATATTTCATCAAATTCATTTGTTAATTTTTAGGTGATTGAGAGCCAGCTGAGGAAGAAGATGGCAGAGGTGATGGAGCTCTTTTCTGAGACCAGTGATGTTTTCAGACAGCTGGTTGCTGCCAAAGGCCAGGTGGCGTCTGAGATCGCTGATCACCTGTCCTCCATCCAAACTATTAAAAATGCTCTGAGCACACTGACCACACCTGAAAGCCCACATGCCCTCAACATCATCCAGGTGAATGTTTACATTTTAAAATCTACATGAAATGGAAGTTGTGACAGTCTTTTCTTCCTTGTTGTGACGTATATCCAAGTGAAAACCCTTCTTGAATAAGAAAAAATTTAGGATTTTGTCCATGGGGAATTGATTGGACCATTGGATGGTTGTGTTTTGCAATTGCTGTGATGTCATGTGAGTGACAGGTTGACTTGTGCCAGTAAACTTGTTATAGGTATAGTTCAAATTGAAAATGCTGTCATCATTTACTCATCTTCATGTCGTTCCAAACCTGTAAGACTTTCGTTCATCTAGGAACACAAATAGAAGATATTCTTAATGATATTAATATTAATCCATATGAATTGAGCAGTTTAGTCCAGATTTTCTAAAGAGACACGATTGCTTTTCATGATAATTTTTTTTTATTTCACTGGCTTTTATTCACATATAAACATTGATCAGTGAAAAGCTCAACCAAACCTGCTTGATGCACAAGAACAAACCTCATTGGTTCTTGCGGAAGCTAAGACGTGCGTAACACATGACTGTTCCCTGCTGGTGGAATGATCTGCCGAACTCAACCAGAGCGGCTGAGTCCATAGCCACTTTTAAGAAACGGCTGAAGACACTTCTTTTTCGACAGCACTTGATCCAGTAATACTAACACTTTCTCTCTACTACTCTATTCTGTTCTATAAAAAAAAAAAAAAATTGCGTTGAATTATACTGAGAAGGGTCATAGCACTTGCATTTTGTTGTCCTACTGCTAGTTTAACTGCTTCTATTGTTCTCATTTGTAAGTCGCTTTGGATAAAAGCGTCTGCTAAATGAATAAATGTAAATGTAAACATGAGAATGAACCTCATTGGTTCTCAAACGTCAAGCAAACATACTTGAGCTTCCGTTTACCACAACTGATGTGTGAGTTGATAAATGTTTATGCGAATAGAAGTCCAAATGTAATGCTCATCAAAGCAATCGCATCTCTTCAAAAACAACTTGATTCATATGGATTAGTTTTGCGATCTCTTTATGAACTTTTTGAAGTGTCAAACTAAAGTGCTAGTTGGAGACTAAGGAACAGAAAGCTATCCGGTTTCATCAAAAAGATCTTCATTTGTGTTCCATAGATGAACGAAAGTCTTGTGGGTTTGGAACGACATGTTCAAACTTTCAATTTCAGTAGTTTACCCAAAAATGTTTTTTTGATGGACTAATCTCTTAATGTAACCTTTTCAACTGACAGGGCTTATTGGAGCAGCTGCAAACGGAGACCGAGCAGGCAGATGCGTTACTACAGCAGATAGATCTTCTGGCCAGCATTGCAGGTCTAGAAAACCTCCAGGCACTGGCTGAAGATGGAGCTCATCTTCAAGAAAGCATCTGCATGGCCAGAGAGCTGGTCATAGAGAAGAGAGAGCAAGCAAATCAGATGGTCCAAGACCCTAAGCACATCAAACCTCAGATTAAAAAAACTGAATATAATGCGCCTGAGTTAAAGTCTGAACCTAATGGTAAAACAGAGGAACAGAAGCATGGAGGGAAGGCACAATATGAATTTGAAGTTCTTGAGTTGAAGGACTTCAAAGAGCAGGCCTGCAGCTGGGCCAGTGAACTGTATCTCAAGGGGGAATTTCAGATTTCTGAGGATGAGAACAAACAGGTCAAACTTGAGGAGAGACTCACAGCTGTACAGGTAATTTTCTTGTCCTTCGTCTGTTTGTTCTCTAAGGGTCTGCGTCTTTAAAGTGGCCTGAAATGAAATGCAAAGCAGTTTTGAGAACATTTTTAGTTTTGAGAACTTTGTTTCTTAGTAACTACTGTAGTAAGAGGTATTGACTGACTGTTAACCGCAATTCAAATTCCATTTCAGTTTGTCATATAGTAAAAGGAACATATGACGCACTAAAGGAAATTTATTTTTGAACAGCTGAAATTATCTAGGCTACAGAGACTTGATTTCTATTTGCTTGATTTTATTTTTGACTAAAAAATAGTCAGCAATTTAGTCAGCAACATAGCTCACAGACTATGAATATAAATAATTTGTATCTATTTTTAATTTATTTTTTTAACTTTTTTGTTGATTAGTCCAGGCATCTAATGTAATAAGACTAACTTGGTGGATTCTTGGTAGGCCGTAGAGCAAGTGGAAAGAAACCTTCTGGAGGTTGAGAAACTGCCGGAAGTCCTGCAGACAAGCTGTACCCCAGAGGGTCAGGCTGCTGTCTCCCAGGACCTTCAGACTCTGTTTGGAAAGGCATCAGCCCTGAGGACTTGGGAAGGGGACTCTGATCCAGTTCAGAGCTCTATACAATGCTATGAGCCTCAGCAGCCTGGAGTATCCACAGAGGAACTTCATTCAGTTCAGGTTAGTGTTATGTCACTTTTGCACAGGAATTTTTTGAAAACAGTTACGATCAGTTATGGTATATTTCTTTTCGAGTATAATTATAGTTTAGTTTAGTTTAGTTTAGTTGCCTTATTATATTGTCCCAAACCTCTATGAATATCATTCTTATGCAGAAAACAAAAGAAGATATTTTGAAGAATGTTTCAACTTTTTTGTCCATACAATGTGTGCTCCAAAAAAGCATTGGACCCCTCTGACTTTCATTGTATGTACAAAAAACACATTTTTCAAAATATCTTTTTCTGCTCTGCAGAAGAAAGAAAGTTATACAAGTTTGGAAAGACATGAGGATGAGTAAATGGTGGCAGAACTTATTTAAAGAGGAAAATATGCCTGTGATTATTCCTTGACAGGCATACATTTGTTTAGTTTTTCTTTGTGGGTCTGGCTTTGGGGTCAGCAGGAGTGCAGTCATTGAGTGTACTACTGTGGTGTGGGCACAGAATCAGTGTGTTCTAGCTAAAGCCTTGTAAATGGAGTGCCCGCTCTGTACTGACTCTAGACCATTAATGTAGGACGCCACCTCATTGCTTTTAAGTGCTTGTTTTTTACTTTCTATTTGAAAAAATCCTTGTTTTGCTCTGCTTTTTTGATGTCAAAACTGTTATGCTCATCAAGGCTGCATTTATTTGATCAAAACAGTTCAGAAGTAATTATTACAATTTCAAATGACTGTTTTCTATTTTAATATTTTTTAAGATATAATATATTCCTGTGATGGCAGAGCTGAATTTTCAGCATCATTACTCCAGTCTTCAGTGTCACATGATCCTTCAGAAATTATTCCAATGTGCAGATTTGGTGTTCAATAAATATTTCTTTTTTATTACTATAAATACTAAAAACTGATTAAATGCTTAACATTTTTGTGTAAAACTGATACTTGTTTTCAAGATTATTTGATATATAGAAAGTTCAAAAGAACAATTTATTTGAAACATAAATCTTTTGTAACAATATAAATGTCTTTACTGTCACTTTTGATCAATTCAGTGTCTTCTTGCTGATATATATATTTTCTTAATTAAATAATTAAAAGTATTTCATTTTTGAGCCAAAACTTTGTAATGGTAGTGTTAATCTTAAAATTAAAGAAGAAAGCCCATAAGATAAATAAATCATGTCTTAAAAGGATAGTTCTGCGTAAAAGGAACATTTCTGTCATCGTTTACGTACCCTCATGTCAGTACAAACATGTATGGTTTTCTTCTTCTGTAGCACTGAATTGAAAGATTTTCTGAGACCAGTGTAGAACTTTCCTCATTTAGACTATTGAAAACAGGGCTGATCGAAGGATGCAGTATTCATTATAGATTATAAAAAAGTGCCCAGGGATTGAAAAAACACATACAGTACTGTATATTGCTGAATTATGATATGTTTTTGAGCCATAGTAGTTAGTTTCCTTGTTTTGCAGGTTGCCACTGGCAATGTAGTGGATGACTTGTATCTTATGAATGTAAAGATGCCCATAAAGGAAGTCAGTGGAACAGAGGACACATCATGTTTATCGTTCTCAACACAACAAGCAACTGCAGATGTTGAGAACCTCCCACCAGGCCATGACACAGATGATCAGCAGTCCATGTCTGGATCTGTAATAAGAGAAGATGACAGTGAATCCTCTCATGGCTCATCTTGTGGAAGCCAAAAGCCAGTCTTTACCATAGTGCTGGACTCTGATCTTACCAAACCCAACCAGAGCCCAGTGGCACAAGCTATCCCAGCTTCTACAACTAAATGGGATACTGTTTCAGTTGTTCATGATAGGAACATAGAGAGATCAGAGGATGGTTTGAAACTCTTGGAAGCCAAACCAAATGTTGATGTAGCTATAGATGAGAAACATGCTGTAATATGCTCTTCTGATGAGCCTTTTCATTTTCATTCCACATCAGAAGTGCAGTTTAATGAAAACCATTACACTGATAATGTTGAACCCACCCATTCTACTCCACACCTTGATTCCAGGCCTAAACCTGAGAAGGACTCATCTACTCAAGCATTTGTCCCAATGGTTTCATACCCAGAGCACCATCATGCAAGCTCTGGAAATGCAAAGAAAGTATTTACCATCATCCTCGATGTTGATTCTCCTACATTATCATCAGACAGGTGTCAGTTTCTGTCTGGTGAAAATTTATCGGGCCCTGAAGATTCGTCCACAGATAAATTCTCCCAGACAGAGGTAAAAAATCAACAGAGAAAACCTGAAGGCCAAGAGGCTAAAGGAGGCCTTTCAGAGAAGGACAATGTGAAATCATGTAGTTCTGAGCTACAGCCAGGACAGAAGGAAGTAATCCAGCCCAAAACCCATGAGATCATGGAGATTGACATTCAAAAAGGTGAAAAAGAGAAGCAACATGAAATCATAGAAGCAGAAACATCAAGCCAAATGGATTTCCAAACCGGAGAAGGCAATAATTCGGGCTCTGTAGTTCATCAGCAGGATGTCACAATGTTGGAGAGTCATGATGAGGATGAGAAAAACAAATTTGCAGAGCCCTCAAATGAAGCAAACACACTTAAAAAGCCTCCAAATGTTGCTAAAGGTAGGAAGAATAACAGGAAATCAGCTGGTGTAAAACAAGCAAGCAATATCAGTAGTAGAATGCTGAAGACATCTAGATTGGAACAAAAGAATAAAACTGACTCAGAAAACCTTCAAACTTCTGAGGTCAGGCTGCTGGACATCACAGATACTTCACTGACTGTGTCTTCAGACTATAGTCACCCAAATAATGCAAAGCCATTGAGCACAGAAGACAAACTAACAAAGGTTGTGGACACTGTGCAGCCAGAGACCTTGAATCTTCTACAAACTGAGCCTAAGGATGAACAATTTGAGACTGTTAGCATCTCACTTGACGGAGAAGCCACAGATAGTGTGGTCTTAGCCGCAATGGAGACTGTAAATTCAGCACGTACAGAGGACTCCAAAACAATGCTAACAGATGCTTCACCCGTTATGAGAGCTGAATATATTACACAAAACCTTACTGCAGTGCCATCAAAGTCACAGCTCCGCCATGCTGAAGCTCAGAGGACAGATGATTCAGTTGAAGATGAAGGCAGTTTCCCTTTGCAGGTAAGATTCACATGGATGTGTTCTTATAAAAATGTGACATCACTCACAAAAATCTTGGTGGTCATGTTCAGTACCTGAATGAAATGCTTTTCAAGCACTTTTAACTTTTTTAACCTTATTGTTTAACAGGTTTCAGAAGAATGTAAATTGTAATAGCTGTATAACACAGAAGTTGTGAACCTACTGTGCTTTTACTGCAAGCAGAAAATTATTTCTTTTTAAGTTCAATTTATGCCTTTCATTTTACATTTTGCACCATTTCAAGAAGTCATTTGTTAAAGAATATCAGATAATGGAAATCATTGAAAGGATAAGAAAAAGGATTTTAAAAGCTCTATAATTCACTCTGAGAAAATTAAATGTATTGTCTCCTATTGGAATATGTAGGATGGCCATGGTTTCAAAAAATAATCTGAAAGATCTTACATTATCTGAATGTGCAATCATTATTCCAAGCTGTGTGAAATGCTGGAATTTATTGTGCAATTTTATGTGCACTCAAAGCTGTTTGATTAACAATGGTGAACGTTGTTTTCTTGCTTTTGCATGCATGGTATTTATGCCCTTACCTCTTATATTTTGGTGTAATTGTTAAGCTGCAGTGGCAAAAAGCATTCGTTCCTTAAAAGTTATATGTATTTATATTTATTTAATACATTTTATAATATACATTAACAAATGCCTTTTTATATATATGCACGTTGTTGCATCATTCATACATAATTCCATGTGTTGGCATTCTAACAGATATCGCCCTCTACCCTTTATCATGGTTAAATTGTGGCACACATGCATATTTTTTTATCTATTTGATTTCATATAGAAGTTGTCTTACAATACTTGTCTTACAAAACAATATTTTCAATAACAAGAACTTGACTTCCTTATACCAACTACATTTTGTTGGCATTAGTTCTTGCAGTACTGCTTCTCCCAAGTCTGTTTTAGCCCTGGAGGCACACCACGCCTTTTAGAGGAAATACTCAATTCCCAATGGGGCAGCATTCCTAGTTATTCTGAAACTGTGACTTAAGCAATTTAGAACAGAACTGTGTTTCTATTTTAAACGAGCTCTGACAGCAGGTGCAAGCGGTGTTGTGGTGAACTTTTGCCCTGAAATATGAACTATGCTACTTTTTCCTTATTGTAGTATGAAGAAATGCACGGAGCCAATTCAGATTCATCTACCAGGAACAAATCATCCGAAAACAGAGGATCAGGAGCAACCGGCGAAGATAAAACGAGCCATGTGGAGCAGCCTACAGGGACACGTGTGTGGGCCACTTTACTGAACACCATCACTAATATTCAGCCACCTCTGGTGACCAGTCACAGTTCTGAGGTACGTATGTGAACACATTATGGTTTTGTTCTAAATTGGTTAAGGAACAACTTGAAGAACTTAAGAAACTTTGGGGCATTCAACTTTTGGGCTTTTAACAGAAAAGGAATTCAGGAAAAATATAGTTTTCATTTCTGTTCCTGTTAAAGTGAAACCAAGAAATACTTTTTTCTCAAATATTACTGACTGTTATCAGTTAATCAACTCGTTTTGGTCTTTGACTTGAAGACCCTATATTCCCTCAAGGTTGGGAGGAAATTGCACAGGAAGGAAGGATTTCCTTTGCTCTGTGCTGCTTTGAGCTGTACCATTTTCTCTGTCTGCGTTTAAAATTTCTCACTTTGGTTTCAAATTTTAATACTTTTATTTTTTACAGGAAACTAGACCATGGAAAGATTCCTGGTTTCGGAACTCATTACTCTCAGAGTCTGAGAACAGTTTGGCATGGACTGTCCTGCAGGTTTTCAGATGCCGGTACCGACCGGCCCAACTCAGCATTGGACATATGACTCTTCAGCTAAAAGAAGCTGAGGTACAGTACATTACTTTATTGGACTGGTTTCTCCAAAACCTCCAGCTGTGAACAGCTGTTGACAGTAAAAGATGTCAGTAGTCATGAAGAGCTGACCTAAAAACAGCCCAAACAATCCCTCACTACCTGTGTCTGATGACAAAAAACATATGACTTTAAATGAAGCAGACCATAATCAGATTTCCAAGTCACTTGAAATCAGATTTGAGGCACTGATCATGCCAACTCAAAAGGTCAGATGTTTTTGCTTCTTTTAAAGCTCTAGATGATATTTGAATCATTTCAAGTCATGCTGGAGAACATTATCATCAGGTTTTACATCATGCAGCTCGAGTGCTGCTGTAATTAAAGCAAAAGGGACAAACCAAATACTAAAAGCTTTTGAAATTCATGTACAGTACTTTCATATTATGATGTTGATAATATAATTTGTAATGTAAAAATGTTGTATTGCATTATAAAAATGCAAAATATCAGCATTTTCATTAGTGGACTTTTGGACCCCATTGTACAAGAATCACTTGGTTCTGTGGCCTAATAGTTGGCACACATATTCTGACACATTGAGCCATGATGCTTATGCATGCAAAACTGGCTCACAAATCAAACTTTCAAACTGTAAGTATTTAAAATAAAACTGACAAACATTATGACATTACATCCCTCCATACATAGATCTGCTGGCAATGTGTCATGGATCAGGTGGCCAGACTGCCTCAGAGTGAATCTGGTGCAGGATGCTTTACAGAGCCTGAGCAGGCCATAGAGAGGAGATGGAACGGAGTACTGCTGGATGCCTCAACAATGGCGGAATTTAAAAAGGCACAGCTACAGCAGGTCACACAGTATCACAAGCAAAAACGTGTTCTCACGGATACTCTACACAACCTGGAGGTTGAGCTCAGCACACTGACACTGTGAGTATCCTTATTGACATTTTCTGTGTTTGTGTTTGTGAGTTCATCTTTAACATAGATTAGATGATTCTAAAATGTATTGATCTTATATATATTTTTGCGCTCCATAAAGAGGGATAGTTCACTCAAAAATGAAAATGTTCTCATCATTTACTCACCTTTATGTTGTTCCAAACCTACATGAGTTTCTTTCTTTAGTTGAACACAAAAAGGAGAACTGTAGCCATTGACTTCCACAGGTCACAAATTTAGTCCTAGTCCTGTCCTGTCCAGATAGGGCTCTAGTGTTCATGCTGTATTTTAATGATCAACTGGGAATAAATTATTTGTAATTAATTAATATTCTGAAACATTAAAATATAAGAAAGCAAAGTAAAGATAAAATTACATGTTTTAAGATTTCATGTTGACACACTATACTTTTTTTTTGTGATTACATGTTTCCTATACCTGTTATTCATTGATGACTTTACCAGTACAGGTTTAGACACACCTACTTGTCATTACTATTCTCCAAATTTTAGAGTAAGAGTAGTGTAGACAATGAAAAATAACCCCCATTTCTCTCACCATTTTGAAGAGATTGCATTGAAAGCAGCACCCTGCAAGCAGAGAAGCTGAGTGCATTCCTAAAGAGCATGCAGGAGAAGAGAGGCATACTTGAAGAGCTCCTACAGACATGCTCTCAGATCTCAGCCCATCTGGATGAGGCAGAGGGACCTGTGGCCTGCATTGAACCTTTTAGGACTTTACAGGAGAGATGGCAGACTGTGGAGTGGGCTGCTTCCAAGAGTCTGTGGCACGCTAATGTTTGCACAGCAGAAGTTTCTGGACTCCTGCAAGAGGCCAGAGAGCTGCAACGTGAACTGGATCTTCTGGAGAAGTCAGTTTGTCTTTCACACAGCTCTCACAGACCAATAGACTGGCAAAGTGCACTACATGAGACGGTCAGAACTGCAGACCTGGCAGTGTTGACTGAGCGCTATTCATACATTCTTGAGGTCTCTCAGGCTCTTTCCACTAGTCCGCTGGGAAAGAAAGAGCTTAGAGATATGGAGGATGCAGTGCAGGGTCTGAATTCTCAACTTGCTCTGACTCAGGAGAAGCTCAGCTCTCAGACTTCAAATGGCAATGATTGTTCACCGATCATTAGGATCATCAGTGACTATGTTACATGGGCTAAACAAACGGAAAGCAAAGTCAGTAGGAGAAGGAGGTTATCCCTGTACCCTGAAGAGGCAAGTCACGAGGTCAACCACATGAAAAAACTGCAGTCTGAAACATCTCTTAAGAGGCTTCAGTTGGCCTCTGTTTTGAAAGAGCTTAGAGAGGAAGTTACAGGTCTCGACGAGAAGGATTCCAAAGCCATGTTGCCCACCCTCGATTCCTTAGAGGATTTGTATGTTAAGATTTCTGAGAAGACTGAATGTGTGGTTGTAGAAATGAACAGAATGTTACATATCAGAGAAAGACTCTGGAAACAGATCACTGACAGCAGTTCTTGGTTGACCTCAGTATTGGAAAAAGAGTCTGGTAAACCAGTGGCCTCTGAACCCAAAATTACGATCCCAGAATTGAGGGTTCAGCTTCAGGTATCCACTGAGGCTTTGAAGGATGCTGAGAGACAAGCAAAAAACTTGGAGTCTCTGTTAGATGACACCAAGACTATGAATAACGTTTTGAGTGTACCCGGAATCTTTCAGCTTATCAACAGGCTTACAGCCTTACAAGAAGAAGTCTCTAGAGTTGTGAACCGTAAGTGGGCCTCGTGCTGGGTGTTTGAAGAGCTCCTTCATTCTCAGGAATCGTCTGCTGAAGAACATAACGTCATTCAGAAGAGCTTGAGACAGTTGAATGCTGATGTCATGAGGCAGAAGTATCCTGTAACAAGAGACTCGCTCTCGGCTCTTGAATCTGTTAAGCACATGCTGATGGAGCTCCTGTGCAAGGTGCAGGAAATTCCACACTGCCCAGAACCTCGGAGGAAAGAGATGCTCCATGCTGTACTAGACCTACAGAGGAGAATACATCTGCTGGAGCAGCAAGCCAAAGAGCATGAGGAGTACCTCACTTCAAGGCAGCACATGGAGAACTCCAGAGAGGCAGTCAAGAAGAGCTTGTCGCATATTGTGGACTCACATGTAGGAACTGACGTTAGGCTCTGTGTCTGTCAGGCTGTCCTAGTGGAGCTGCCTCTGGCGAGAATAATATGTCATGAGGCCGCTGACCACCTGGAGGCCATTTCAAAAGATCTTTATCCATCCCAGCTGACAGCAGAAAGGCAAAAGATTTGTTTGGTCACTGAGCAGCTAGCTTCTTGGGAGCTCACAGTCAAAAACGAGGCTAAAACCCTCCACTGCTCTCTGGTAGAGCGACTTGCCAGTCCCACAGACCTCAGTCCACTCGTTGAGCTCTTCAACAGTGTCAGGCAGCAGCTGAAGAAGACCATCTGCATGGAGCCAGATAATAAGACTATTGATGCAGAGCTGAGAAAGCACTCGACACTTGTCCAGACCGTTGAGTCAGTGATTCAAATGTTGGAGGGCTGCAAGAAAGGAGAAGAGGCTGAAAGCTACCAGATGACAATTGATCTTGGCCAGAGAACTCTTAATGATTGCAATGTGCATATGGTAAGTTCCATGTGGCCATGCATGTTAAAATGACTATCATTATGTCTTCTTGACCAATAGAATGCTGCTTTTGTAACCGTTGTAGTTTTCTTCAAATATGTATGTGACAGCATTGTTATTTTGAAGAATTTCTAGTACGGCTGCATCTCAAAGGGATAGTTCACCCAAAAATTAAAATTATCCCATGATTTACTTACCCCCAAGCCATCCTAGGTGTATATGAAACTCAGATTGTATTCGCCTGAAAGAAGAAAGTCATATACACATAGGATGGCTTGAGGGTGAGTAAATCATGGGGAAGTGTTCATTTTTGGGTGAACTATCCCTTTAATACAGATAATACACCTAATTCAACTTAATTGAATTCACAAGCTCTTGATCCGTTTTGATTTTGATTCGATTTAATTCTGATTCAGTTGTTGTAATGTCCATTTTCTGTTTCCTAGTGTTTTAGACTGATTTGAACCAGTAACTCTTGTTTTTTTTTTTGTTTTTTTTTTACTTCATTAAAAGAATCGGCTCAAGAGTAAATCATCATCATCAACAGTTGGGCAAAACTGGTCACACAAAATGCGTAAAAAAAAAAAAAAAGCTCATAAGAGTCATTTATTTTTGAACTAGTCTATACTGGTCATGTCTGTTTTTGCATGCAGTCCTCAAAAAAACTCATTTGAAAGACATTTCTTGTCATAAATATCATGGTACATAGTCTATATTCAATCTGATGAAAAAAAGACTGTGAACTCACATTCCCAACTTGCATCTCAGATATGAAGGAAACACTGATACATTGAAATATACCAGTTTTTGAATTTAATTTGTGAATTAGTTAAGCATCACACATTAACATCCTGCAGGAGGGGAAGCGCTATACAAATAGGCATGTAGTAAAAATCGATTTTGTGAAAGCCAATTTTTAGAAACTATGAATGTTGTTTTTATGATTTCTAATCATTTTTTTTGGCTTTCCAGGACAAGCTTCTCCAAGCTCGGGAGGCACTAAAGCATTACAGCTGGGCTGTTCAGGGTGCAGAGAGCTTTCTTCAGCAAATCAGATCCAATCTCATGATTCCATCTACTGGCTTCAAAGGCTACAAAGAGGAGCATCGTTATATTCAGCAGATTTTCAGCACTCTGGTTGAGGGTTTCCAGGCCCGCTTGTCTCAAGTTGGTGCTTGCGTACCCCAGCAGACATGCCTCTCCATCCCTCTTACTGAGCAGCTTCATATCGAGCTTTTTAGTCACCTTCTGGTACAAGATGCCAAATTAGAAGCTCAGGCTCAACTCAGACTCAAGGCTTTACAGAGGTTAGCCATACTCTATAAGCATGTTTTTGATCACAAGTTTTTATTTTTTTATTTTATTTTATTTTTTATCAAAATTGATGACCTTGTCCTATGGTTCAGATTGTTGCATTCACAATGCTCTTTGATCGTTGTTAAGATTTTCTTATCAAATTGTAAAATCATCGTATAATTGTTTTGTGTGGGGGACGGAAAATAGGATAAAATAATACTTTTACAAATAATCTTTAAATGTCTGCCATATACTGTATGTTACTTGGAAACATTTTTCTCAGAAACCATGGTCTGAAACAATTAGTTTGAATGGAATGCATCTATTTGGTTAAATGAAATGTACTAAAGGCAGTTTTAATTAGCTGCATTTAATGGTTCACTCTTTTTGCTACAATTTAGGTGCATGGGAGACCAAATTGTGCACATGAGTCACCATGAAGAAATGAGCCAACTTCTCAAAAACATTGATTCTCAAATCTCAAAATGCTCAAGTCAAAAACCGACTGATTCTGAAGCCTGCCAAGAACAACAGCAGAATGTAAAGGTCTGTGGTCATTATATGCCATTAATAGTCACCATGTAGAAGAATCTAATCCATTTTGTTTATCATGCATGTTGTGCTTGGTTTAAATGCATTACAATAATACCCTTGAAACTCTTGAAAATGATTTTTTGGACCAATGAAAACTTGCTTGAGAATATACTGGATACTCTATTTATATTCTAGTTTTTATGGTGTATGAATGGTTCCTTGTGCTACTTTTCATCTCGTAACAATTCTAGTATGCTAGATTAGCATACGTTTAAGTTGTCTTCATCTGCAGGTGCTCCAGACAGAGCTGAAGAACATTGCTAAAAGACTGGAGGAATTGAGGGAAAGCTGCCCAGGTCGTCGATGCAATGCTCCTTTGGATCTGATGCTGGGACATCTATGGAGGTTTTGGGCAGTGTTGCAGGGCAGAGTGGAATCACTCAAAGCCAGCACGTCTCATAAAGAAGCAGAGTGGAGAGACTTTGTGATACGTGTATGTGATTTTCTATTTTATTTTGTTGTATTTTATAATATAAAAAAGACAATTAATAATATATTTTAATTACATATCCAGCTTGTAATATGATTAATGAAGTAAGCTGTGCATTAATTCATTTCTCTTCATTTTGGGGTTTGCTGTGCAGCTCAATAAATCAAAGGAAGGTCTTGGCAGTCTGCAGAATAATCTCCCTGACTCATCTATGGTGACGGGATCCCTGGTGGATCTTCAGGGTGTCCTGAGCCTCACTGGGCACCTTCAAGATAGGATTGAGCAGGAGTATCATACACTTGCCTCTCTACAACACCATGTGGCACGTTTGCTTGGGGTCTCAAATTTGCAGCAGCTGAAAGTTTCTCCTCAAATCTGTCAGGACTTGCAGTCTCTACAGGGTCAGTGCAGAAGGTAAGACTTTTACACACATGCACATAAACACATATATGTTGAGGAAATGTTCAGACTCTACATTTACAGACCTTATTTTTATGCATAGTCTCAGAGATCAGAGCAATAATATCCGTCGGGAGGTGCTTTTTGAGATCCAGGAGTTGGGTCGTGTGCAGGAGGAGATGAGTGGCATTCAGCAGAACGTTCTCTCTCTTTTGGCGGTTTTACAGTCCGAGTCAGCTGCTGAACAACTACAGGTTGGTGCTTTATGGTCTGTTTTTTTTTACGGGGAGAGTCTGTTTCTGCATTGTTTTGCTGTTGATATTTTATTAATTGTGTTGTATCACACTGTAGGAAGTCAAAGTGAATTTGGTGTCACAAAAGGCTCGATTACAGGACGTCATAGACAGAGTGCAGATCAGATGGAGCTGTGTACCATCAGAGATTCAAATCTTACAGAACAAGCTCAACGTCTCCCTGCAGGAGGCTAAGGACAAAGTATTTACTTTATTTATCTTTAATTTTATTATATTGTGAGATCAAGCACCGTTTAAGCTATAGGTAGAATGTGTTTAATGTTGGAAAAAGCGTATTGTGTGTGTGTGTGTGTGTGTGTGTGTGTGTGTGTGTGTGTGTGTGTGTGTGTGTGTGTGTGTGTGTGTGTGTGTGTGTGTGTGTGTGTGTGTGTGTGTGTGTGTGTGTGTGTGTGTGTATTTGAATATTATTAATGAGCATGTTTATATGAATATAGATATCAATAAGGGATTCGAAAATAAATTAAAACAATCCTTTGAACTTGTGAAAAGGCAGTCAGTCTCCATTATAACCTCCAAAATTGTTTTATATACTGTATATAACACAACATAACACAGACACTCAAACTATAACTGCCATATTTAATATATATATATATATATTACTTAAGTTTGAGTGTCTTTGTGTTGTTTTGAAATGAAACCTAATACAAATGTAACTCTGTTTCAGTTGGCCATGGTCATGGAGAGAAGTGGTCCTCTTAGTAAAATGGTTGAGCAGGTTGGAGAGGTGACGGTGGGCTTGAATTGTGTGCATGCCCTGCTAAAGCAAACAAGTCCTAATTGTTCTGAGGCTGAACGTACACAAAAGGTACTTGTTCCCTTCTTGCCTCCACATGCACATTATTGAGAATATATTTTCACCAATTACCAGTGGACAAAACACTCAGGAAAACATAACATTAATTTTTTCTCTCATTACTTATTTTTGTTTATTATTTAGTTCTGTTTATTCCCTTATTTATTTCTTATACTTTTCTTATATATTTTTTATTTTATAATTTTATGTATATACCGTATTTTCTGGAACATTAGTTGCACCTGACAATAAGTTGCATGGATCAAAATTGCATTGGTGAGAGAGAAAAAAATACAGATGTATGAGTCACATTTTATTATTATATTCAGAAATACTGTCATAATACCGATAATTAAAACAAAGCATTTGCAAACATTATAAACACTATAAACAAGTTTTAGTTTTAGTTCCCCTCACAACACAGCAAATCCTTTACATTTAACAGTATTCATTTCAGAACAGAACAGGGCTGCATTTCCCAGCAGCAACAATTGGTGGCAATTGTTCTACAATCAACTTAGGCTTATGATGCGTTTGGGAAACGCAGCCCTGGATGAAAAATACAATTATAAAACAAACAGTGGCATTCATTATAAACAACATCTGCAATACATGCCATGAATATTTTGTGTAAAACGAAACAAAACTACCGACATGTGGGTAGTGCGCTATACAAATAAATTTGGGCTTGCATACTTCTCTCATTCAGCACAGGTCCAAATGTGTGCGTTTTGCGTGCTTGACGTTAGTTGCATTATACTGTATAAGTCGCAGCACGTTCCAGATGATGCAAAATGCAACAAATATTCTGAAAAATGATGTATGGAAAGAGAGAGAGAATGTGAACACCTACTGTATGTACAGAAAACTTCTGTAAAGTATAATAAATGAGTAGAATCGTAAAAAACTAATATTTTAAAAACTAAAATATTAAGGCTTTACTCATGACATATTTAATGAACTGATCTTCCGTCTTTCACATTTTACATTTGTGTCCAGTGAAATATGATGTCTACACTAATTAAAGTCTAATGTGCATGTGTGCGCGTTTGTGCAGCGAATATGGGATGAGCTGGACCAGTGGCACACTCGGATAACCGAGCTGGAGGCTGAGGTGCAGGATCTGGCTGAGCAACAGCCTGAGAGAGCACACGTCCTCATGGACCAGCTCACAGAGCCACTGCAGCTCTACCAGACCACAGCCAAACAGGCCGAGCACAGGACCGCCCTCATCAGCAAAGTCAGCCTTTACCCTTAATCCTTGTTTCACAACATAAGCCAACACATAATGCCACTGATAGCAACCATGACTGCCTGTGCCTTGTGTTTTGCTCCCATCAGATCCCTGCCTGTCTGCAGGACTATGAGGGTTTACTCAGTAGCTCCAACTGCTGGTTGAAAGAGGCTCAGTCCTGGCTGGTCGAACCAAGAACCTACACCACTGCAAAATGCATCCACTGCCACGCCAACTCCCTCAAGGTCAAGCCAAAGCCTCACACTAAAGCCGTTTACAGGCCACTTCTAGTGAGACTTACCATACTTTATATAGATGGTTGTAGCAACTTGTTAGCAACTCTTGTGGTGTGTCTGTAGATGATGCTGGATGAATCGGAGGGATACAGGGCAGCTCTGGAGGCCTTCCTGCCTGCCCTGCAGGAGATCACTCCAGTGTGTGACACCAGTGCTCAACAACAGCTCCTCCACCTCTGTATACAAAATATCACACTTATGCAGCAAAGCGTCCTGGACCCTCTCTCCCACCTTCAGCACCTGGCGGCTGTAAGAAATATCTTTACTTTCAATAAAGAATTGTATATGTATTTACAGTAAGATTTATGTATTTTCTTAGGATTTACATTGTCTAAGTTTGTCACTATACCAAGTTTTTTGTTGTATCTATACCAGTGAAATTTTATGATCCCTGTTACCCATTTCGATACCACAGCAAAACAATTATGCTATTGAATACAGTCCTTTTATTTAAAATATATTAAAAATTATATCATTTTTGAAAAATGTAATTAAAACAGTAGTGTTTGTGTGAAGTAAACATTTTATTGAAAACAGTAAATTACAATAGTAAAATACAAGTTAAGTAAATCATGCTTGCCTTTTTTTCCAGGTATTTTCAATAAAATCAAGTATTCATGTAATAATTCCAAAATCCAGCATCCCTGCTGAATAAAAGTATTAATATCTTACTGGGAAAAAAAATCTTACTGACCCCAAACTTTTGAACAATACAGTAGCTGACTGTGTTTGCATTAAGATCTCATGAATATGGGAAATTTGACCAGGAAGTACGTCAAATTGAGGCATTGGGCAAATCGGGATACCAAAAAAACTGGTATCATAACATTTTTAAAATATTAGTATTGAGTTAGAAGTATTAGCTGTTTTGATATCCCTAACAATGTATAGATAATTTGGAGGGTTTTATGAGACCTACATAGCATTGCTGGAATTACTTATACTAGTATATAATACTGTGATAAAAAATGTTTTTAATTATGTTGCCTATATTTTAATTGGAATTCACTTATAACTTATGTGTAGGAGATGGATGCCATTGAAACAGAGGTGAAGACAATGGAGAAAAATATAGCCAAGATCAGAACAATCCTTTCCACTACTGACACAGAGAACATTTCTCCTGAGGAATATCTTGATGACATACAGGTACTGTGCGTCATGTATTTCTATCCTCTGTTTGGACTGTAAACATTTACAGTATCTCATATACCTCCTAATTTCTGTTACAGGTGATTCTGGATAATATCCAGTCCATGAAGAGGACCATTGATGAGATTGAGAGCTGCAGGCCAGGCCTAGGGCTTCCTGCTGAGGCAGAGCAAACTCTCACAGCCTTCCATCGGGCTCAAGAGCTCCTGCAGCCCATCCAGGAGCTACAGCAGCTCAGTGTGGAGCGGAACACAGCGTTAAGGGTCTGTCGCTTTAATAGTTTGCTTGTGTTTACCAAGAGTCAGAGGTTTCCTGAGCTGGAGTGCATTTTAGCTTATTTAGTTCATGGAAAGCAGATTTCAGTAGTTATGGTATTTAACCTTTTTTTATATATATATACAGCATAAACATTTTAAGTCACAATTTATAAGGAAGATAATATGGGAAAATGTCAATTTTAAAGGTTCACAGAGTAATTTTTGTAGAGATTGAGCTGTTAGATCTGACAGTCGCATCTCTAATGACACCTAGAGGCATGTATACAGCATATTCATTGATAGTAATTGCTTCATGCAAAATAAAACCCCTTTTATTAGTCTCCTGATATGACTTGATACTTCATCACACATGAGTGCTCACTATTTTAAACATTTTTCAAAAGTAATTTTGGTATTCATTTCTTTAGAGGTCATACTTTTTTATTGAGAAAAAATCACTGCTCCCTTATTAACTGCTAACCATTTTCTAAAAAAACTATTTTATTTTGCTGATCTCTTAAATATTCCCATGGTGTGAATGGCTTTTTTAAATATTCAAATATTTCTGTCATCAGTCTTTTAATTAATATGAGTCCACAAAAACTGTGTGCACAATAATTATACTTCGGTTTTTGTTTTTAATGATAGATGAGTTTTAATGATGAATTTTAAATTGTGTTGCACTGCTTGAAATGGCATTTTTAATTATAACTTTTACATTAATTGTAGCATGTTATACCATATATTTTAGAAATGGTTTCTATTTTTCTGCGACATTGCGGCTGGAACAACAAACACAAAGTGTGGCAATGATAATCTCAGGGACTGTTTACCGTTATGTTCTTTATTTAATGTTAGAAGAATGCAATGTGACTTTGAATATCATTTAGTGCTCCAGCTTTGTAGCTGTTAAAGCAACAATGGATTATTCACCTCAGATCTTGAAATTAAACAAATGGAAACAAGAATTGTTTTAGTAACTCAGTAGCCTATGTATTTTTAATAATGTTTAAATTGTGTAATATTTCTGAATTTGATTATGTAACCTACTTATCCATTTTCTTGCGATTGCCATCAAGATTACTTGCTGCGAGACTCTGCCCACACGCTGTTCTGATTGGCTGTTGGTTTTGATTGATTTGTCTGTCCACACTAGACCCCACGTGACTGCGAGATGCGTCAATCTCGCAGTCACGTCGGGTCTAGTGTGGACAGACAAATTATTTGTCGCTGGAATCTTATCGCATAGCGTCTGGTTAGGACACGGTGTCAAAAACAGACAGTTAAAAGGAAATATCTAACTAGACCAAAGGTCTTTTTAAATCTAGTTTGAACAATATGTTCAAACTAGATTTAAAAAGACCTTTGGTCTAGTTAGATGTTTCATTATAACTGTCTGCGTTTGACATGGTGTCAAGCACAGACAGTTATAATGAAATATAGACCAAAGGTCTTTTTAAATCTAGTTTGAACATATTACTTGTTCAAGTTTTTAGTGACCGGCGGGTGACCTCTCCTCTTCACTTTCATGTCTATGGGAATGAGAGGAGGAGAAAAGCCTTGCATTTAAAGCCAACTCAGAGAAGGGATGTGTGGGAACCTTGAATTTTCTGATTGTTCTTAAAAAATTAAGTGCTTTAAAACCTCAATATGGTGCATCAGTAAATCATTACAGACATGGCTTTATTGGCAAAGGCAGTAATATGCAGTAAAGATGCTCCCATGGCTTTTCTCATGATCTTTATCATGTAGCGTTGGTTTGTCCAAGTTCTAAAACTTGATGAAACTGAATAGTTTGCTGATTTTATTTTCAGGCCTCTATTGGACAACCATCTGAAATGATTCTCCCTTCAGACCAAACCACAGAATTCACGATGCCACACTTTTACTCTGGAGATGGGATGGTAAGTCAAGCAGCTCAATCAAAATATACACCTAAAATCATGCCCACTCATGCTCAGACGACATCTAAGATGAGGATAAATCCGTTTTAGGACTAAATAAGACTAAATCAGCTTATTAGTTCTGTCACTGTAAAAACTTAAAGAATAATATGTCCTTGCATAACCCTGGTGAAACAGGTGTCAATGGGAGGCCCTTACAATGAGGAGGAAGATGAAGACAGTCAGTCTTCATCCTCAGGAACTCTCACATGCAGTGTTCCAGAGGTAAAGCCTCCAAAACCTCCAATTTATCTCCCAGTCTTGATGCATCCCTTTGCCAAACCCTGAATTAGAGTACATTTCTGTACTCTTGTATACTCTGGACCTCTTTGCTATGGCTGTTCATTTGCATGCATTTAATGTTTTATTTATATAAATGTATCAATGGAAATTATACATATGCAAATCTTTGTTTATATATCTCTATGCTATGCTATTTTCACTATATTTTCACAGGGATTGGTCCTGTCACAATGACTTTCATGCTTTTGTTAGTCTTGGAATTGCATGATCACAATTTTCTCAATACTGCTGTTATTAGAGTTTATGCTATTATTAATGTCTCAATTTGTTTATAATTCAGTCAGCTTTGCGAAAAATCTCTTTTGCTTTTCCTTTCTGTGGACTAAAGGCTGATTTATACTTCTGCGTCAGACCTACGCCGGAGCCTCTACGCTGTAGGCAACGCGTTGGTTTTCATTTATACTTCTGCGTCGTTGTCCGCATTGACGCGCGCAGAGGGAGCATGTGAAACCCGAGGGAGCGGTCCTAGCAGACCAATCACAGCGCTTGCGTCCGCGTAGAGTTGACGCGTTGTTACATTTTTGGAGAGGTGCACGTCAGGGTACACCGGAGGGTACGCGCGCTACACACAGCCTACGGCGTAACTACAGCGTAAGTTCGACGCAGAAGTATAAATTGGGCTTAAGGCTGCATTCATTGCCGAATATAACTCCTCCACTTCTTTCAGTAACAGCTGCTGTGCTCCATTGTCTTTTTGGAAGTCTGTTCTTCTAATACTCTGGACCATCATCTCTAATCTTTTTTTTCTTTCTCTGTACCAGGACCCAGATGAGACAGTTTTGGAGGAGACAGATGCTGCCTCTGCTGTAACAGAGTGTGCCACTAAGGTATAGACTGGCCCCAATGGAGTTACTTGTCTCTCAGGAACAAACTTTGTGATTTATTGGTTAATGGCAGGCAGGCAGACATCATCATCATCATCATCATCATTCATCATCATTATTCCTCCTATTCCTCTTTGTGAAATGTGTAATACCGATTACTGATTGGATGAGCCCTGTTCAAAATTCAGTTCTATATGAATTTTGTATGAATTTAATCATTTGCAATGTTGATTGGCAACCACAAGCTGTCTGCCATCAGAATAATGGACTGCACTACCATTCAAAAGTTCTTGAGTCTGAATGATTTTTTCTTTTTACAAAGAAAGAAAGTTTCTTATGATAACAATAGGTGCAATGTATTTGTTCATTCCTGTGAAAGGAAAAGCTGAATTTTCAGCATCATTATTCCAGTCTTCAGTTTCACATGATCCTTCACAAATCATTCTAATATACTGATTTTGGTGCCCATGAAACATTTCCTCTTATTATCAATGTCTAACAGTTTATTATCTCAGTTCATCAATCATTATTTCATTTTTAGGAATCATCTCCTGAAGAAGAAACTGATTTTGCTGCAATCAAGCATGTATTACAAGAGTCTGGAAGTTGTTTACTAGAGCCTCCTGGATTCTCTGAAATGCCTGCCATAGACAACAGACCAGTTACTGAAGAGAGAACTCGTCTACCTCCACTAACATCCCAACACTTCGAAAAATTTACAAATGATAGTTATCTGCTCTCTGACAGTGCAACTAGAGCTAAGGAAAAACAAATTGAGTGCCCAGAAACCAAGGTGACTGAAGCAGTACCAGCAAAGCCAGGAACAGACTCAGAAATCCCCACGTTAAAAGCAAGTGATGCCAGTGAATCGATCAAACAATCTGAATCTGTAGATCTGAACAAAGTATCTGTTAACACAGAAATGAGTACAAGTGATCAAGTGAAAATGGCAGTTCATAAGGAAGTTTTGACCCCAAAGCCATCTGACACAGAGGCAGTAAATGTTACTGATGATGACCAGACCCAGACAGAGACAAAACCCATAGTCGCCACAGCTCCTTTATTGCTCTCCTCCCAGCATAAAGAATGTGTGCCACAGGAAGATACAATACTGGTAATTCTATGTGAAATCCAACTTTAAACTCACATGTATCATTTCATTTTGAAGTACAGTCCATTTTGAAATATTTGTATGACTAAAATCCCCCCTTCCAACGCTCTAGGAAATACAGAGAGATCTGATTGAGGCCATCGTTTGCCAGAGCAACAGCCAGTCTCAGGAACACTCATTTCAGCACACAGCAACTCTCAGTGATCTCTCACAGTCTGAAGGAGGAGGTGAATATCAAGAGAGTTTGGTCCAGCTTCTCACCTCATTGAAGGACACATCTGAGACACTGGGGTCATGTCAGGATATCAGTTCTTCAGAGGTCAGTTTCAGCCCTGATGCTCATTAAAACCAAAAAGTGAATGAGTGTCTGTGTGCATTTTCTGACATGCTTGTCCCCTCAACATCTAACAAGAATTCAGGATTCACCAGTCTTTGACATTTTTACTACCATTCAAGTTTGACGTTGAATGTTTTTGAAAGAAGTGTCTTATGCTCACCAAAGCTGCATTTATTTGATCAAAAATACAGTAAAAAAAAACAATATTGTGAAATGTTATTACAATTTAAAATAAGTTTTGTCTGTTTTAAAATATTTAAAAATGTTATTTATTTCTGTGCTTTTTCAGCATCATTACTCCAGTCTTCAGTGTTACATGATCATTCAGAAATCATTCTAATGTTGATGCGTAATTCAAGATACATTTCTTACCAATGTTGAAACAGTTGTGCTGATTAATATTTTTGTGGAAACCATGATTCATTTTTTTTCAGGATTCTTTGAGTAGAAAGTTTAAAAGAACAGAATTTATTTTAAATAGAAATCTTTTGTGAAAACATCCTTGATGAATAAAAGCATATATTTTATTTATTTATTTATTTATCTTAATGACCCTAAACTTATGAACGGTAGTGTAGTTAACTAAGAAAGGACAACGTGAAGCCGTTAATCTGCAATTTGAGCAAAATTTCTTATTTTTTTAATTTAGTAAAAAAAAAGTTACCTTTTCTGATTTATATCAGGAAAAAATCAGACAAGTGGCTCAATTCTCAGAAGCTATGAGACTGATTCTGCCTTTCTATGTGTTTTTATTTCCTGCCAACACAGACTACACAGCATCTGTTAGAGATTCCTGTGTCTGCATTGAATGCCAGTGAAATACAGATGAGAGACACGACCAAACTCTATTCAAGCATCAAGGTATCCTCAATTCACTTGAAAAATCCACACAAAACTTGGTTCAAAGCTGTCTCCTCATAATCTAAATGATATTTAATTTGTAAGTTTAATACACAGCATGACCTTCTAAAGATTTATAAAAATTAAAAAAAATCTCAAGAATTATTTTTTTGCATAATTTCCATAAAATTGTGTTTTAAAACTTTCCAAATACACATTGTACTTTAGAAAGTTCACAAACTTGTCTTATAGTAGCCTTAGCAATAGTTGCTAATGTAGGAACGATCCGTAACGTGTAAAACATGGCTTAGCGAAGGGTCAGTTCTGATGTACTAATACAAGTGTTTGTTCTGTAAGAGTCTGCAGGGCAGCACGTGGACTTTGGCACTTGACCGGTGGAGATCAGCAGGACAGAATAATGTTGAGCACCAGAGATGTTCTGAAGCTCTTCTGAAGGGTCTGCAGGGTCTCCTGGAGCTGGGCTCAGAGCGGCTGCTGCGCAGTCAGGATGCACAGCCACAAAACTACAGCCAGCTGCACAGTCAGCTCAGAGCACACAAGGTACACTATATATTTTAACTGCTCAGTTTATGAGATAAGGTCATTTTTATTTTTTTGACCTCTTACATGACTCTCATAATGTTTGCACTTGGCTGGTAACAGAAATACTTCCAAGATTTGGGGCAGAACCTTGTAACGGTAAAGCTGCTATACCATAAGCTGCCAGAGGGAGCACTGCCGGGCCAAGCAGAGGTGGAGCAGTTTATTTCAGATCTACAGGATCAAGCACAAAGTCATGGGATCCAAATGCAGCACAGCTTACAGGTACAGAGAAATTATACTTCCTCAGACCTTAATCTTATCAATCTTTTTCATTTCATTAAACATTCTAATTATCTAAGCACTCTCTATAATGCTGTCATAATTTAGTCTTTTACTGATCCAATTTACAAACATTTGTTGATCCATTTTATTCGACAAAATCACTCTCTTAGCGCTCTGTATGTGTGTTGTAGGAGTGGTCTTGGTACGAGGAGGTCACTGAGAGACTATGCAAGCAGTTGGATGAGATGGAGACAGAATTGTCCAGTCTGGATTTAGAGCCGGAAGGAGACCTGAAGGGTCAACAGCAGTCTTATGAGGTTAGTTTCCCACATCTATGGGAATGCTAATGGCTGCCTCCTGGGGATTATTGGAAAAAATAACTGTTCAAAAGTTTGCTGTCTGTAAGATATTTTTTTGTTGTTGTTTTAAGAAATTGAATTCAGAAAAGGTATATTAAATTGATTGAAAGTGACAGAAAAGACATGTATAATGTTAGAAAGAGTTTAGATATTTCAAATAAATGCTTTGTTTACTTATTTTTAAAGCCTGAAAAAATATCACAGTTTCCACAAAAATATTAATCAGCGCTATTTTTCAACATTGATAATAAGAAGAAAAGTTTCTTGAGTAGCAAAACATCAGGATCATTTTACACTGAAGACTAGCGTAATTATGCTGAAAATTCAGCTTTGCATCACAAGAATAAATGATAAGAGAATAAATTTTAAAATAGAATAAATGTATTTGTAATAATTTCACAATGTTACTGTATTTTTGATTAAATAAATGCATCATTGGTGAGCATAAGAAACTTCTTTTTAAAAAACATAAACCTATAGAGAAATCTAATTACAATTTTTTCTTGTTTTTTAGAATTTTTTATTTTTTATTTTTACTGGAAAAATAAGACAATTGCAGATTAAGATTTTTTTTTTCCAGTACTCTGACCCATGTCGTGTGGTAAACGATAAAATAAACATTCTATCCAAATTAGATGCAACACAATTTACTCTTGTTTGAATTATTAAGTCACAAAGAGGTTATTATTGACTTGGCAATGGAGGACTCCTGTCCATGTTAGTTATTTGGTTGACTACTACCCATCTAAAGCAGCAGAAGTAATAAAAAATCTGAGGTGTGTGAGGGGAGCAAAGTTAAGGGAGAGGGTCTTCTCCTTTCTTTGGCTATATGTTGCATGAGAATCTTTTTTGGTCCAGTACACAATGTTCCTGATTAAATTATTTCCATATCTGTGGAACTTCATGTTCTGCTGCCTGCATTGGCCGCTCTTTTATGATTGTCCCTCTCACTATTGCGAAAGCTAATTTCTCAGCTATGCTGACTCACACGGAGCAGTCAGCAGCGAATGGTTGGTTGCGTTCATATTATTTTCCCCTTTATGACTACCAAAGCTCATTACTCTGGATTGATATTGGAGGAACATCAAGCAACCCTTTTTGTGTCTGTAATAGATGTACATCTTACTCCCATTCCCACAAGCCACTCCATCTGAGCAAGTGGGTGAATCTGAGAGAGATAAGGGGGTGGAGGGATGAAATGAGATAGAGGAGCGATTCACAAACTTTGCTGTCAAAGTACTACATCTGACCACATCAGTACATCTGAACCACTTAATCACAATCGGTTTTGAGGAACTGAGTTAATTGAAATATATATTATTCGCCATGGTTTTCCTATTTTAGCCATTACTTTGCAAACTTTTCCTTTTTTTCCTTTCCTTTTTCACTCTCATTGTCAGAGGTTGCACAAAGTCCTGGATGACACAAGACCTCAGATGTGGGAGATCCAAGACCGATTCAGGACCCTACAGAAAAAGGGTTGCTGCCAGACCTCACCAAAATCACGACTGTTAATACGCTGGAAAGATCTTCATAATCAACTACAGCAGAAGATACATTCCACACAGAAGATCAGAAATAATTATGAAAGGTTTGAGGAAAACACAGTAACCAAATAAGATATTATTAAAATAGGCAAAATGTAGTTTCGTTGGAGGAATTAAATGGTGTTGTGGTGTATGCGACCCACCAGTTGAGAAATACTGGTATAGAAGACACATTGTTATATCAGGTAACATAAAGGTGTGTATTTATGTGTGTGTGTGTGTGTGTGTGTGTGTGTGTGTAGGTTTCAGCGTGACTCAACAGAACTAGAGGAGTGGATGAGTTGTGCTCATGAACGGGTTCAGAAGTGGAACAGTTTCTCCGATTCTGGTCTACTGGACTCCAGAATTGTCTTGACCCAGATCATGGTGACTAGAACTTTATTAGTGTTCACCTCTCTTTTTTTATATCATGTGACCACATGCCTCATGCCCATAATGCAAAATATGAGACCTTGGTTTTGGTTGTGTGCCACAGGACTTCTTCAGGGAGCTGGGGTTCCGTTCGGCACAGAAAGCTTCTGCAGAAAGTGCAGGCATGCAGATCCTGCAGCTGACTGACAGGAAAGCTCCAGGTCTGCGCAGACAACTGGCTCAACTTGAGCAGGAATGGACGAACCTGACTAACATGCTACCCACCCTCCACCAGACACAGCAACAAGTACAAATAATGTCTCCGTTTCTCTCTCTTCCTCTCTCTCTGTCCTTCCATCTCCTCCCTCATCGATCTATTAGAAGCAAAGCTCTAGCAAGCAGATATATATTTTTTGTAAACATCTTTTTGCCATCCTATTAGATGTTGATAAGCCAGTCTCACAGTCAAGTCTTGGCTGATTTGACCTCCTGGTTGGAGCATGTAGAGAGACGACTGGAGGATGAAAGCTCACGGGTCCATTGTGCTCTGGGTTCCTCTGAGCTGTCTAGACATCTGCAGGCTTTGAAGGTATTGCACCTATTCTTTTATTATTTCTGCTTTTCTGGATAAAATCCTACTGATTATTTTAAGGTAGGAATGGAAAAAATATATTTTGGTTCATCTAAAGTTCTACTTGCAGCTTCAGAAATCATTCTAAAATTCTTTACATTATAAATGTCTTTACTGTCATTTTTGATCACCCTGCGACAAAAATGAATTATGTAGGAAACTCTGACATGTATTATATTCCATGTTTTTACATATTAGGATATTAACGCTGAAGTAAGCAGTCACCAGTCGTGTGTTGACTTTCTGAACCACCAGTCTGTGGAGGGGGTGGGGTCAGTGAACGAACCCACCAATCGCAGTGAGCGCATCCTCTTTGCTGAGCGACTGGGTGCTCTCAATCTGAGTTGGCTTGTTCTACAGGCCAAGATTGACAGTCAGGTGTGTGCAGACATGCAACAAATGCTTTAGTAACATGTATAACCTGCCAAAGCCATCATATTTGAAACGTGATGGGTTCTTCTGTCTCCAGATACACAGTGTTGAGGACCAGTGGCAGGTCTGCACAGATAAAGAAAAGCGATTGCACTGTATGCACAGCTGGATCTCTCAACGTATGGAATGGGTGAGAAACAGCTGGAGACCAGAGAGCTGCTCGCAGATTGAGCAAACATTACAGGAGTGTGAGGTGAGTCTCTTCTCACAACTAGCTAGAAGATTTTATGCTGCAAATGTTGTTTGTGGGTGTGAGAGTGAAATAACTTGCTTTTGAAAAAGGGGAGTGAGAGATATCAGGAAACTCTGACACTGCTTCATTCCAGGAGACAGAGGAAAGGCTGCAGGTGAAGTCCTCTGAGCTGAAGGGTTTGGGAGCCCTTCACCTGTTCGGGCAGCAGGATGGTGAACATCCTGGAGATCAAGCATTCTCCAAGCAGGTGAATTCAGCCATCCAGGACTGCCAAGCTTTGAGTCAACAGGCAAGTTCTTACACCCTGGAATGCATCAGTAAATTTGTGCACATTGGCCATATACCTTTCAAAAGTTTGGGGTCAGATTGCATTCAACAAGGATGCATAAAATGTATCTGTGTGTCATAATTTCCACAAAATTATTAGGCAGCACAACTGGTTTCAATACTGATTAAAAAAAGTTTCTTTAGAATCAAATCAGCATATTAGAATGATTTTAAAGAATCATGTGACACTGAAGACTTGAGTAATGATGCTGAAAATTCAGCTTTGCCATCATAAATGACATTAAGTAAATTATAATATTTTAGTACATTTTTGATAAACTAAATGTAGCCTAGATGAGCGAAAGAGACCTTTTTTTCCAAAAACATTTAAAACAATACAAAAATGTATGTGACCCAACACTTTTGAACAGTATATACTGCAGCTACATTTTATGCCATGTATGTTTAAAGGCAGCATAAAACACTCCTGTAAATGGTCTTAAGTATTTGGTATTAATTTTTTTTTTTTTTATAAAAAATACATTATCAATATTTTCTTTTCTTTTATATTATAATATTTTATCAGTAACACTAATAGCACTTTTTGCATCCATGTGTCTTGTTTACAGCCATGAGATGCCAGAAATGTTGCGAAATTACTGTGCCAAACACTGTACAGAAGTCTCTCCTGGTCATGAAAACACAGAATAAATAAATGTATATGATTCACTCACTCGTTTAAATGCGGTTTAAATTTTTTCTTTATTCTTTTTTCCACTTTGTTCGGTTATTCTAATACAGTTAAGAAGCATAATACTTTCCTCATAAATATAAGAATTCAGTTGATTTGTGTTTTATAACAACTTCAGATGTGTCCATTCAGAGTTCATTTATTATTTTTGAGTGGCCAAAGAAATGTTTTTCCTAGCAGCATGTGTGTTTTTTTTCTTAGATAAATGCTCTTAGGCTAGATTTGCAGCCAATCAAGGATAAGTGGGCTCACTTTGAATCTGAAAGGAGTGCAGCAGAACTGCAAACAACCAGGGTGGCCTACAGACTGCAGTTGTGCAGAGTTCCTGTCTTCTCATCTGAGCAGAACCGAATTCATGTGGAACATCTGCAAGTGAGTAAACAGTCTGACAAAATAATTCTGTTGGAAAAACATTGTACAGTAAATGTTGTACTTGTAAATTGTGAAGTTAACATTATAAACGTTAATGTTAAACTTTATTCTCCCAACATGGGAATACAAATAATATTATTATTCAACATTGCCATCAGTGTTACAGGAGCTGTGTTATTTGTAGAATATGATATCATGCATACTTCCTAACAGGAACTTGAAAGGGAGCTGAACCAATCAGAGACCTGGAACAACTTAACTGACTTAAGAGACAAACTCAAGCCTTGCGCATCTAAACTGCTGTCCGATCATCTCGAGAAGGAGAGAACTCGGTAAGCAATTTTACTTTCCAGTCCATCTCCTTTATGTTTGCTGTTTAATCTGAAATTGCACTTTGAAATGGCACCAAATTGGCAATATTGTCAACATCATTATTTTTCCGGAAGCTGTAAAAATCAGATGAATCTTCATTTGATGGTTTAGTTGAATAATGAATCATGCAAACAAACTGATTTACTAAAAGGAATTGTAATGCAAAGAGAGGACAGAACATGTTTGATTATTTGATTGTGTTTGTCTGGCCTTATGTGGGTATTAATGTCTGTTTTGTTTGTTTTCAGACATCTATCAGTGATTGAGGATGTGCATGCAGATTTAATAATGGCCCAGAATGAATTGCGGCTCTGGCTGGAATACGAGCGTCTCACAGGAGAGAGCTGTGTTCTTCTAAATCAGCACTGGAATAGGCTTGAAGAGCTTATGAGTTCTTCAGACAGAGAAGAAAACACTGTAGAGCTTCTTAACAGCAGGATGCAGAGCATCAATGTGAGTAATTTATAGTATCTCGGCCCCTTTCACACCATTTCCCATTCGGATAGTATCTGGATATTCTTTAGCTGGAAAGCATTTACAAATTCATTCCATCCACACCTCCAGTGTAATCAGAGAGAGAGATGCTGAATGATCACACTCACCCAAAAAAAAAAAAAATGTATATATATATATATATATATATATATATATATATATATATATATATATATATTGATAATTAAATGAGGTGGTCATTTTAGATGTAAACTCTAATATGATTATTGGCCTCGATTACCTAAAAATGACTGAAAATGCATGCTAATGTCAGGTGAGAGCCCACTGCAGACAAGAAATCAAGCAAAATACAACAGGTTAGTTACAAAACACAGTAAGTACACAGCTTAATGGCCAAATCAATGACTCTTAAATCAGTACAAAAGTACTGGTTTGGGTTCTATTTTTTTTTTTTTTACCTTTAAGAAAATAACATATTTTTCAAACTAATAATGCTCAGTGAAAAACACATCTAAAAAAAACAACAACAACAATTTCAGCATGTGCCTGTTAAGTGCTAAATTGTTGAGTTCTGCAGATGAGTCTGCTGTACTTCAGTTCAGTTGTTGTTTTGAAAAGAAGGAACATTGAGATCTGAGCTGGAGCTTTTCTCAGTGGACTAAAAATACCAATGCGCTACTCTTACCAAAAATGTTTAACAGAAAAGAACATTGAATTATGTATCAGTTCTTTATTTATCAGTTCTTATTTCATTCTTGTTACGGTCACTATTGTGACCGGTGGGATTAAATTAATCATTGGTGTTCTGTTTTTTTTTGTTTGTTTGTTTTTTGTTACAGTTAAATAATAACAAATAATATATACTATTTAATAAATATTAGTAATACATATTTTATTGTAATTTATTGTCTGAATAAAACAAATATGTGTGGATATAAAATTAAAATAAATAAAAGGAATGATGAAGAAATACGAAACACTCTGAAGCTATCGAAAGCACATCAGTATGTTTCTGTGAAATGATCTATCCAGAGTCCTAATTGGTGTGTTTTTTGTTTTCATGACATGAATCTCCTTCACTGTCTGCATACTCTTCAATTAAATCTTTCTCGAGTTATTTAATTGTAATGTTTTTAGTAGATGCCAGAAGTTCTTGTAATAAAAAAAAATCCTATCCCCTACCAATTCCATCTTAACTCCCAAAAATAGTGGCTTCCTAGATAAGCAAGTCAAGTCAAGGCAAAATTTATTTCTATAGTACATTTAAACGCAACAGAGTTGAACCAAAGTGCTGTATAATAAAACGTTGAACATATAAAAAGAAAGCATTAAAGGAAAATATGCAGCGTACAAATTTGAGAATTTATTTCACTCCAGTCTTCAGTGTCACATGGTCCTTTAGAAATCATTCTAATATGCTGATTTACTGCTCAAATATTTTTGTGGAAACTGCATTGAATAGATAAATAAAATATATATTTTTAATGTTATAAATGTTTTTACTGTCACTTTATACTGTCAATTTAATGCTTTCTGAATAAATGTATTAGAAATCTTACTGACCCCAAAATTCTGAAAGCTAGTTTAATCATTAAGAAAACAAATTTATGAGATGATAAATTATGTCATGTCCTGTGTGGCTCGTCTTTCACAGACTTTGGAGAAAGACATGGCGGCCTTACAAAGCAGTGTGGGAAAAGTCCTGGAGGCCTCAAAGCTTCTCATTGGGCAGATGAAACCCCAGTCAGTTTCGCTAATCAAATCAGAAACCAGGTTGCTATCACGGGACCATGTGCATCTTGGTAAGGCGCTTTCTGAGATTGGGGCACAAGTTCAGGTGAGGGAAACAAGTTTAGATCTTTTAAATTACTAAATACGACATTACGTAAAAGTAATCTGATTGGTCTGCACACCGATGGCAAACATGATGGCAAAGTTTTGTGCTGTTCCCGGTCCATAGGAGGAGCTAGAGGAGCACTGCCGTTTTAGCACTGACTTGAAATCAATGGAGCAACAACTTAAAAACTTTGAAAGCATTTTGAACTCTGCCACTACAAGCATGGAAAGACTAAAGGTGAATCTGTTGCATTTCTTGAGGTTATTTTCATTAATTTTCTTTTCATCCCCCTCTTTGTTTCAGAGCGAACTAAAAGGTTATAGTTTGATTTTATGTAAATGTTTTTCTTTTTGTTTCCTGTTTGAAAGATGGTTCTGTTAGATCTGAGTGGGCTGACCCCTAACCTTGCTGCTCTGAATCAAAAGAAACTCAGACTCTCCTTAAGCTCTACGGAGGAAGAGAGGTTGCAGACCCTCAACACAGAGTGGGTTCAGGTCTTCTCTCAGGCTACTGATAGACACAGGCAAGTGAAACTTCAATGCACTAATGCCATTCAGTTCTCAAACCTTTTGGTTTAGCCCTGAAATATACAAAAAAATGCTTTATGCATCTATCCATATGGACATTCCATCTTATTAAAGGGCTAGTTCACCTACACATGCAAATTCTGTCATTTTCCTCGCCTTTGGGTTGTTTCAAACCCTTTCAAAAACTCTCCTGTTGTGTTCCATGGGGGGGAAATAGTTTGGAATGACGTGAGGGTGAATTTTCATGTTTGGGGGAACTATTACTTTTTTCCCTAAATAAACACCCTAATATTAGCTGTTGCTAAACTGTCTCAGCCCTTGTGTCTGGTGAATGCCAATGCACATCTCTATCTGTAGGAAGATAAATGGAGAGCTACTGCGTGCTCAGAACTTCCAACAGAAGTGCCAGTGTTGGATGGAGCTTCTGGACAAAATCGAGGCTGGTTTATCCAATCAGACGTCTGGAAACTATGCTACTGTAAGAGAGCAGCTAGCTGCGCATCAGGTAATGAGCATACAGTTAAATTCATTAGAAATAATTTTCTGTTATTCAGTTTCATTATGCTAATACTGTTGCTTCACAAACATTACTTTTCAGAGTTTTTGTCATTAAGATTTTTTTAGGTCAGTAAGAACATTAGCATAAATTAGAGAGCTATTGGTGCATTTCCTTTTTCTTTTCTTTTCTTTTTTTTGATGAAAAGGATGCATTCAATTGATAAAAAATTACAGTAATAATGACATTTAAAATGTTTTTGTGAATGTACTATTCATCAGAAAATCCTGAAAAAAATGCATCACAGTTTCCACAAACACATTATGCTTCAAAACTGTTGACATTTAACATTGTTAACATTGTTTAACAATTAACATTTTTAATAATAAGAAATGTTTCTTGAGCACCAAATCAGCATATTAGAATGATTTCTGAAGGATCATGTGACACTGAAGACTGGAGTAATGATGCTGAAAATTCAGCTTTGCCATCACAGGAATTACATTTTAAATATATCAAACATTGAAAACAGTTTTTAAATTGTAATGATATTTCACAATATTACTGTTTTTACTGTATATTTTTTATCAAATAAATGTAGCCTTGGTGAACATAAGGGACTTTTATCAAAGACATTAAGAAGTCTTACCGACCCCAAACTTTTGAACAGTAGTATATGCTGCTGGAATATTCCTGTATGCATAGCAATTTGGTTTGTTTTTTCGCTACTGCTTGAATTTTTTTTTTTCTATTTCAATCACAGAACACACATAAATTCCATTTCTATCACGCAACACACAGAATATCTTGCATTTAGACATGATGTTTACATTTAGTTCATATAAATGAATATTCCATTGCAGTGGACATTCCGAATAAGGAGTTTACATTATAAAGAATTTATGAAAGCAAATGCTAAGGATTTGTAGAAACCAGAATATTGACCTAATAATTTTATATAATTTGAGATGGTGTTTACATGACACATACATAATTAGAATTTAACCATATTCTGATTAACATTTAAATATAGTTATATTCTGATTAATTATGAATAAATATAGTTATATTCTTGTTATTTGATTGGCTTTTTTTACTTTATTCCCTTTTTTTTTTTAAATAAGAGCAGCATGAACCATTTGTAATAGAGTACTTTTTGAAAATGGTTGTACAGAGCTCATATATTAGTAATACATTTTCCAGAGGCTGAAAGTGGAGGTCATCATCAGCCAGCAGCTACAGGATGCCATGATCAATGAGGCTTTACGCTTCCTGGAGAGAAGTCAGAATGAGGACAGGTGAGCTGTTATAGCACTGCACTGAATAATTAATTCCCTACTATAAAAAATCAGTAACCTCAGTTACCTCTCTTACTATCAGTAACCTCTCTTACTAACCTCCAGTGTGGGACTCTGCCATGGATAAGAAATCAAAGAATGTGGTGTAATGATTTGTTCTGAACTGGATGTCACCTGATGAGTAATTAAAACCAAGGTTCTCCAACTGTTTTTCTTTTTCTTTTTTCCACGGCCTTCAGCTGGGGCCATAACTCTCTGAGTTATGTGGTGTGGAAGAGCTTCTTTGAGCTCAGCACTGGAACAAGCTGGCTTGCACTCAGGAAATGAAATTGCATGTGCTATCAGCATGAAATAATTTTTCTTTTCAGCCGATAAGTGCTGCTTCATATGAAACTCATAGACAGTTGCATTCAAGATGTTTTTCAGGTCTGGTTTTTCATTGCAAGAACAAATGTCATGTAGAGAGGCACATAAATGTGGTTAGTTCGTTTTTCAGATGAGTGGCAAAGCTAATGGCCAGTGGAATTGCAGTTATTTTTATGATATTATCATCTTCGTTATGTGTTGCTCATCTGTTGTAACATCTATGGTCTCTTTACAAAAATGATCCTCTGTTAAAACCACATCTTTTAGGGTTATTTCGCTCAAAAATGTCAATTGTGTCATCTCTTGCTCACTTTCATGTTGTTCCAAATACATATGACTTTAATTTATCTTCGAAACACAAATGAAGCTATGTTTAATGAAACCTGAGAGTCCAACCCACAAAACTTTCACAGTTCAAAAGAGACTGCAAAAACAATCCAAGTCTTATGAAGAGACATGATTCCTTTGTTATGAGAGATTCATACGATTTAACTTTACAATGTTTTTATGAACTTTTTGAAGCATCAATGTTTTGGATGAATGGACTTTCAATGGAGCGACAGAAACCTCTCTGGTTTCGTTGAAAATATTGTGTTTTGAAGGCCAAAAAAGAAATGTATTTGAAACTACATGAGGGTGAGTAGTTGATGACAGAATATTAACTTTTAGGTGAACTAAACCCTTTTAACCCAAGTAAATGTTCTTCAATAGACTATAACTTGCGGCTCAATTTACCCTTAGCATATCTTGAAAAATGTGACAAATTCCACTGTGAGCAGGAGTCATCTGATCTTGAGGCTTACCCAGCTAAAGACACATTGGCAGGAGACACAGCAGAGGGTCCAGCAGCATGGGAAATATCTGGAGGGGCTTATGGGACATTGGCAGCTCTATGAGGCAGGCTCGAGGAAACTTTCAAAGTTAATCAGACACATTGAAGAACTTCTGCCACCAGCAGGACTGGCACTGTGCAGCTTACAGCAGCTCCTGTGCTCTATAAAGGACTTTGAGGTAAGATAATTTAGTGGTGAGGCTGTGTCTTTCCAACTGCATACATCAAATCCCAGTTCGGATGCAAATATCTTCTGTATATCATATACTGTATATCTTATATGCTCTGTTTCCCAAAGTGGACTGAGGAGCAACTACAGCTTCATGAAGAACTCTACAGGCAGACTGTGGTGGCAGGCAGACAGATCCTTCCCTTAACAGATGCACATACGCAGACATGCCTGCAGTCTGAACTGGATGGCCTAATGGAGACGTGGGAGCGAAGCTGTGGCCTTGTGGAGAAAAGAAAGGCTCTTGTAGACACCATAACTCATGTATGTGACCCAATTCTCACATCTCCCAGACCGTTTTATAGGGGTGGCATTGGCAGTTCACAATCACTGAATAGTCCACATTTGTGCTAAGTGATTGCTTTGATCTGGTCTTTTGATGTTTACTTGATGTTTATATCGTACTTGCAAACTCGTTTTTGTTTAGACCAATGCAAAGATTGACCCATGTTTTAACGCGCATTGTTGTAAATATTAACCGGTGGATCGATTCAAAAATTGTAGAATAAAGCATTTAGAATAATATATATATATTAGTGCTGTCAAAGTTAGCGCGTTAATAACGCGTTAACGCAAAATCATATTAACGGCACTAATTTTTTTTAACGGGCGATTAACGCAGCGCGTATTTTCTGTCTGACCCGTGGCCCAACCCCTAGTTGGAGAAATGGAGATACACAGTGTTGCCAACTTAGCGACATTGCAGACCCCTTTAGCGTTTTTTTTTTTTTTTTTTTTTTTTTTTTTTTTTTTTAAAAAACCACCCAAACCTTATTTAGTTTCTGAGAATCGCCGGTACTGCTCTCCCAGCACGCGCGCGCACCTCTCTCTCTCTCTTTCTCTCTCTCTCTCTCTCTCTCTCTCTCTCTCTCTCTCTCTCTCTCTCTCTGCAGCGCGAGACGCAGAGAGAGAAAGGAGCAGCGCTTTAATTCAGTTAAACACAGATATTATGTTGCTTCTCTAATTTTACATGCAAGTATAGCCGAAATCACAACACAAATATTGTCTTTATTAGGGCCCGAGCACCGATGGTGTGAGGACCCTCTTGGAATTGCTCCGTTTATCTTATGTGTATTTGATTTCATCAGACGACGGCTCGATTATCAGAATTTTTGTGCAGATTAACGTCTTGGAAGGGAGAGCTGGTTATGTTTATTGGGTCGCGTTTCAGTCACTATTTCATATTCATTCCGTTGTTTGACAAAAGAAACAGTAAATATACCAATGAAAACAGTTTTATTCAGAATTTAGCTTCATTAAAATGGGCACAGAGAGAGACAAACTAATGTAATAATAAATAATAAATGTAAATTTAGCATTTTCAGAAGAGCTGCCCTGTCATGCAAAAATCTAAACATGTTTGTGTTAGTAAATTGCTCAGTGCAAAGAAAGAGAAGTAATGGGAACCAGGTATTTCTTTGTTCTTTCTACATGTGTCTAATAGACATGAACAAATTCTTGTCTTGTCTTGTCTTCATGCTCTATGTTGACTATGGTTTCAATAATAAACATACATTTGCATAAAGCATCCATATTTATCCATGCCCATGTTGATTTAGAGTATTAAAAGTTTGAAAAGTTTTAATTTAAGGTACATTTAGAACAAATAAAAAATGTGCGATAAATTGCGATTAATCGCGAGTTAACTCATGCCAATCATGCGATTAATCGCGATTACATTTTTTAATCGATTGACAGCCCTAATTTGAAATGAATGTATATAATAATTTATAATTTTGACATCCCTTTTCTTAAAAATGGTTTAACGGCTGAAATGTGAGGTTTGTAATTTTGTAAAACTTGTTTTTGTCAAAACTTGTATTATTTGACCTGTATAGTTGTTTAAATCACCATTTTTACAGTCATTTTATGGTTTAGGATATGGTTTAATACCAATACGGTATTCATTTTATTTTTGCAGGCCTTAAAAAAGGTCTTAAAGCCTTACACACCCTGTTGTGTAGAACGCAACTTCAGACTCTGCGTTTCCTGCCTCGGTTGCGACAATATATTTTATGTCGATATACTGTACATTGATGTTGTGAACACATCTCAAATAATAATGAATAACACAGAGTGAGCTGCTACTGGATAAGTGCACAATCCCAGTTGTGTTAAACACGAGACTTGCTTTATATTAATCACTTGAAACTAAATCAGAACTTCAAACTAAATAATTAGTTTATTTCAATTTAAATGGCCCTGCTGACCGTGTTGTTTAATGCGTTTGAGATGCGTTTTGCATCGTTGTATACTTACCTGGTAATAATTATCCTGACAGCCAATTTGCAGACTTCAATAAACGAGTGTCAGTGCGTGCATGCACATAAAATAGACGGAGGTGTTTAGAATGGGACTGCAATGATTCTAAGTTTTGCTTTTTTCCCTGCCGTACCAAAAACATACCAAACTGTTACTGTACTGTTACACCCCTAGTGTCTTTACTAGCTGTGATGTGAAAGTTTCCATTGACAAATATTTTGTCTGTCCACACTAAAAGACAAATTCACAATACTGTATATCGATACCAATGATTCACATTACAGTATGTAGGGATTTACCTTGTTTTTTTTTGTTTTTTTACATATTGGTAATTGATATTTTCATTTTATTGTATGGGTATTTAATTTTTTTGGATTGTTGCTTTAATCTTTTATTTCATAATCTTTTTTCGTGCGACTTTTTGGTAAAACACGAAACTGTTTTGAATGTTTTTGACTGTCCAGGGGTCAAATGTCACTAGAATGTCAAACAAAAATTAGCCTACTAATTAAAACATAAACATAACACAGACTTGGATCAATCTGATTAGTGCTGACACCCTTGTCTTGTTGAATTCTTTTTTTTTTTTGTATGGGCAGAGCAAAGTTATTGTGGGGGTCTTAGTCACAATTGACCTACATACCCTACTGAGCATTTCACTAACAAAGTGCTTCATTTTGAGGATGAGAGATCAGCCGTAATCTCGCCATAATCCATAAACGAGGCAGCTGGACTGTATCACACAGAACGTGAAAACCACGGCTCCTAAGCCACTGTGCAGTTCGGTGTCTACATGGATCATCTGTCATTGTTCACAAACAATCCCATAATGCCCTAAGACCTGAAGTAGAATTGCTATTAAATAAAATCTTTCATTAAATTCTACTTTATTTTCAAAACCACAATAATGGAAGATCATGAAGGCTTCAGAACATAATGCATCGCAGTTACAGTTACAGTTGTACAAACAACATAAATTGTCATGTGGACTGTTGATTACAGGTGAACATGCAGATGACTGTAATCCTTTCTGCTTTATTAGCACCCTGGAGAACGTGGGCCATATCTGAAGAAATAACTTTGACATTCCCCATTTGTAAATTAGTTTACAGTGTTCACCGGGAACCAGTGGGGTGGAAAAGTTCAGACATTATCCAGTCACACCCACTCATAACCAACTCTGATTGGCTCATCTCTTTTGGAACGATGACATCATTGTTTTGACTGCCAAAAGTGTGAGGGGTTTAGAGAGTGATGTGGGTAGAAGTGTGTTTATGTGAGCATGTGCTCACAATAGACAGGGGGATGGTGTATCCCCCATGTGAAAGGGAAATCCCTCTTCACTGATCTGAGATCTGATATGAGATAAAACAATGGCAGACAGGCATGAAGTACAAGCACACCAGTGACTCTAATAATCAACATGGTAAAACCGTATTTTTAAACTCTAGGAATCAACATACGAGACGAGTCGAAGTTATTAAACTGACATGTCGCACATATAGTCCAGTCATTTTATGAAAAAAGTTGAACAAATTGCAACAGAAGCAAACTCAACTGATTTTGTATCCTCAATATGTCCTGAGTAAGGAAAAATTCTCTTTTTTTGGGATTCTTTGGGACTTTTTTTCCCTTACTCAGGACATATTGAGGATACAAAATCAGTTGAGTTTGCTTCTGTTGCAATTTGTTCAAGGTTGATCCCCATTTTGGCTTAAAATGACTGGACTAATACTGTTGGTAAAGCTTAAAAGATTGTATTGAACCTGGAAGAATCCTTTAAATCTAAAATAATATGGTTTTGTACAGATCTTCCGCAGTGATTAAGATATTTTGCTGTTTCTTTGCAGAATTGGAAGCTCTGTGAAACTGGACTGGCTGATTGTGCTCTCAAACTGGAAGAGATAAAAGCAAGATTGAAGAGTCCACTGCCAGAGAAGCTAGAAGATCTAAAGACACATGAGCAACTCACTAAGGTAATGTATGCATCTGACAGTGATAAAAGTGAACTCATTTAGGGATTTAGAAAGTTTGGCCATATTAATAATCTTTTTTTAATCATGTTTTTTTTTTTTTCAAGGAAAAGTTATGACAAATGAAGAAATATTTAACAGTTCCATGTTTCAAATGTAGGCTAGTTTGAGATGGTATTGTACAGATGTTCAGATGTTCTTCATCAGATCATCTCAAGTCATGCTGGTTTTACATAAACTTGTAAAGTTAATAAAGCAAAAGGGGACAAACCAAATACTAAGACATTCTGATATTCATATACATTACCGTTCAAAAGTTTGGGGTTTGTAATATTTTTTTGTAATATAACTTATGCAACAGTAGTGTATATTTTAATATACACCTTGCTTTCACAAATTGCTTTGTAATATGTAATTAAACTACATACTGTATATATCAGAAAAAAAGCAAAATAGAAGCAGTTCATTAATGTTCTCAGACTTTTGGGTCCTACTATATAGTGTTAAGTTAGCTAACATTAAAGTTACAGGCTTCTACATTGCTTATGTTTATTTTTTGGCACCTCTTTTAAGCATGGAGATCACTCCAAGCTTTGGAAACCTGCTGCATGAATTGTGCCAGTGCCAAGCTTTCACGCTATTACATGGGAAATTAGTCGTCAATTAGTAGAGACTGTTAACAATTCCTGTTTGGCTTTGATGACTATAAGGGTATGTTTACACAACACCGCTTTCAACTGAAAACGCAAAACTTTTTATGCGTTTTGGCCGTTTATTTACATGACAACAGTGTTTTGGGGGCCTGAAAACGCAAGCTTTTGAAAACGATGTCTTTACTGTCTCCATATAAACAACAAAAATATGAATTGGTGACATGCGCATGTGTATTACATGTTCACTCATGTGTGTTATGTGTTTGCAGTGCGTTTCTTGACAAAGTGACATCGCCAACTACTGGCCTGGCATGCATAATACAGCCTTTTTAGTCATTATCGCAGATCCGTGTGAACTGAGATCATTTTGACAACGTTGTCGTCTGATTTTAGTACATCGTTGTTGTGTAAACACACTCTCAAAGTACTTTAATCTCCTGTATTTTAATACACTGAATCTATTTCCAAGGTCTTTGTTGAAGAAGAAAAAAACACCTGTTGATATAATCGTGTTGCTTTAGAAATGTGTTAATAACCATCTGCTGAGACTGATTTGATTTCTTGTTGATTAAGCTCTGATTGTCTTTTAATGGAGGTGGGTGAAACTGACAAACAAAAGAAAATAAGTGTCCTTAACATGTTTGGCCTTTACCCCATCACCCCTGTAATGGGTGCTCTGCCCTCCCCCCACTCTCCCTCCCACCTCCCCCTCTCCGCCTCCAACCCTCCCCCGTCCCGTCCAGCGGGCCTTAATCCCATGCGCTAATGACAGGGACAGAGAGAGAAGCAGAGAGAGGGCTAGGGTTAGCGTGCGGCAGAGGAGGGGAGTTTAACTTGTTGGTTGCCGTGTTATGCAGGAATACGAGGACTCGCTGCAGATTTGGGCTGGAGGACTGAAAGAGCTGAGCACCATGAAGGCAGACGTGTCCCAGTACGTGCTGCCCGGGGACACCGCGCTTCTTCAGGGACAGGTGGAAGAGCTTCACAACCAATGGGAAGAACTGTGCTTGAAGGTGAGTGAGTGTTTGAGTTTGGGAGGAGAGAAGGAGAGTGTGAGAGTAGGAGGGAAAGAGAAGCTGTTGTCCAGGCAGCATTGAAAGGCACACAATGATTCACCCCTGGAAGTGGGGGGAACTTCACAGTGCCGCATGGCACAGAAAAAGAGAGGGAAAATAAGAATGTAGGCTACATGAATTGATCTACATTTATATTCATGATAACATGTTTCTCCTCAGAAGATGGACAGAACACATAAATGTTTCTGACATGATAAATAGTACAAGAAAATATGTTTCACCTGTTTCATTTGCTCACCCACATGTTGGTCAAAACATGCTGTGAAACACATTAGGAGAAATTTTGAATCATAAGTTTTTCCATGCAATTGCAAAATGGAATGGAAGCACATTCAAGCCCATTCAAGCTTCAAAGGGACACAAAATCAGCATAAAAGTATCATCAAAAAGTAGTTTTTACACAAACAAAGCTATTGTGTGACTTCAGAAGACTTGAAATATAGCACATGAGTCACATGGACAGTTTTTTGGGGCTTGACAGCTCCAGTCCTCCTTTAATTTCATTATATTGAAATATTATAAGCCAGGATAGTCCTCAAAAATTGGCAGTTTCTGCTCCACAGAAGAACGAAAGTGATTCGGGTTTGGTAAATTATGAGTTTCATTTCTAGGTGACTGATCCCTTTAACATCATTGCAACGTATTAACTATAATTACATTAGTTAAGCTCTTGTAATTATGGTAATAAAATAAAATAATACTCCTGAGTAGTGCAAATATATTCTAACGCACACGTCAATACGCATTACTTATGTAGCTCACTTTTTAAGTTTTTTTTCCCAGGCTGATTGAGGACCTTTTTTCGCGAATATCTGTCTAGCGCAGGTGTCCAGAATGGCCCGTTGACATTTGAATGAAGCTGCTCTTGTAACCGTAAACAGCCTGAGCAATTAAAAACAGAAAGGCCACATTTAGGACAGATCATTGCATGGCCTATATCCAACCCTTGGTCTTCTCACCACATTACGCAGGGAGCCTTGTTTAATGAACCGTTTTTCAGTTTGTGGAGTTGCTGTTTGAGTTTTCAGTCGTGTTTTTTTTTTTTTTTAACTCTGGCCGGATGCCAGGACAAAGCCAATGAGGTCAGTCTACGTGTTTGTCAGTGTCTGTTGCCAACAGGTTGCAGGTGGAAACATTCCCTGGAATGAATGACAGATGGCAAAGCTAGACCTTGCTTTGTTTTTCTGGAAGGTGGGCTTTTATTTGCCGTTGCATAGACCTTGCAACGCTAGACCTTGCTTTGTTTTTCTGGAAGGAGAGCTTTTATTTGCCGTTGCATATGTTTGTAGTCAGTCGCTTAGGTTTGTGAGCCCAAGGAAATCCATGAATTATGTTTGATAACACAGCCTTGAATAGAAGTAGCCAATTTATCTCAGTGTCCTTGTGCTTTCTTTTAACCTAATGATTAATATTTTTATTTAGAAGGAAAACTCATCACTTTCTCTTATAGTTCAAAGTGTGGCATTAATGGTTTAAGGAAAATGTATTGCATTCACTGGCAAATGTAGCATGGTAAATGCTTTCTTGCTTTTTAAAAGGCTGCTTGTAAGCCATGGTGATCTAGGAATGACACGAGCAAAAGAGGAACTACAAAGCGCTGCCCTTGTCCCCTAGTGTGTCTTGGTGTTAGTACATACTAATAGACTAGCCCTTACTGACAGAAAGCAGTAAAAGCTAGAGGGTCTTTGTTGTGCTCTTTGCCTAACAGTCCTGTAATCAATCTCACAGTATGAGATGAGTGTTTTTTTGTTAAAAACTTTCAGATGGACAGCTTTTAAAGAATAAATTCATAGTTCTAACCTTACACCTTTGTACTGAGTTGTTTTGAAGTTACTCACACATGAATTAGGGTAGTGAACCGGAGCGCAAACAAAGAGTGCAAGTTCTTCTGTACTCTCTCTAGAGTTTAAGAGTGGGCCATGTGCTCTCAGAGATGTTTTGTTTCAAAATGAAATACATTGTTAATTGTCATTAACAGTGTAGAAATCCGGGACTTTCAAACATTTCTTTACTTACTGTAAGAAGATGTTATTTTAGGCTGTATTTTTGTCATACTGAAGCATTTTAACCTTCCTCTTGTGTGTAGGTGTCACTACGCAAACAGGAAATAGCTGATCGCCTGAACGCCTGGATCATCTTCAATGATAAAAACAAGGAGCTCTGTGATTGGCTGACACAGATGGAGAAAAAAGTGGCACACCGGGGTGAAAACCTTAGTATTGAGGAAATGGTGGAGAAACTTAAAAAGGTAGAGATGATTTCCTGTCATTGATTTTTATTACCTTAAAGTGATGAAAATTCATTATAAGTTTTGAGGCATTTTTATTTTCATACTTTTTATTATTTATTTACACTAGGGCTGCACCATATTAAAGAATATGATATGCGATACAATAATGCTGAAAGTGTGTAAAATAAACTTAAATTATTATCTTTAAAATATATTTAAAATTATGTAATTATGTTTCACATTCTGTTTGTGACAAGAAAACATCCCTTGTCACAAAACCCAACTTCTGAAAGTGAACAGCAGTGTTTTACTGTAACATAAGAATTAAGTGCTATTTTTAGTTAACAGTTTCAGGTAGGCCTACATTAGGTTTATTTAGCAACGGAAACTAAATAATCAAATAAAACAAATAAAGATAAAATACAAATTAAAAATTTAAAAATCAAAATAAAACACTGCTTAGTTTTCACTGTATGAATTAAATATATATACTGATTCTTATTAAAGCTACAAAAGTTATTCAGCCAAGAGCAGTGAGTGATTTTCTCTTTGTCTTATGTTCATGACCCTAGTTATTGCAAGCCTTTGCGATATATGCATTTGCGATATTTTGAGAATTTCGATATATTGTTCAGCCTAATTTACACCATTTTGTTCTAAACCCAAAGTTTTTTAAATATTTTTCATTAGAAGTCTCTCATGCTCACCAAGGCTGCATTTGATTTAGTTTTTTTTAAATACAATAAATTATTATGGTCATTATTGTTGATTATTACAGGAATATTAGTATAATTGGCAAAGTTGAATTTTCAGCAGCTATTATTACTAATATGATGATTTGGTGCTCAAGAAACATCTCTTATTATTATCATTCTTTGATGGATAGAAAAGACAATAACCAAGTCATAATTTCTCCTTTTGTGTTCAGCAGAAAGAAATAGTCTTACGGGTTTGGAACGTGGGTGTTTAAATGAGGACAGAGTTTTCTTTTTTGTGTGAACTATCCCTTGAAATCAATCATTATGTAAATGCTATGTGTTAATATGTAAAATTGCTTGACTATTTGTTTTTTGTGGTTATATTACCTCAAAGGCTGAAACATGGATCTGTTTTTATGTGCCTTTGACATGGTGAGTTCCTGTTGTACATATGTAAGGAGCTTAAGTAGGTCAGTAATATGGTATTATATGGTATATGCTATTTAGAGTATCTATGAAGGATTAAAACGGTCTCAAATGAACAGCACGCTTAAGCGTTCCCAAGGGAGGCCCCACAGATCTTACATTTCACAGAGGCTACATTTTATCCACTCACATACTGTTGCATTTGTTCATTTTTACTGAAGTATGTTACAAATGTACATTATTTAAAAAACACTAAAGATTAGTGCTAATCTAGCTTACTGCATGTACTATAAAACTGAGGGCAGAGTTCTGTACCGCATAACTGTTGGTTTATTTGTTTACCTCTTTGTTCATACACAACAATGGCCTTATATGTGCAGTTTCTCTCTCACCATCAAACAGGGCCACGTCAAGCACTCTGCAGTCATTAGCGCATAGTTTAACATTGAGGTTTTCAGAAAGGTGGCCATTGTCTCTTTCTAGTGCAGTTACTGATGATGTATTTTGTATTAGTGAGATAATATAATTATAATAGTTTTTGAAATTTTTGGCATTTGTCTAAAAATATGTCTACAAAGTTTTTTTGTTAATTTTTATTTCATGTTTAGTTATTTTAGTACATTGAGTTGAACTAAATGAGAAATTGTTCCTAGGCAACAAGCTGAAATAAGATTTTCAGTTAACATCTCATTTATTTAAAATATTTTTTTGTGAGTAAAAATAAGTCAAATGAGTCAAATAAAAGTTAATGTGTAATCTTTTTTATTGCCAATGTGAGAACAGCTTGTAATGAAACTTAAAAAACAAAACCTTCCCTGACTTCCTAGATTGCCTATTCCTGTAGACTGATTTATATGTGAAAGACTCAAAAGGATGTGACATTTTATTGCGCTCCCGAGAGCCTATCTTCCGTACTGATACTTGAAATGAATGCTTGGACATTGTTCAGGATAATATGAGAAAGAGATATTCTGTAGTCAATGTGTCATGCAAAGAAAAGAGATTCATTCAAACTATCTCGCATTACCAGATCTATATAGCTTCAAATATACTTTATAATCATCATAACGCGACATAAGTCGACATGATGCTGGTAAATTGCTGAGCTTGTGCAAACACATCAACATCACTATGATCAGATTTTTTCTTTCTGCTGCTTTCTCACTGCTGTCATTTTTGTTGTGTGCTTTTATCATGTTATTAAGAGGAAAGTACATTTACAACAAAAAAAGAGAGAGAGAGGGAGAACTTTGCCATGAGTATATCATCAGGACATTGAATCACATTCAGTCTCTTGTGAGTACATGCAATAAGTTGCTAGCTGCAGTTCACTTAACGGCCACCGGTGTCACTAATTCAAGGGTTTCTGAATTCTACATACAGCATACAAATATTGTGTTACTGGTGATGACAACCAGACACCTTCTGATCAAAGTGAGCCAGGCCAGACTAAACAAAACGGGTGAACCCTTAAAAGCAATGGAGAAAGTGAAAAGGATTTGGGTGGCTGAGGGGTCAGTGTGAATAGTTGTTCCTTTCTTTTAAAGAGGTCTCATGCTGAGAGAAGGAATATAGTTTTGACAGCTGTCAGACCCATCCAGAGACAAAGTGCAGTTAGTGGGTTTTGTTTGGGATGGATGTGTTAATGACTAAAGCACATGAATGACCAGTGTTCATTGTGCACCTCTCACTTCAGGACTGCATGGAGGAGATCAACCTCTTCAGTGAGAACAAGAGCCACCTCAAGCAGCTGGGCGAGCAGCTCCTATTGGCCAGCGATAAGGCTAAGGAGGCAGAGATCCACGGGGCCTTACGTGATGTCAATGACCGCTGGCAGCACCTGTTCGACCACATTGAGAGCAGGTGAGCAAATAACAAATGAGCCACACTGAACTGTGTTGAAAAAAAAAATGGTTTGTCGAATAATTGCTACTTAAATCAATTTCTTTCATTTTGGCCTGGTGTTTGCTATTGCTCGATTGATTAACGGCTGGTCGTTGTATCTCCCAGTGATCAAAGCTCTTTGTTAGTTTGAAAGCCTTTCATTTCTGGTTTCCATTCAAGGATTTATTGATTCATTCAATCATTTGTTCATTTATTCTTCATTTAGACCTTTTGGTGATAGCAAAACCGTTGATTACACATTTACATTTACAATGTTTGAGACATTTAACAGATGCTTTTGTCCAGACTCACAGCGCTTAAGCTTTACATGTGAGGCTGTTGTGATCAACAGATTGTTAGCAAGTAGTTCAAAAAGTTGCTGCTGGAAAAAAAATAACCGTTTCCTGTGCAAATACAAACATGTAATTGTGCATGAACATCTACTGTTGTTAGAACGGGCTTATCTTATAGTGCTATATGATTGACAGATACAGGTTTGAAAAGCCTTTTCTCTTTTTTTTTTTTTTGTCAGTTTTTTCTGCATGGGAAACTCATAGGTATAGTTTGTGGGATTGCTCCAAATGATCGGCCACTGATCTGAACCAGTTAATAATTACAGTACTTCCTTTGGTTCTATACGTTGTCTCTCAGCTCAGGCTTTCTTATATGTAATGAGGGTGGGGCTTCATGGACAAAAGTTTGGGAACCACTGATCTATAGAACCAGTAAAATGCTCTATATCTTTCACAGATCTGAGACCAACATTGCATACACCAAAACTAAATTGCAATCGGAATGGGATCAGTGCTTAAACAACAAATTACGTGAAATAAATCTTGATGTTGGGGAAAAAAAAAATATTCCCTTTTGTAATGCATCCAAAAAAAAGGAAAGGAAAACAAAAAAGTTGGAGTATTAAGATCACTAAAACTTAAATAAATGTAAATGAAAGCATTAATACGCACACACACACACACACACACACACACACACACACACACACACACACACACACACACACACACAATAAATTAAAATGAAAAAAAATTCAACATGAATAAATGCTATAATTGTATATAATACTAACATAACACTGATGCTGTTACAATGTTTAAATTAATGTTAAATATATGATAGATTTTATTATTATTTTAATTAATCAAAGGTCTCGAGTCTGCATATACTCAATAATTCCTTCAGCATTTGATATGATCTTCAGTGCTGTGGATGGTTAGCACAGCTGTTACATATGGTCTCGTAATCGTTCTTTGGAAAATGTCAACTGACTGAAATGAAATAAATTTAAGTTGGTGTATTCTGGCCACTCAGGCATCTCTGGTAATGAGCAAGCAGACAGTGCTGCCAAAGAAGCATTATCTACATGAATGTATGAATCATGTGGTGGTCCTAAGCAAACAGAAAAGAACAGATAACTCTCAATTTGTTTGTGACGTCAACAACCTCTCATGTCAGTCCTGCGGTGTGACGTGCTCTGAAGCAGCCAGATGGTGCTAATACTGGAAGGAAGGGGGAATTAACGTAGCCCTCACTAGTGTCGTTTGCTTCGGCTTTGCCATATGGCATGTTCAGGCTTCTGTAGTCTGTTCTAGTCCCTCTGTATAGCTCAGATTGGGTGGGGGGGATTGTGGGGTGCAATGGTCTGTCATCTCATATTAGCTCTTATGAACAGGGGCACAATGGGGCTAAATGGACAGTATGTACTCAGGCACGCTATAATCACCGCCGGCCATCTGCAGGTATGGCTGTTCAGACAGTTTGAGAGGTCACGCGGTCACTCAAACAGCGTAACCAGAAGCTTCGCACTGTCACACTTAAATGGTTCTATCTAATCCCTATGGGCCAAACAGCCTTTGTCTGTGTTTCACGATGATCTGACCTAGGGTTATCAGACCTTTTCTAGTCATGTTTTGCGCCAAGTGGAGCGTGCTGAACTTTGACATGATTTTATTACTAGGTTCCTGCAAAAACTACACAGTCTCCGATACCATTTGACAGCTTTATAATAGGGTTAGTACTTTTTCTTCTTAAAAGAATATGGCACACAACATTTGTTTTCACAGAAAATAATCAGGTTTCACAGGACACAATCAGGTTTTCATCAAAACGTTCAAGTTCGTTTATGGTATTACAACTTTTTCCAAAATGATCTTTTTAAAAATGCTCTGGACTCTAAATGAATATGCTGCTACCTCTATCTCTCTCAGGGTGAAAAAGCTGACAGAAACCCTGGTGACAGTACAGCAGTTGGATAAGAACATGAATAACCTTCGCTCTTGGCTCACTCGTATTGAGGCTGAGCTGGCCAAACCCATTCACTACAGTATCTGCCATAGTGATGAGATCCAGAAGAGACTGGCAGAGCAACAGGTCAGCAAATATATCATTTATAAGACAAGATCCTGGTTCAATCAGTAGAAATAGTATCTAAATATCCTTAATGCATATTTCAATATTTTTTCATTATATATATATATATATATATATATATATATATATATATATATATATATATATGTATATATATATATATATATATATGTATATGTATGTGTGGGATTTTTATATTAAATGCATAAACAGGTGAAAGAAATGGAACATATGTGCTTATGTGTGCGTGTTTAGGACCTGCAGCGTGACATTGAGCTGCACACTGAGAGGGTGACGTCTGTGCTCACCCTGTGTGACGTGCTTCTGCACGATGAGGACGCCTGCAGCAGCGACCGAGAGAATGACTCCATCCAGCACACCACACAGCGCTTGGACCAGCGCTGGAGAAATATCTGCTCCATGTCTCTGGAAAGGAAGCTTAGGTACAGTATGGTCATATACCCAGATGACTCTAAACTCAAACACACCATCACTGCTTACAGATATTTAGTCAATCTGCTGCATCCCTTTATGGGAAGGAAATCTCAGTTCACTCTCGATCCAGATTAAGACACTGCTTTCTGATTCACCTACTGAGTCTTGGATAGCTGTAAATGTTCTATTGGCTTGATAAAAGTTGTTCTTTTTAAAGGAGAACTCCGGTCAATTTTAACATTGAGCTAATTTTTTTGTAAATTTGGAGTGCTGTCAATACAGAGAACAACGACAAAAATCGGTGTTGCCTACACCGTGTTATCCAGCGTGAACACGGGTGAATCTGACTGCAGTAGATGTGAAAGATATTAATAAAAATTATGTTAATTCAGCCAGCGCTCATACCTGTATTTACATCCTGTTTTCGGTCGAAGTCCATAGTAATCGATTGTCGAGTTCACGTGCGTGATCATAGGTACTAAACCAATGCGCGTGAACTCGATAATCGATTACTATGGACTTCGACCGAAAACAGGATGTAAATACAGGTATGTGCGCTGGCTGAATAAACATCATTTTTATTCATATATTTCACATCTACTGCAGTCAGATTGACCCGCGTTCACTCCGAAGGAATCACTCACATGACCTGTGCACTTGTAATGACACATCAAGGATGTTAAGAGGCTAAAAGCTGGTTTAAAACTTGCCCCATTGAAGTCAACAGGGTGCAAATTTTAAAAAGAGGATAACACGGTGTAGGCAACACGGATTTTTGTCGTTGTTCTCTGTACTGACAGCACTCCAAATGTACAAAAAATTAGCTCAATGTTAAAATTGACCAGAGTTCTCCTTTAATACCCTACACACACACACACACACACACACACTGTTTGTACTTTAATGTAAATTTTAAATACTTTCAGTTATATGTATAAAAATAATAAAATATTAGGTATATATATAATATATATGTAATATAAAATAATAATAATTACAAAATAATAAATAAAATATTAATTTGTTATTTTATGTTTTGCATAAATATAAATTAAAATAAAAGACTACTTGTTTTTAATCACTTTTGCAGGATTGAGGAGACTTGGAGACTGTGGTGTAAATTTCAGGAGGATTATTCTTCGTTCGAGGACTGGTTGAACGTAGCTGAGCGCTCTGCTGCTGAACCCAATTCATCCGACGTCCTGTACATTGACGCCAAAGAGGAACTCCAGAAATATGAGGTTTGATTCCAACAAAATTTTCAACTAAGAGCCTTTGAATAGTTGTGCTACAAGACCATTAGTATATATGCATCATTTAGTGAATGTCAAATGTTTAATCCTGCTGTTTTAGGAACATGATCAGTTATTAGGAGAATATCAGATTCCTCAAGCAATCATGTATTGGATGTCTGGAGTTTCTCATTTACTGAATGTTTAGTCATTCTAAATCATATTGTGGAAGGTTTCTAATGTTTAAAACACACCTGTTAGTTTTTATTGTCATTGTTAGAAGCGTTTGGTTTCTCGTTTTAGGGTTCCCAAAGGCAGGTACATGAGAGCCTCCCCCAGCTGGAGATCATCAATAACCAGTACCGGCGACTGGCGCGGGAGAACCGCACCGATGCTGCAAGCAGTCTCAGGACCATGGTGCATCAGGGGAACCAGCGCTGGGACGCACTCCAGAGGAGAGTGGCTGCAATACTGCGCAGACTCAGGGTGAGGACACTGACACACGTTTTATGTTATCTATGCGTTTATATTTCCCTGAATACTTAAACCTCTCCCAACTTCATTTTCCCCCTCTCTCTTTCTTTCTCATTTAGCATTTTACAAGCCAGAGAGAGGAGTTTGAGGGAACCCGCAAGAGCCTTCTTGTCTGGCTGACTGAGATTGACCTCCAGCTGACCAACATGGAGCACTTCTCAGAGATCCATCTTCAGGACAAAATGAAACAGCTCAAGGTTAATTAACAGTGTTTCATTTAAATTCAGTCATTTAATCAGGCCGTAGATGACAACAAGTGGTAACATATGAATAAATGACAACCAAATGTAAATTTTGGGTGAATTTAATTGAACTATATTACTCTCCCCCTCCAGAGTTTTAAGAAGGAGATCACTCTGAACACCAATAAGATCGATGCTCTGATCGTGTTTGGGGAGGGTCTGATTCAGAGGAGCTGTCCTCTAGATGCCGTTGTGATAGAAGATGAGTTAGAGGAACTGCACACGTACTGTCAAGAGGTGTTTGGCAGAGTGGCCCGATTCCACCAGCGCCTCACCAGCCTCCGCCTGGTATTATTCACATTCACTTTTCTTTTCATTCTCTTATATAATATATAGTGGCCTCTAACATATTTTGACATTTTTGAGTCTTTTTGTGAAATAGTTTCCTTGAAAAGTGTGTTTGTGCTATATTATCATTTAAATTTTTGGGGGTCAATAAGATAAGAAATGAATGCTTTTTTTCAGCAAGAATGCATTAAATTGATCAAAAGTAAAGACATTTATGATGTTACAGTACACAAGATTACTATTTCAAATAAATGCTGGTTTCCACAAAAATATTAAGCATCAACTGTTTTTGATCAAATAAATGCAGCCTTGGTGAGCATGAGATACTTGAATGATAGTGTTTTCTCTCTGAAATCACCGCAGGAGCAGCCAGACATCTTTGATGTTGAGCGATCCAGTGAGAAGAAGGGCACCCCTGCCTCCACCCAGCCCTCCATGTGCTTGTTATCACTGCCCCAGGAGCGCTCTGGCCGTGAAACCCCCGTCAGCGTGGATTCCATCCCTCTAGAGTGGGACCACACCGGGGATGTTGGCGGCTCTTCTTCACATGATGAGGAAGAGGATGCTGCATTCTTCTCTGCCCTGTCAGGTATATAAAAATGGAAGTGTTTTGATTACAGGCAAAATTTGCCAAATCCAGTGTCTTGTTCTTCCTTAGAATGGCTTATTATATCGACTTGGTACCTGTTGACAGCATTGTTTCCTGGCAGACTGATAAAAATCTGTGCACTAGAAAAAAGAAGAAAAAAAAAAAGGCCAATAAGATGCAACTTTTGCCAGTTGTATGTCCATTGGCATGTCATCTGAGGCCGAGACATACTGCTGCTTTAGCCATTCCTTTTCTCACCCTCCAGATTTAGAGGTCACAGAAATCCCTGTATTTTCACCTGAGGTGACAATGTCGTCTTTTGGAGAGCCTTTAGGTAGGCCTCCATGTCCCTTTACATGTGGTTGGCTTCAGTTGCGCACCAGATCTCATTACCTTTTTTTTGATGCATTCACATGTGTCCAATCCCTCACCTCCCAGCCTTTCATTCCCTTCTCACATTATTCTCTCTCTCTCCATCCTGTTCCGTTCCCACACCACTGTCGATACTCTTATGCATTGACTAGGTTTGCTGGATCATCAAAGGCCTGGTATTTTTCCCTTTCAGTGCAGAATTTTTTTCCCTCTCTTAAATCAAAAGATGCAAGTGTCCTCCCCTCACCCTGCTCTGCTATGTGCTCTTATCATGAAAGACTTGGGCCTGTGATTAGGTTCTGTTGGTTAAGAGGAGGGCTGAGAGCTGGGCATGTCCAGATCTCAGGGAGTTTTTGAGAAGGTTGCGTCCCGAAGGCTCATCAGAGCTCAGTGCACCTGCTCATCCCCCTCCACAGCTTTCATGCTCATGCAAAAGATAACAACGCTCATTTAATCTAAACTGCGCACTTGAAGCTTTTCTCATTACTGGAGAAGCGTACATGATGTACCACCAGTATGTCAGTATGTGAAAAATGTTTGTTTGATGCTTTTGCTTTTAAATGGGTTGCACTTTTATCCTGATATTTACTTATACTTGATTTTATTATGCCAATAACATTTGTGTAAAACATATTTTGTGTTTAATGATCATTTTCCCTTTGAATGTAATGACCTGTTTTTGCCCCCCTGCCTTTAAAAAACACAAATTTTGTATGTAAAATGGGTAACTTTAAAAGAGCTTTGTCTGCTTAGACTCATGCTGTGGATTTGCTGTTGGATTTAATATAGTTCCAACTTCACCATCCTGCAACAACAGCCTCTTCACAAAGTGTTACAATACGAGTAATGTTAAATGTTAAATGTTACTTTTCAGAATGTACACATTAAATCGATCAAAAGGTAAAAGACAATTGTTAAATTGCTGTTAAATTTTACAAAAGTAAAATTGATCGAAGGGAAAGACATTTATAATGTTACAAAAGAATAAATGCTGTTCTTTTTAACTTTCTATTCCTTAAAGAATACTGGAAAAAAAATATTTAGCAACATTGAAAGGAAATGTTTCTTGAGCAGTTTTTTTATTTTTATTTTTTATCATATAAATGTAGCCTTGGCGAGCATAAGATACTTATTTTAAATACATTTAAAAAAATCTTTCCACCCCCAAATTTTCGAATGGTTGTGTAGGCCTACCTGATTATTTCAATTTCAATGCAGATCAATTTCTTTTTTTTCTTCTTCTCATTTCAGAGGAAAAATACGTACATTTATCAAGGCAGAAATGCTTCTTTACAATAAAACAAAAAGCATAAAAATTTCAATACAAAGACAGCATTACAACCCATCATGTCTGCCAATGGTTGTGGAAATTAAATACTCAAGATGTATTATATTTTCCTCATTTTGACACCAACTATGTACAGGAACGAGGGGAGCTGCTTGTAATTCTTAAAAAAAAAAAAAAATACCACACCATTTATGTTTTAAGAAAAGTCTGGGTGAATTGGTTTATGTAATCAGTTCATTTTCTCCATATTGAACCTTTTGTATTTTTTTCTGTGTTGGTGTAATAAAAAAACCTAATAACATTCTTCCAGCAAAATTCTCTCCAGATGGCCAAGCTTGTAGATTTCCATTGTATCTTACTAATTTTTTATGCAGATCAATTTCAATATTTTTTCCCGCTTGTGCTGAATCTTTCAATTTGATATGACCCCTGTAAAAACAAAATAGTTTTACGCTACTTGTGTCCATTTTTAATTTACAGCCCGAATGAAATGTCTGTGCAGAGCGTTGAGTTAAATCTCTCTCTCCCTCTCTCACACTCACAGGACAGAATTGGCTCTTTCAAAACATACCTGAAAGGCAATCCTTCCAACTGGATGACTCCTCAGCTACAGACACTAGCACTCATTTTAAACAAGGCTACGTAAGTATATACCCTTTTCTTTTTAACCCAGTGCTTTCATAATTACATAATTTTGCATGTTGTCCTTTTACCCATGCATAAATGTGGATTCTCAGGTAGTATCAGCATGAAGGGTGATTGTACAGTAGATTATTCATAGTTTTGTCAATCTCATAGTTTTTGCCTGTCAATGTTCCATGCTAGTATAAACGTAGGCACATGTGTGATGTGTCTGTGCACTCTGCAGGTCCAGCTGATGTCTGAGTGCAGCGGCAGCATTAAGAGTATGAAGAGGGTTTCTATGATCCTGGATGATGAAGAACAGCAGGAGGAACAAGGCCTCACTGGCCTCAGCACTGCAGACAAACAGTCAGGTACAGACACAGAGGGACATGAGGATGTCTGTCTAGTACTAGTCCTTTTTTTGTCTAGTGAGTCATGTAACAAAATTCTTCACAAATAGTTGGGTACAAGCACTGATGCAGATCACATGTACAGGGGACTGCTTGTTTTTTTGTTTTGTTTTTTCAATGAGTATAAGCATAAAGACTTATTTATCTATGTGGATAGGTGGGTAAACAGGATTGATGGATGGATCAGTGGATGGGTAGATAAATGAAGGAAGGGTGGATGGGTAGATTGATGGATTGGTAAATAGGTGATTGGGTGGATAAATTGATAAATTAAAGAGTAGGTAGTTGATAGATGTGAAGGAATGGATAATGAAATGGGTGGGTAGATAAAATGAAGATAGATGGATCAACAGATTTATGGACAGCGAGTTGGTTAGACAAATGGAGGAATAGATGAATGGATATGTGGATAATTAGATGGTTGAGTAAATAGATGGTTAGATGAATGAAACAAATGTATGGAATAGAATAGTGTCCTGTGAATGTGTCCTCTTTTCTCCGCAGGAGTGATCGAGCGCTGGGAGCTGCTGCAGGCTCAAGCAGTGAGTAAGGAACAGTGCTGCACCAGAGACCCCCAACAGCTGACCTCTGACCTTCACGACATCACTTCCTGGCTGGATCGTGTCACCCCTGAGCTGGATAGACTACAGAAACCTGAGACATCTGCCAGTGTCAAGGTTTTAGAAGAGAGGGTCAAACAGCTTAAAGTGAGTGTCACAGTTACAGTACTACACTGCATCTAATCACATGTGAATCATTACAGATACACCTTCATTGATGTTCTTAATGCAATTCATATTATTGATGATGGTAGATTATTCATTGTTGTCAGTCACGTTACTGCCACAGAGACCTGGAGGGCAAAGCATCCATAGAACTGTAGCTCAGGCCTGTCAATTTTCCATGTTTCAAATCATGAATATTTAGATCTCCTCTCAAAAGAAGAAAAACAAAGATAGTGAACAAACTGCAAGCTCTCCAAATACAGCACATGTCATAGTATTTCAGTCACTAAAAACAACTGGACATTCTAAAACCCTTAACATGATTTTTTTTTTTTTTTTTTTTTTACATGGGCTTAATGTACTAAGAAATATTAACTTCAGTATATTATATATTGTATTGCTGATGCATACTATATACAGGCAAGCTGATGAGCCCAGTATATGAATGCAATGCTTTATAGGTTTCTTTATAATGGTTGTCTAAGGAAAGAATTGCCTAAGGTGAAACTTTCTGGTTTAGTTCTAATGAATTTCCTAAGCATTTTCTTCATAATTTTCTATTGGAAAAAGTGCAATTTAGCACTTTGCCTTTATAATCTGGGCAAATCTGCTTGCCTGAATAGTATTCATCATCAATTAGCTGTATTCTGACTTTTAATGTCTTAGTACATTTTAATACAAACCAGGTACAAAATAACTGGTGAGCAGCGGAGGAAAGCCTTGTTTTGCCCTCATGGTGGGCGCTGCTATAATGTGTGATGTCACGTGAAGACTATGAATAAATACAGTGACTAGAAAGTTAAAAAAATATATATATTATTGTCTTCACACGCTGGTTTGTTTCTCATTACGCAGGAAATGCAGAAGACATTCGCCTGTTATAAGACAATGATGCTGTCTCTGAACCTGGGTGGGCGAGAGCTGCAGCAGGGGTCCACTGGACATGAGCTTCAGGTCGGCCTGAGAAACATGAATCGCCAATGGACAGAGGCTTGTGCGGGCCTTGAGGGGTGGGAGGACAGTCTACGCAACACCCTAGGACGCTGTCAGGTGATAGAACCCTCAATGAAGGTCTATTGAGTTTGATGCCACATGAAACTTTAACCCTCATCACTGACCATCTGCCCTCATGTAGGAGTTTCACGGCATGGTCCACTCTCTTCTGCTGTGGCTGGCCCATGCAGAGAGCAGGCGCTACACAGTGAACATGGACGACCCTTCTGTGCAGCCCTCCATGCTTCGGGAACACAGGAACACGCTGAAGGTGAGCCAGAGATACCGGCTGAAACATCAGCTTCTCCATCTAAGACTGTTCAGGCATGGATACCATCTCTAGTTAGTGTTGTTACTGGTGTGCTGAGCTTTTGTTTTGCACCCCCTGGTGGCAGGATCTGGCAGAGGAGCTGCAGGGCAGGCAGGAGCAAGTGAGCTCCCTGCAGGAGATCGTCTCCGAGCTGCTCCCAGAGGCTGCTGGGGAGGACAGTGCTGAAGCCAGGGAAAAACTCCACGTCATTGGAAGCAAGCTACGACTGCTGTCACGTCAGGTCGAGCAGGATCTCAAGATGATTCAGGAGAGATTGGTAAGGGCGTTTTGCTAAACATTCTCGAGTCATTTACACAACAAAGAGTAAAAAAGGGAAGCTAACTGAGGGGACACTGCATTTTTTTCTTTCTTTTTTCATAATAAAAATAATGTTGTACAGTGTCACACTTCATTGCAACCCATGAATGAATAATATCCATTTAAATAATGCCGTCTTTGAGAGCACATTTTGCTGAAAAATGCACTGATACCTATGGGACTTTCTGCAAAGCTTCACTAAATGAGGGGATGGAGCTTAATCAAGGGTCAAATGATTGTCAGTTTATGTTTAAAACCTTGAGGCTTTATTAAAACCTTGAACATTTTAAGCCCTCAAAAGCACATTTCTCTTCTCCTTAATTCATATACTACTACTACTACTTTTTTTACCATTCATAAGTGTGGTTTTTGTATAAAGAAATTAATACTTTTTCCAGCAAGGACACATTCAATTGATCAAAAGTAAAAAATAAAAATAAAAAAGTGTTTCAAATAAATGGTTCTCAACTTTCTATTCATCAAAGAATCCTGAAAAAAGCTAAAACAAAAAATTACAAAAGTTGATTAAAAATATTATAAAATATTAAGCATCACAACGATTTTCAACTCTGATAATGATAAGAAATGTTTCTTGAGCACCAAATTAGCATATTAGAATGATTTCTGAAGGATCATGTGACACTCGCTGCTGAAAATTCAATGTATTAAATTGTGGTATTTCACAATATTACTTATTTACTGTATTTAAATGCAGCCTTGGTGAGCACAAGAGACTTCCTTTAAAAACATTAAAAAAAATCTTATCAAACCCAAACTTTTGAATGGTTGTATACATTAAAATGTTTTGATGTAAGAGCAAATTTTTCCCCCATCATGTCAACAAATAAATGCAATGAACCAAGATAAGGCAGTTACTGTTCAGTCGTACTATAAATAATATTTCAATTAAAAGCATATTAGGTGCTCATGAATTAGAGTGCTTGGATCTGGTTGAGTAGTTATTTGTGAACTCTTCTCTGTCATGTGCTTGCAGGAGAACACAGCTGATGCTACAGGAGACAGGAAATCCACAGAATGCTCTCGGTACCGTTGCACACACACACACACACATATTAAAAATATGCACAAAATGCACATACCCAGTATTATATACACATTACATTTTGATTTGATAAAAATAGCAGCAGTAAAAGTACAAAAAAAATTGTGTTTCAGGTCAAAGCGTGAGCCATCCCCTCAGCGTTCATTCTTCTATCGGGTCCTGCGAGCGGCGTTCCCTCTGCATCTCCTGTTTCTCCTGCTGCTGGTTCTGGCCTGTTTGGTCCCTCTTTCTGAAGACGACTACAGCTGCACCCTTTCCAACAATTTTGCCCGTTCTTTCCACCCCATGTTACGCTACACCAACGGTCCTCCTCCCACATGAGTCCCTCGTCAACTGTTCTCAACATCAATTAATGGAGCCGTTCTCATGACTCAGACGTGCGGTGGAGCACCACCACATTTTTAATGGTTGTATTTATATAATTGATTTTATACTATTTATTCCCCTTTGAGAGCCATACTACTGAGATATTTTTTGTTGTCGTTAATGTTGAGTTGGATGTGATCAAAAAAAAAAAGCTGTATAGTCGTCAATCATTGTATGAGCTTGAATGTAAATCACTGATCTTTTTTTTGTGTGTGTGTGAAATATTTCTAGATTTAAGCACATCATGCACTGATTAAATATTATAAGAGTTTGCAACTGGAAAGGATGATCTTTTCATCCACAGTTTGTGATGACATGATGGGTGGCTGCTATTTTGGGATTATGGGGTCTCGTTTTTCAATTTTGATATGAATCAACTGTATTTGCAAAGCCCAAAACAAAAATAAATGTAAAAATGTCAAATACACAAAACATTTTAATTCATCCCAGTGTAAATAACATTGTTACATATGCACTGCAAGGTAGAACACAACGTTTACAGAAATTAAAGTTGAAACCTTTTACAAATGAAACTTATGGTGTGTGTTTTGAATAAACATTGTAACCTGTATTACATCTGGTTTTTTAATTCTTAGTATTTGACAAATTGTAAATTCATTTTCAATTAAATTCAATTAATATTAATTGAATATTAACACAGCTTAAATTTAATAATATCAAAACGATTAAAATTCAAATGGCTGCCAGCAGATGCAATAACTTTTATAAATACTTTTAGTCCATTTGTGCAGTTATTACAATGAAGTACTTTTAACATATTTTTTATGCTTCTAATCTTTAAGGTAGGTTTGCTCTTCTTTTGCAGAGAAATTTTAAAGTGCAATATCAAAAGTATCGTAGTTACTTACAAACAGAAAGTTTTTCACAGTGGAATAAACTGGTGATCAATCTAGAAAATGTATAAATGTTTTGTACAAGGCCTTTATGGTGTTAAAGGGGTTTACTGGGTAGGGAGCAGAATGAGATAAGGCAAGTTTTTTTTTTTTTTTTTTTTCAATTTGTCAAAAATAAAGTGACAAAATAACAAAAATGCAAAAAAAACATCCAGCTGACATTCATGAGTCGTCTTGCTCCGACAGGCTTGATTCAGGTCTTCTAAAGCTTTTTCTTCTTCTGAGAGTGTCGTCAATAGCTGCTCTATCTACAGCAGTTGCTATAGTTCTGCTATAGGCATCATCGTGCTGCTGATTTGTTTTATTTTACAGAAAGCTTACAGTATAGAAAGAGAAAAAAAAGTAGAAATTGGACACCATGTCCATCCTGTCTGAAAAAAAAAAATAGATTTCACATCAGAACATTCAAGACATCAGTCATGTTTTTCAACTTGTGAAATCCTATTCCACGCTTTTTGTGCGGCTGTTTTTGTTGTCCATCCTCCCAAAACTACAGATCATTCTTCAGCACTGGAGAGAAAGAAGAGCAATTTAATGGGATATATATTTATTAGGATTTGTGGAAAGATTTTAGCTGGCAACTGCCTGTTAAATGAAATGTACAATCTAAATCTTTTATAAACCAGGCATTTTCATCATTAAACAGTCTATTTGTATTTATTTCAAGGTCACAATCTGTGCATTATGTTGCGCACTCTTTCTGAATCTCACCTGATGGAGTTTAGGGTCCATGCTGAGAAGTGCAGGTGAAAGCCTCTTGGACGCCTGTGCTCTCTTTGGGAGCGGACTGAGACAGACGTGAGCCGTGCATGATATGAGCGTCCAGCATCTCCAGGAGCAGGTCATACAGAGGAACCATCTTCTTCATCTTCATGCAGTGCAGGTGGTCCATGCCTTTGTTACTACAGATGGTCAGTGGAAGGTTTTGCACAGATTGCGAGTTACAAATGCACACAACACCACAGAGACAGATTACAAGCTTACTAGTTTAAGAGGCTTCTATACAGTCAAGCTAACCTTGAAAAGGAAGTTAGCTAAACTATAAGATACTTAAAGTAGTTCAGTATAGTACGCTAACCTTTTGTAAATGAGGATAGCTACATTTAATACAGTAAAGCCAACAAGTAGCTAACCAGATTAAAGCAAAAGTTTTATATTTTAAAGTCTATAATTATCAGATATAATTTAATTTAATTAGTAAGCAAATGCTGCATTTGTGACCTGGTTCAAAAAGAGACAATTCATTTCCATGAACCATCTAAAAGAACTGATTCACTACACTGATAATTGCTAGACAAATTAGCTATTGGAAAAGCTACTTTAAAAACGGATGAACTACTGGGACTGCCGTATTCAGACAAATGACTGTGTATGAAGCAAGACCACAAGCCACCTTTTCTGAGTGTCAAAGCACTGCATATATTGTTTGTACCTGAGGTGCCTTATGTGGGAGAGCAGCATGAGCAGATGGGCTAGTCTGGTGGAGCGCTGCTGAAAGCTCAGGCCCGTCTTCGAGATGGCCCATACCAGAGCATCCGTCACCGAGTCAAGCAGACACAGCAGCTTCGACCGCCTCTGGAGCTCCTCTCCTCCCTCCGATGAACTTAGGCACATATCTGCAATGACGCACAAGCGCAGCTTCACAGAGATTCAAGCCATGATGACACATTTACAGCCATTTGAAATAATAGAGGGTGCTACCCAAATAAAGAAGAATATCCAATTCAAAAACAACGCAACACATCTGGAGAGGAGACAAAGTGAAGACAGCTGTTGGGGGCTGAAAATAAAGAGATAATGCATGAGGAAAAGACAGATCAAAAGTTCAGAGGAATCGGAGCAGGAAGAAATATTGGTTCCTTCAGACATTAAACACTAACCAGGTACTGCCTGTTACTTACATAAGTGTTTGCTATGAAATGGATAGTTGGGTTGAAAGCGTGGAGCGCTCCTTAAAGCAGGCATGTTGTCCCCATTAAGAGTTTACAGTGTGAGCGTTTTGGTCTTGCCAAGTCTCCCTTCAATTAAAGCGGGGATAGTAGTAACCTTCTGAGTTATGAGTCAACACTATTTATTACAGCTCTGTGGAGGTCAGATGTTTGTTTGGCCTTATCCCACTTGATAGAGACACTAGAGAGGAAAGGAAATGAAGGGGAGTATGATTGGTGCATGACACCAGCTGGAATCGAACCTGCTTTTTGAGCTCTAGGCCACAACATTAAAGCAACAACATGGAACTTTTCCTCTGCGGTCGCCCTACAGGTTGGAAGCGGAATTGTCCATTACCGCTGTCGTAAAATGATTTACGGTTACTGTATATGAAGCATGCAGGTTTTTTTCATATGGGCAATGATAATATTATTAATCTTCCCCCTTTCATAATTTATACATGTTTAGTAGACTAAACATTTTAACTCAAACATTTGCGATTTGCATGTCGATTGCAATGCTCAAATCTGAACGAGAATGATAGCGATAGCATCCTAACCATCTAAAACTACCATGTTAGTGTTTACTAGCTACCAGATTGATAATTCGCTCATCTACTAGCTGATTCATGAAGATAAATAAATGGAGGACCAGATAGTTTCCGTAACGTAGCCAGGCAGACAACAGATTAGAAAAACTAAAGATAGTATGCAAGCAATTTACAGTTACTAACTAGTTCAACAGCATGACGGCCAAGTCAGCATCGGTCTGGTAACTCTCCTCCTCCATTAGCTCACGCCAGCGAGCAAACGCTCGACCAATATTGATCCTCGTCCTGCCTTTCAGTTTATCACTCTCCCTTTTCCTCTTCCGACTCTACTCCGACAAAACCTTGGACTTATACGTTTCGCTGCTGCTTCAGCCATGACGAAAACAGACGTACGAAAACAAACGCGCTGGTTGGCCACATTTGAGGAAGTGGTGGGCAAAGTGACGTATGCCGTAAAGCAGTCGAATTTTGTAGTTCTTTTTGAGCACTGGTTACTACCCGCACCGCGAAGTTACATAGTGCCAGTAAAAGCGATACAGACACCGTCAGGCTCTGGCAGACGTCTCATTCAACCTATTGTAAGTCGATGTACTATCACAAGGGTCTTGGAAATATATTATGAAGGTTGAAAAGTTACATGTTGTTACTTTAATTTATGATAAATATACCGGAGACCAGCTAGTAAAGAGCTGTGCAGGTAAACCTCACTCCCCTGGCTTCAAGTGGCGCGCTAGAGGCTGCGGCGCCCGCCTCCCATGCCAGAAATGCCAGTTCGAACCAGAGTAGAACCAGAGGGGTTACATTGGTGCCGTGACCCAGATGGGATGAAGGTTTAGAGGGCCAGCTAGCAAGAGCTGTGCAATTAAACCTCACTCCCCTGGTCTCAAGAGGCACAGTAGCGGCTGACGCTGTGGACCTGGTTAGAGCGCCCACCTCCCATGCCAGAAACGTCGGTTTAAATCCCAGCAGGAGCGATGTGAGTAGAAAAGAGTGGCAACATATACAGGCACAAAGGAACGCAAAGAGTTTGTTTGTTGCTGAAATGATGCTGTTCATCATGCTGGATTTCTTTTAACATTACAATCCAGTGCAAGAGACAGAATACATACATTTAATTTTGCCTGCAGTTTGTTGTTGCTAAAAAAAGAATCCACCATTTACCAAATTATAAAACAAGTTTCCCAATTTTGGTTATTATGCAATTACTATGGCTGCGTTTAACATTGTTAACATTGTTTAAATTCAAACAAAATTCAAACAAAATTATATCTGAAAATAGTTATGGATTAATATTAAATATTGGGATTACATATTTATGGATGCTATGAGGTATTATAAGTCATGTGACTAAAAAAAGGCAATTTTTTATATACAGTATAAGTATAATGAAAACGTATGCTAGTCTCTATTTACTTCTAGCAGAGCCACCTGAGATATTACAATGAGATCCACTGTGATTTTTCTGTCCTATGAGGAAGGTCAACAAAACATGCACATTCATTATCTAATAAAAATACATTTGTTTTAGTAATAGATGTATTGTAAATGCATGCACATTTCAAAAGCCTTTTAATAAGAAGAACACTTACTGGAGTTAAGTAGGATCATGGCTTTGAGACACACGTACTCCTCTCTCTGTAACTTGAGTTCTCTGAACCTGGATGTGGCTGCCAGCAGCATATCGAAGATCTCCACAAACCCCTGCACACAGCTGCCTTCGTCCCTGCCGAGCACAAAGACCTTCATCAGACTCACAAATAAGCTTACCTCATCAGAAACACGGGACCTAGCATCAATCTCAAACTTAACTAGCCGTATTCCAAACCTGGCCCCTACTGAAAGCACGAATGCTGAATTCTATATAAAGCTAAATGGCTAATGGAAAATCAAAGTACCCTAAGACGCTAAGAGGTGCTACAATTGGACCTGCAGCAGTGAATGAGACCAGAATGGTGCTAACACAGTCTTCATTAAAACTTGTGAGAACAGAGAGAACAAAGAACATATCCTGTCATTGTACCTCACTTCTATATGTAACTATTATTTTAGGGCATTTGTATTTGTGTCAAATAATACTGAGTGTCATAATTGGCAGATGTAGTCAGAAAAAAAAAATCACATTGTTTGTTGGCACATTTTTTGATGTTGACATCATTCACCAAGTTCAACTCATGGACCCAGTTGGCTATGATACAGTGAATTCCTTATCCAAGCCCATGAAAATACAGTGAATGGCTGGCGTCAGATGTATATTTACAGCGAAACCACCCATGACTAGAACAGATTGGAAGAGTAGTTCAGTATAAAGTCTGCAGAGTATCTGTAACCCTGGCCACATTTTTTTTCTGGCATTACAACATGGGTACACACCATGTTAGGGGGGTACAAAGGGCAGCGGAGTAGAGGGGGCATGATAACAGAGAAGCCATGGAAGGATCAGTTTGTCTTCCCACAATTGTACTGGCAGCTCTCTATTTCCCACCACACCAAGCCTCACACTCACTGTGACACATCTGAACACATCTGGCCAAAACACTGATTTTGTTTCACAGCTGTATTCTTGAGATGTTTCACTTTATTCTACAAAGCTTATGTTAAGAATACACAGTTCTTTATACTAAGCTTCTGCAGTCTGAAAACACCCACCCACACACATGCACACATTACAATTTATATTACATTTTAAAAGCAAAAACCTTTTAAAATTCTAGTTCAAAACATAAAAAGTTATCAGAAACATACTCTTTTTATTGATGATGGTTTCAAATGGATTACCATTCTAAAGACTATTTTAAATGTAATGAATATTAATATTATTCAGTAATATTTATTGCTAATAAATTGTGGTGTAACAAATATATTAAAAAGTAATGTATTTTTTTTAACTTGAATGTATGTAAGAGTAATTATCTCAATGATTATGTTAAAAAAATATATATATATATATATTTTTTTATATTTCTGCATGTTGGTCCCACACTATATTACTTGGCAGACAAAAGTTTTAAAAAATTGATCATATTTTAGCAAAAGTGCTAAAAGTTATTTTATTATTATTACATATTTTTAGAAATAATGATACTAATACAAGATTATGCCAAAGGAATTTAGTTCTTTTAATGAGGCTTTTTTTCTTTATTATTATACCTTGAGGGCTGTATCAACCTGCCATTTTTTATTTTATGTTCCCCAAAATATATCAAAATTTAATTTAATTCAGGAATTAAAAACATGCTCGTCAAAGAAGAGATGTTTTCATTGTATGTATGAACTGCATTTTTCTGCATACATTACGGGCAAAATGAATAGATCCAGAAAAAAAAAGAGCATCATGCCACTGAATGAGTATACTGTATAGGTCGGCATGCTAACTTTGACTAACCATGGCTAATGTGTTTTAACCTTGACATGACAAGAAACTGGTCAAGTCAAGTCAAGTCAAATTTATTTATATAGCGCTTTTCACAATACAGATTGTATCAAAGCAGCTTCACAGTATTAAATAAAATAGTACATCAGTGTTTGTTTCTGGTGTAAAACATCCACGTTTGGTAATGCTGATCAATAGCACTGTTGAATCGATTAATCAAATTAAGTATCCCCAACTGAGCAAGCCAAAGGCCACAGTGGCAAGGAACCGAAAAACTCCATCAGGTGACCTAATGGAGAAAAAAAAAAACCTTGGGAGAACCCAGGCTCAGTCGGGGGCCAGTTCTCCTCTGGCGTAGAGGAGAGACCGGATTTAACTGTAAGATTAAAAATATTATATGAATGCCTGGCTGAAGAGATCCGTCTTTAATCTAGTTTTAAACTGGGAGAGCGAGTCTGAGCAACAAACAGTATCAGGAAGACTATTCCAGAGTTTTGGAGCTAAATGTGAAAATGCTCTCCCTCCTCTGGTGGATCTGGATATCCTAGGTATGACCAAAAGCCTCGAATTTAGTGATCTTAAAGAGCGCGATGGATTATAGGGCGATAGAAGATCCGTTAAATAAACTGGAGCTAAGCCGTTTAGGGCTTTATAAGTCAGTAGCAATACCTTGTAATTAATACGGAACTTTATAGGTAACCAATGTAGTGATGATAAAATTGGTGTTATATGGTCAAATTTTCTTGATCTAGTAAGAACTCTAGCGGCGGCATTTTGGACTAACTGTACTGTAGCTTGTTTATTGAGGATGCAGGACAACCAGCTAATAAAGCATTACAGTAATCTAGTCTCGAGGTCATGAATGCATGAACTAACTTTTCTGCATCAGAAACTGATAGCATATTACGTAATTTAGCAATGTTTCTAAGGTGGAAAAAGGCTGTACTTGTAACATATGAAATATGATTTTCAAAAGACAAGTTACAATCTAATATACAGTAACACCCAGGTCTTTTACTGTAGAGGATAAAGTAACAGGACACCCTACTATGTTAAAGTTGTATTGTAAGAGGTTTTGTGGGCGGTTTTTTGAACCGATAAGTATTACCTCTGTCTTATCTGGATTTAATAAAAGAAAATTGCGCGTCATCCAATCTTTTATATCTTTAACACACTCTGTCAATTTGGATAATTTAGCGTTTTCATCCGGCCGTGATGAAATATATAGTTGAGTGTCATCAGCATAACAATGGAAACTAATTCCATATTTCCTTATAATATTTCCAAGTGGCAGCATATATATTGAGAATAATAGAGGGCCTAAGACAGATCCCTGCAGCACTCCATAGTTTACTGGAGTTATGATTGATTTTTCTCCATTTAAATAGACAAAATGGTAGCGGTCTGATAAGTATGATCTGAACCAGCTTAATGCTTGTCCTTGAACACCAGTATAATTTTGTAGTCGATCTAAGAGTATTGTATGATCTATAGTATCGAACGCAGCACTAAGATCAAGTAAAACTAGTATTGAGATACAGCCTTGGTCAGAAGCTAAGAGTAAATCATTTGTGATTTTAACGAGCGCAGTTTCAGTGCTATGGTGCGGCCTGAACCCAGACTGAAACTTTTCATAGGTGTCATTTTCTTGTAAGAAAGAGCCCAGTTGGGCAGACACAACTTTTTCTAATATTTTGGACATAAATGGAAGATTTGAAATGGGTCTATAGTTTGCTAGGTTATTTGGGTCTAATTGTGGTTTCTTAATGAGAGGTTTTATAACTGCCAATTTAAATGTTCTTGGAACATGACCTAAAGTTAAAGATGAGTTAATAATATTGAGGAGAGGCTCTTCCACTATAGGTAACACTTTTTTCAATAGTTTAGTTGGTATGGGATCTAATAAACATGTTGTTGTTTTAGAGGAAATGATAAGTTTATTTAACTCTTTTTGTTCTATAGTTGTAAAGCACTGTAATTGTTCTTGAGGGGCGATAATTGAGGCTGAATTATAAGGCGTGATTGAGGATTGAACGTTTACAATTGTGGATCTGATGTTTTCTATTTTCTCAGTGAAAAAATTCATGAAATCATTACTACTAAACTGTAACGGGATATTTTGTTCAGGAGACATCTGTTTATTTGTTAGTCTAGCCACGGTGTTAAATAAGAACCTAGGATTGTTTTGGTTGTTTTCTATTAGTTTGCGGAGGTGCTCAGCCCTGGCCGCTTTTAGGGCCTTTTTATAGCGTGTGGTGTCTGTACATCAGAACACATAATAATTTACTTAAATAACCCATAAATGATTTCATAATACACCGACATACAGAACATCTCGGTTACGTATGTAACCCTCATTCCCTGAAGGAGGGAACAGAGACGTAGTCGACATGTCGACTGTTTGGGATCACGCCAGAGATCCAATCATCTTCGAGTACTATTGAAACGAGCCAATGGAATTGGCGTGCGTGATTTGCATCACACACTCCGCCCCCCTGACACGGGTATAAATACGGAAGTGGATGCACGCACTAGTTGCTTTTTCGCTGAGGAGCCGAGCGTAACTCGGAGTCAGCGGTGGTCCAACAATAGTTGCGACGGGACTATGTCTCCGTTCCCTCCTTCAGGGAACGAGGGTTACATACGTAACCGAGACGTTCCCTTTCAGTCGCTCACGTTTGACGTAGTCGACATGTCGACTGATTGGGATCTCTATTTAAACGTCACTAGTGCTGCCACCTTCCAGCATCTAGGCAGAAGCCTCCTGATCCTCCTGCATTCTTTTGAGGCAGAGATGGGACAGGGCTTAGGCCAGGGAGGAAGGGACGCTGCAGAAGCCACATCCTGCCCGAAGGGAGGTAACATGTGGAGAAAACACATATGGACTGGGCGGATGACCGAGCCGTACAACATATGGAATGTCACTGGTGTGGCTCCAGCCTAAGACAGGGGGAGACTCAACCAGACAGTGATGAAGACGCGGGCTCGCTGCAGGGAGCCGTACCGTGGAAGAATACACATATGTGATCGCCGTAAGGATCACAAAATATGGACCCAGCCTAACACAGGTTTCACTAATGCATACGAGTGATAGGCCTGGCTGCGGATGTTCCGCCACGTCCGTTGCCGAAAGGTATGGAGGAACTCTACTGGAGCAAGAATTGCGCACGTATCCAGTCCATAGGAGGGGAATGGCGCAGCAAGCCGACACTTCGAACCGGGCTTACAGTGAAACCCACGGGAAGCAGTGGTTCAAGAGCTGTCGAGAGGAGAGGTCTGGTTGGGCCAATAAGGGGCAACTAGCAATACCTGCTCCATCTCCTCCCTAACTTTACCACAGTTGTGTGCAAGAAGGCTCACTGGGGAATGCATTGGGGCCAGGTGTGGCCAGAGTTTTTTCTGTAGGAGGGATGTCCGCTCAGACAAGAGAAAAAACAACTGGCGGAGGGACGAGTCCGGAGGGGGCAACAGATGTAACTGTGCGGCCCCGAAGTGGTCCCAAACAGCTGGACCGCCTGGGGACGGAGACTCCACTCTCCCTGGGCCATAGGCTGTCATGAGGCTCGTCAGCGGCACAATTGAGCAGGCCAGAAGTAATAAGTGGAATGAAGCGACCTCAGAAGCTTCTGACTCAGAGGAGGAGGTGGCGGGACATGCGAGGGAAGCGTAGCGCAAGGGTAACAATGTTGTCTTTTCAGACCAGTACAAATTCGCTGAGTAGCGGTGTCTCAAAGCGAGATGAACTGCAAGCAACTCGAGGCAATGGATGCCAATGCAGTCGGAGAGCCGTCCAGACCTCCGTTACTGCATGCCCTTTGTACGTGGCCCCTCAGCCGGTATTGATGGACACTTGTTCTAGGGACCGTTGGCCTGGAGAAACAAAAGGTCTGTTACAGACAAAGGGTTTGGCGGCAGGCCAGGGTGCTTTCACACGGAGCGTGCCACTCTGGCACAGCCACCTCGGGACTCGGCCGTGAAGTCAGTGCTGAAGCGGTTTTCATATGGAGGAAGCCGAGCGGCTGCGTATACCATATGCCCCAGGAGCCTCTGAAGAGTTTCAGTGGGACCCTTTCTCACTTCTATACAGCACTAACCATCCACACACTCTTTTTCAGAGATGCAGTGGGCCGAATCCATCTCCAAACTAGAAAAGAGATCCTCAGCCCAACTTTCCCAGTTGACCTGAGGACCCAACTGGCTATGAGCACTTGAAGGGTAGGACTTTGTACTGATACTTCACACCTTTCGAACGCACAAACACAGGATGGCCTGTGGTGCGGAAGGATAGATATCTTAAGTACGGAGCATTTGGAAATGCATCTCTGTGTAACAAATTGAACTGAGGCTTTTGAAAAAGGGCCTGTCTCAATTAACACAGGACCAAGATGGTTGTGACCCACCTCTCTAGGGTACAATGAAGTACGGGCTTATAGAAGCCGACCTTCATATGGCTGGAGGGAGCGGCTGCATCGCGTCCTTTGCCAGTAGACTGCGATGTGCGCAAACAAGGCAGGAGAAATTTTTAGGAGCATTTGACCCAGGGGTGGGGCATGGTAATGGGGACTCAAGATTTGCGGATGAAGGCGAGTCTCAACACCGCGTCAGTCATGTTCCCGCAATGGGAACATGAACCGTCCGCAAAAGCTGCTTCAGTGTGCTGTAAGCCCAAATACGTGATGCAAAAATTGTGACTGTCAGAGAGGAACAGGGAACGACCGCATCCAGAAACGCACTGGTGGAATGACATCTTGAAAAAGCTGCACTCGCGCTGTAGAAACCACCAGCACTGGGAGAGTCTTCCAGAAGAACACCGACACACTCGCTCATTGTAAACAACAGCACTTTTCAGAGACATCAAACAATCGGCAACAAAAGCCAACTAGTATAGTACTAACACTTCCGTATTTATACCCGCGCCGCGGGGGAGGAGTGTGTGATGCAAATCACGCACGCCAATTCCATTGGCTCGTTTCAACAGTACTTGAAGATGACTGGTTCCCTGGCATGATCCCAATCAGTCGACACATCGACTACATTGAACGTGAGCGACTGAAAGGGAACAAATGGATAGCTGCATAAAAATACTGACCACCTAAAGCATGTGAGAACTAGGCCTGTCGCGATAGTCGATAATTCGATTAATCGCACGATAAAAAAAATGAGCTCGATAATTTTTCCGGCCGCGATAATTCCATTTGCATGCTTGTTTGTTTTCCTCGTCTCTCTCTCTCTCTACCAAAGAGACTGGATGACCACTCTCGCTCGGTTCTTTAGCGTATAGGAGGAGTGAACCCTCTTTTTTGTCAGTTGCATGGTCTTTGTGTGGGGAGGCGGCGGCGCGGCGCTTGTCAGTCACATGGTCTTTGTATGGGAAAGCGCCGGCGGGACTGTTTGCGGCTACTGCCGGGAGAGAGAGAAGACGCTAGTTGTGAGTTGCGACAGCGAGCCCGATCACATGAAAATGCGTATCTATACCACGAATGTTATTTCTCGTGCCATTTACGCCAAAAATAGTTTTTGCATGCATATGATACGCTCTTTATGGCGTGTAATACGCACGCACTCCTCACCCCTAATCCTAACCAAGTATTTTCAGTGCGTAGCATACACGCAATAAAGTGCGTCTCCGTCTTCCCGACAGTACACAATCACTTGACAAAGTAACAGGAGGACAAAGTAACAGGAGTAACAGTGCAAAATTGTGTGATATGGCTTGTTGAGGCTTTTTTTTATTTGTTTACAAAGGTCCTAACTGTCAGTTTTGCCTGTTATGGAATGTATCACTATTTAAGCCTAATGTCTAAAGCCTAATGTTTAATATTTTTTGAAGTGCAATTTTGTTTACATCCATTTTATTTATTAACAGACATTTATTTTGTTAACAGACACTAAAGCGGGTCGCACACCGGACGCGCAGCGCCACGTCTTTTAAATTCGAACACATTATTCTCTATGAGAGTACACACACCGGCGGCGCCTTTCGGCGTCTGTCCGTGGCGCCCAACAACGGCTCAGGACCGTGTTCAAAATCCTGCCGCGCCACAGAGCGCCATTTACATAGTTTTATATAAAATTTACATTTATGTGTCTCAAATCGTAGTTAATGTATATATGGACTTAATCCTGTGCTGCAATATACATTTAGTTTTATATTTATTTACAGAAATCAGAAAATTGCTGATGTTATCGGATTTTCAGGTGACAGTTGTCCTAGACGTGGCGCTGAGCTGCGCGTCCGGTGTGCGACCCGCTTAAGAGTCCATTGCTTTCATTGTTTTTGGTTGTTTTGTTAATTTTTTGGGATATTTAAAATGTTTTCCGTTTTCAATGTTTAATATTCTTTAGAAATAAAAGTTTATAGATCGTTGAAAAGGTGTACCTGCATTATTATACCATTATAATTATATTAAATGAAAATGGTCTCAGAACGACAATATTATCGTTTATCGCGATAATTTCTTGGACAATTTATCGTCCAGCAAAATTTGTTATCGTGACAGGCCTAGTGAGAACAGAGAAATGATTTCAAGCACAGAGAGATGGATGTGCCTGTTCATAAATTAGGCAATGGGAAGGATAAACACAATTAGCTCACAGTAGTTACCTGCTGAGACTGAGGTCTGGAGAGAAAATGAGCTTTCCAGGGTGATTAACAGAGCGCCACATCAGTCCAAGCATCAGCACCTCTAACCAGCAGCACTCTAACAAATGGACCTGGTCAAAAAGACTGAGCTCCACAAAACCTGAGGGGAGAAATAAGCACTTTTTACTAACTGCACACACAACCAACAACAGCCTCATTCAACCAATAGCGATCAAACACAATCCATAGTTTACAGGTTGCATCCAAAATTAGCAGAGTAGTTCAATTCAGAAATCCATCTACTTCAGAAACTATTCATTTTAATCCATTTAATCCATCCACTACAGAAATGGTTCTTCAAAGTTCAATATAAAGATATTTTTGAAGTCCTAAAACCTGAAAGAGAATTAACAATTTTGAGCCATGAATTTCTATAGTTGTTTTTTATTATAGTGAGTTTTGATGAGTTCAATAATGTCTGTGGCTAACATTACATGAGCAGAAGCTTTGTTCGACAGCATGAATCATAAGTCATACCGTAATCAAATAGAATATAAAATTGTGTGCTTTAAAAACATAAGTTGCAAACAAGAGACAACATGAGGATTAAAACGGCTGACGCATGAATTTCACGTCATTTGTTTAGCACATAAGCTCACGTCCTTGTACTGCACATAGTGCACTAACTCTAAAACAAGTGTTTCTAACCCATGTATTGAAGAACTGAATTTTTTTTATTACCCACACAACCCTGTGTTCAAGCAAGCAATGTTCAAACTGCTAAAAGCAGAACAAAGATGCAGGTTTATGTGCTTGATAAATGATGTGAAATTCAGTGGACAACTGTTGTATACATCATGCAGCAACTTTTAGAAACACTTCAAAAGCACAAAACAAGTTTCAAATTTCATGTTTGAACAGGACATGATGTAATGCAATTTATTTTTAATATAAATGATAAATTCTCTTCAAGTAATATTACCACATCCATTACTGAAGTGTACACATACTGTAAATCCAAAACTGCTATTCTAAAACCCATTAGATATTCCAGAGGGAATCCATAGTGAATCAGCCTTCCGGGTTTGGTCTACAAACTGACACATGCTATGACCAAATACCTCAATTCCATGTGGATTTGCAGTTTGTGTTATTGGAAAAGTTCTATGAACCAACAGAAATACGGTAACACACTGAGTATAGATATAACTGAATCAGTTTTTCTTTTAAATCTGGTTATACACTCACCTGGGACCTTCTTGGCCCAGCTGATCATGTGAACGAGCTCTTTGTCAGCCAGGTTGGTCAGTGACATCATGACGTTGGCCTCAGTAAATGGCTTCTTCATGTCTTTCATGAGGTAAATCTCAGGTGGCTCTGCATCCATGATGCGAGCGATTAGTTCCTCTGGGCTCAACGCCATGTTAACCACCTCATTTCCACTGAGGGGACACGGGACACTTTTTATCTCTTGAGATCTCGGGCCACTGGTTCTCATCCTGCCAGAGAATCGTGCCGGTCGCTTCTGCTGTGCTCCTCTTTGTTGGTAGCTGCCACGATCTCGCCGTAACCCTGTAAAAAACGTAATTGCACCATTCACTTCCTCTATGTTGGTTGAAAGGATTATACTGGACAGCTGACTAAATGTACAAGTAATTATCCATTTAATAGCAACTGATATGATAATAAAGGGAAGTGTGTAATTGTTTTTATATTAAATAGTTGCAAGTACAATCTACTGTGTAGAATCTTTCATTCGTATGTTGATTTACCCAAAATGCAAACATTCTGGCAAAACCTTGCTATGTTTGTTTGATAATCCTGACCAGTACAGCAACACTGCCGCAACCAATGGTGTGAATGTGGGCGGGACTGTGTGTTTGTCCGACCAGTGGTAGACAGAGGGAGTGTTCGGGAACATTAATTGCCTTTGCAGTTACATTTGGTGTCACTAGCAGTGCAGAAATAAAACACTTCCCCTTTAATTCCAGATTTGGCTTAAACCAGAGGATCTCAACCAGGGGGCTGCAGGATTACTTAATTATTTTTAATATAATATTAAAATTATCAAAATTAAAATGCTATTTCTTTTTTTATTTTCCCTCAGTAACTATTGTTTTTATTATTTTATTTAATGTACAAATATTCTCAGTTGCTGTTAAAAAAAAGTTTGAAAACTGGTAATATTTTGAGGGGGCCTTCAAAAAATTTGTTGAAAAATGGGGGGCAACAAAAATAAAAAAGTTGAGACCAAAAATATAGGCGAGCAGAAGGCAAAACCAGAAAGCTGCAAAAACAAATGACAAAACTGTGTATTTGATGTATGATTAAGTCTAAAGAGCTCAAGCCAAACACATCAACCAGTGAGATAAGAGTACTTATCTCACTAGTCTCTTCTAACCTTGAAGCGAAGCTGCGAAAGTAGACTGCCCTAAAACAGCAATTACAAGAGTGGATGAGGCTAGACAGTAACAGTCTCCACAGCAACACAGACTTAATTCAGCTAGCACTGTTCTTTGGAGGAAAAGCCCTCCGAGATACTCACCCAACTCACAAACAGCTCAAAAGACAAAATGCAAGACCTAAGAAGTTGTATCTTGATCTACCAGATCTGTTTTACTGTTGTATGGTTCAAAATTGTGTGAAGTCATATTATTTGAAAATCTTAAAACAAAGAATTATGTATGATGAGATGAATTTTGAGTATTGTATCTGGGTTGTTTTGGTGCAACGTTTGACCAACATCTATAAATAATCAGGGCTCTATCACATTATCATTAAAATGCTGATGCATATCACAACTTCACGGCACGATAGCTGCTTAATCTTGAAACATAAAGTCAATGACTTTGGACATTCAGCACTCAGCAATCTCTCATTAAGTATTTGGTAACTGTGTGGGTGTAAAAAGGGTGTTGTTAGAACAAAGGAGACAGCGTCCCACCACATTTCATCATTCCAACTTCATAACACTTCCGGAGTCGGCAGGCCTGGCAGCTTTTGCGGCGGTTCTTGTCGATGGTGCACTGGTTGGTGGCAGGGCAGATGTAGTCATTGTGTCCTGAGAAAATTAATCAGATGTTCCCTATTAGCCACTCAACAGATGCGTGTTCAAATCGTAACAAGTCTGACAATACAAAAAAACTGCTACTATGTTTAAAGCACCCCAAAGTAAAGCAGAGTGGTCTTCTAGAGACATGAAGATAGCACAGCTGTGTATACGATTGGTTGTAATAAGATTGGCTAAATTAGCATTTCTGATGGAAAACATGGCTGTGAAGGCGTCTGTATGCACTGTGAAGATGGCTATGTATGGTTAAATATATGCAAGTAAGACAAGATCACTCGCAATTCAGCATGCAAATAGATGAAAAAAACACAGGTCAAAACACAAATCAGAATGCAAATTCACTATGACGCAATCATCACTCTCAGTTACATTTTGAATGCTGAACATTCTATAAATGCATGTGGGATTTTCAAACTTTAATATTCATAGAAGGGATGGAGTATTTTTTAAATTTACCAGTATATACCACACAATACATATATTTACACTTGGATTACCTATCATCGCTCACTTAGTCTTTAAAAACATTATTAATTTAATAACGCTGTTAACTGTTATCTTTAGCAAATCTTAAAATGTATACCCATTTTTTAATACTGTTGATTATAATTTTGGATTGCCTGATTTTTACACACAAATTTGCATTTAAAATATTTTTAGCTTAGTTTTTAAATGTATGATTTTTAATTAATTTCGACTAATTGAAATGTACTATTAGCCATTTATCTGTTATCGACCATAACATGAAAATTATTGATGTTAGTTTTTAGTGTTTTATTTTTAATTAATTTAGATAAATGAATGACGCTAACACTATCTTCTTCTATTGATCTAAATCTGCTGTACAGCCGAAACAAACTTTGTTGCATTATTTTCCTGTTATCCCTGTAAAGCTGCCTGAAACGATCTGCATTGTAAAAGTGCTATATAAATAAAGGTGACTTAACTTGACAAATTTATTTTTATACCAGCCATTTATTAGATATTGTCAATAATGTGAAAATGATCATCAGATTACTAATATCGGCCAAAATTTGAATATCAGTGCAATGTACTTTTGAGAGAGTGATACCTTGTATACTCCTCTTGAAGAAGGCTTTGCATCCTTCACACGACCACACGCCATAATGGTACCCAGAGGCGTAATCACTGCAGACGGCACAGTAGTGCATGTCAGCTTTACCTCTCAAAGAGGTAGAAGTCTCCTCTGCGTCTGCTACCCTCTTCACCAGCGGTTTTCTATAAAGGGGAGTGGACACATGCATCTGAGCAGCTTTAAACCTAGTTAGACAGACAGCCAGTTTTACGTGACCTTCTGAAATAAAAAAAAAGATTTGTGCTTCCGCATACCTGTATTCCTCTTCGCTGTGATCATGTGGCGTAAGTTCCGACCAAGTCCCACCAGTTGGATGGTTTTGTTGTAGTCGAGTCTGTTGTTGATGCAATGCAAGTGACGAAACTTGGCTATGAGGTGGCCAAAAGAGGGTGGGGCTTAGCGACTGCCTCACTGTTGAGCACTCGGACAGGGGCGATGTGCCGTAACCCAGCAGAGCGGGACTGTAGAAGGGCAGAGTGGTGAAGTCATGGCCGAGGTCTGTGTAGGGTGATGGGATGCAGACGGGATGGTTCTCCACCGGCAGGGATGGAGAGGAGGAGTTAAAGAGAGGAGAGAGGATGTGACCTCCCACCCTGCTGGAGTCCACTTCCTGCAGCTGAAGCAGAGGGCTTTCTCCCTCGGGATACTCGGACATGGTGAAGGTAGATGAGTTCAGCACTGTCGCATCATCAACAGGGAACTGTTGATGTATGTCATGTTGAACTCCTTAGTCGTCAATACTGAAACGTGACATAGCCTATTGCATAATCGACAAGAAGATTTCAGTTTAAGTTGAGAAATGAATTGGAAAAAAATGCACATATTATTCATTCTAAATTTGTTCAAGCGAGCGGATCTTTGCAGCTCTTCACTTTCTGTCTCTAGAAAATAAGCACATTCAAATAATAAATAAGATGGCATTTGGAAGCAATGCAATTAGAGGTTCAAAATTAATGGAAACAGAAGAACTTTTAAACTTTTAAATCAATGGCCAAATATGGTATAACCTTACATACTTCTAATGTATTCACAAAATGTGTATATATCACACTGTTTTCACACACAGTGTAAATGAGTTTATATACAATTAAATCCAGTCTATTTGGGGAAAGGGTCCCTTGTTATATTTAGGGGTCTTTGGCATCAAAAAGCTTCCACACTAGAAGATATGGTTCATTGTTGTTGCCACCACTTAGATATATACAGTACTGAATGGTTAGGTGACTGTGTTTCATTTCATAGCCATTCATATATTGTGTGTTTTAGCAAAGCAAGAATGCAGTATTCACTAATCAGCAACCAGGACTGAAACTATGCCTTTTCAACACTACCGCTGAAAAGTTTGGGGTCGGTAAGATTTTTTATGTATTTTTGAAATACTCTTATGCTCAACAAACAGCACTGATTTAAAAATATAGTAAAACAGTAATATTGTGAAATGTTACAACAATTTAAAATACCTGTTTTCTATTTTAATATATTTCAAATTTAATTTATTCCTTAAAATTCCTGAATTTTCAGCATCATTACTCCAGTCTTCAGTGTCACGTGATGCTCAGGAAATCATTCTAATATGCTAATTTGGTGCTCAAGAAATATTTATTATTATAAATGTTGAAAAAGGTTGTGTTGCTCACATTTTTTTCAGGATTCCTTGATGAATAGAATAGCATTTATTTGAAACAGTTTTTTAGAACGATGTAAATGTCTTTACTGTCACTTTTTATCAATTTAATAATCTTTGCTGAATAAAAGTGTTAAATACTTTCCAAAAAAATCGGACTCGCCCCAAACATTTGAACTAGGAGTGTAACAATATATCGTATCACAATATATCGCAATACAAAAATGCAACAATATGTATTGTGTATAGTTCAACCAAAATAAAAATTACCGTGTGAGAAAAAATTCAAGTTTACAGAGTTTTAGTTTCAGTAGTACATTAAACTACTATGTATAACGTTGAATATAATGTATGATAATGCCAAATGTCTTATGTTACCAGTAAAAAGTGGCCTACATGATTTTAAATATATCTAGTCAGTGACAGAGTGCAAGCATATTCGTCTCTGTTTTCTTTTATTGTCCTGTGCATTGGGTTACCAGCACCAAGTCCAAGCCTATTCATTTCCACCCCCAATGTAATACCAAATTTAGTATTTTAATTAACAGTAAAAAAAATGTTAACCTTTTACTATATGTCTTAGAGAATCGCAATAATATCGTATCGTGATGTGTATCGAATTGTGACATGAGGGTATCGTTACACCCCTAGTTTGAACAGTAATATATTTATTTCATTAAGTTTCAACCAGAAAAAAGGAGTTGTTGCACAGCGGAGGGCCAAGACAGGATGCATCCTTAAGTTAATGATTACTGGCAAGTCATTCATAGTGCAGAATGAGTGACAAGACTAGATTGAGGAGGATTAGACTATTACACACTGTTCCACCAAAAAAACTGAAAAATGTAATTAAATTCCACTTTAAATAAATAGTTTTAACTCACTCTCATACTCTCATAACAAATGTGATCTGTCTACACATTCATATACATTCAAATGTATTTGGCAGATGCTTCTATCCAAGATGAATTACTGCATGTTGCATTCAAGATATACATTTTATCTGTTCATGCATTCCCTGGATTGACCTCGACATTGCTAGCACCACCCTCTTCCAGAACGCCCATAAAGATGGTCTCACTACAATTTAATAGCAGATGTTTGTTTTAAACGTTTAGCTTGTGAACACTGAAAAAGCAGCTGTGTGTCTTGCATATCTGCCTATTTTAGGCCAGTTCACATTTAGTTTGTTTTGTGGCCTTATTTCAGAAACTTTCATTTTTATTTTTTTCAATAACCATGCATAAACATTATTCTCTTAAAAATACAAACATCTACAAGCACAAATGTCAGGGCACGTCAAAACATCTCAAGAACCCCAAAAACACCTTAGACCCCAGAGGGTTAAACTTAACTCAGCCTGTTGCATACAGCTCAGTAATGGTGTGAATCTACAGTAGGTTGCATTCAAAGAGGCCTAAAGATCTGCCTCTGGAACGTACATTTCTCTTACACAAAATATCCATTAAAATGAATCAAGGCATAATAAAGATACATGTCTATTTCTCTCAGCTCTTTGCAGTGCTGTCTTTCTAATGGCACATGTTAGTTCTTAATTTTAACACAGAAGTCTGTTAAAGTGACTCTTACCTACACAGTATTGTAGACTGTACTTGCGAGAGAGGCAGTTAGCCACACCGTCTCTCCAGACTGCCAACGTGAGTCAGCCGAGGACTTTTGAACCCTCGTTTCAGTGCAGACAGGCAACTGGCCAAAACATACCCTGCACAGAGCACAAGTACCTGCACAATGATAGAAAGGAAATTATGTGATGATATAGAAAGCAACCTATTTTCTGAACAGCAAACTTTTTTACTATTTTTATAAATAATTAAAACAATATTTGATCTATCCCTTTAATGTTTTATTATTATTACAATTACTAATAAATAAATAATTATTATTATAGTTTGTTTTAAAATTAAATAACTGATCCAAAACTAAAGGCACTCATTACCTATTTTTCCATCAGCATGACAAGTCATAAATATGTCAAATTATATACTTTATTCACATCACACAATGTACTTTTTTGTGTAATTTTACAGAAAAAAGACTAAATTGTATAAATTGCTCCAGTAAAAACCTATTAATTGGTTAACTGTAAGTTACCTGATTGTACACAGAGAAAAACTGTAAATGGTTTCACATTGCATTGTATGTAATTTTACTGTCAAATATTGACAAATGTAAAAATTTTGGCAGTAAAAAAAACAAACTATGAATTACATGAATATTATAACATGTAAAACAGTAAAAGGTGTGACATTACATGATTGTATTTTATTTAAATTGGTGTGTTTGTTTTATATTTTGTTATCTATAATGTACATTCGTTTTTTTGTGTGTGTGTGATACAGGCAGTAATATGCAACCCCGCAACAATGGAAACAACAAAGTATTTTTAAGGTGAAATTTTGGCAACCACAGCTGCCGTTTTGTTTTTGTTTTTTCTTCTTTTTTTCTGTGTGTGTAAAATTAACAGGAATTTTTTTACACTGCTGGTAGTGGTATCTCTTTAATTAGGTATTTTTAATGTACTCCATGTATTTAGTAACTCCATGAACCACAGAAATGTCATTATGCGGATGACTTTGTCAGACATTGTCAAATACCTCATTACCAATCTGTAATGAACACTTACAGTAAAACACTTTGTTCATTCCCACCATTATGGGAAACTATTCTTACCATTCTAAGAAAGACTAAGATAGAATGGAAGACAGAGAGAAGGAGGAGACTTGGAAAGCACAGACTGAATCTGCCTGCATCAACTCTCTACTGACAACCAGTCTGGCATGATGCGTGCTCTTGAGGCAAAAGAGCGCCCGGCCACCGGCCAGCAGTGCATACCAAAAACAAAAGCCCAAGGCCGCGGTGTGATCTCCCTTCTCCAGCTTCCCTCACTCCCTTCTCTGGCGGAAAACGGATAACGGAAAGAAGGAGCGACGGAAACCATGCCCTTTGCAGGAGTGGTGGGAACCAGGGGGAAGATCACCATTGAGCCTAATGCAAACCCTTAAGACTATCAACCTTTTCTAATAATATAGTGCACGTAAAAATGGAGCGCTATAATATATTTTATAAAACGGATAGCTCCGGTACTTAATTCTGATTGGTTGAGCCATGTTTGAAGCCGTTTTAAATTACTCTACAATGATACACCTGTGACCTCATTAAAAGAAATATTTTTATGGTCAAGCCGTTTTATAAAAGCAATAAGCCCCGTGAAGCTGTGGTTTACAGTGAATTTAGAACAGCTGAGTCGAACATCGTCCCTTAGCTTTTCCAAATTCTCTGTAAAACTTGGCTTCACAGGGCTTATTGCTTTTATAAGTGTTCCTGTAGTTTAAGCAGTAAAACATGATGTTAGCAACAGCAGGTTATAGGTTCGATTCCCAGGGAAAGCAATAACTGATATAACTAATCATTTGAATGCAAAGGTGCTTTGGATAAAATAATTTGCCAGGTACATAAATCAAAAAACATACTATGCCGTATTTATATTTAAGAATATTTTATGCGGACGTTTTGTGCATTTCATTTCATATAGATGTCCTAGACCATATCACTGCGCAAAATGATGCAGCTGGTGGTCATTTTTATGTATTCCATATTTCTTCAGTGAATGCTACAAACTATAATCGTAATTACTGGAAATCTCAGCAGAGAGGCAGCAGCCCCATCTATATTTCTCTGTACCAATTTACAGTATATTGTTCAGTATCAGGATTTTGTCCATCTGTAAGATAATTGTTGATATACTGGCAACACAGAAGAATGTATATTTATATCATGTATTTCATGAATGTATGTTAGGTATTTATTTTATTAATCATAAAAAACTACAAAAAAAAAAAAAAAAAACGATTTCATCATTTTAATTTTAGTCATTTTACGTTTATTCCCTACTGCAGGAGTTCACATGAAAAATGCTGTCCAGTTTAAAGGAAAAGCTAAACTAGCCTATTTAATTGAGAGCGGGTAAAAGGAAACTGCAAAGAGCCTATCTGGCACAATCTGGCTGTTATTAAACAATCCAACTGACAGTTTCAGCCGTTCAAGTTTGAATAGTTAAAATCACATACTGTATAAAAGTAGATGTATTACTGTCACTGATGTCTTTGCCACAGACTAAAAACTAAAGTTGACTAAAGTTGTATTACTGTACAACAAAAGTTTTATCAGAATTTTGCATATTAAATGTCACCGCTTGCTGAGGTCACAAGGTCACAGCTCACTGACATCATTGCTAACTTTTAGTTTTACAAGTAATTTATAAGTAGTCTATTTGACCAGTGGTTTATCAACTTATAGCAATCAACTATACATTCATTTGTATACATTTTTCTAGGTGTAGCAAAAATGCAGCAGGTCATCATTAATGGGGCCCATTCAGTAAATCATAGGTAAACTATTTCCAGCAGTTTTCTATACTGTTCTGTAATTTTTGCTTCATAATAATAATAATAATAATAACATAATTTTAAGTAATGGTATTAAATATTCTACATTATATACAGTTACAATCACTGAAGGGTATTTTTATTATTATTTTGATGAATTAACTATTCATGTTTTAAGATGTAGCTATACTGTCAGATAATTCAGATGAAGGACTTGATGTTTTTAATATGATCAATTATCACAGTTCAGTTTAAAACAGTCCTCGTTTATCTACTAGACAAATTTAAAAACAGTCAAGTTTCTTTCATACATTTAGTAGCCTATGTCATAGGACAGACAACTACTTTAATGTAGTGTTAACCATTTTCTGTATAAAATAACAGTGAAATATAGCCTAATGATAACAAAATATACATCATTATTTTAATACGAGTGGTTCCTAAAACAGTTTCAAGGCTTAGTGGGTCTCTGAGCGTTAAACCTTTCATCCACATGCCGAGTTAAAGTAAATAAATTTGACGTTCTGCATAATTCCATTCATTAACCTGTTTACGTCATTTTAGTCTGAAAAGTGCACACTTAAAAAAAATGTACTGTAATCGAGCACACGCGCAGAAAGAAATGATATCCGATTGATGTATGACGAAAGTTTACCCACAATGCTACAAACGGACGCTGGAAGACAGTGAGCCTACCTGTTGCAATCGATGTCAGCAGATGGTCCACTGTAAGGCTTGAAGTCGATAATTATCCCAGACGAGAAAAATATTGCTTAATTTGATCGTTGGTCAAAGTCTGTGGAAGGGGAAACGGCCAGTCTTTTGATGAGCTGTCAGGATACATGTTAAAGTGTGCTCTGCTCAGTCTGTCACTGAACGCTCGTACTTATGAGTCTGTACGTCATTGACCACACCCGCCTGAATCACCTCCTCCTGCTGAACATCTGCTTTTCAAGCGCTCAGTATATGTAGGCTACTCTGTATGAACCTGATGAAAATGATCATCTTACACTTAACAGCTGGATCTTTCCTTTTATGCAGTACATTTTGAACAATATATATATATATATATATAGCCTATATTCGATGCAATCCGATGCAAAAGCCTCTAAAATCCACCTATGTCAAAAATGAGATAATAATATTGAGTGAATGCTCTCCGCACATAGTAGCCTATACGCTCATCAAATTCAAACTCACTAAATCCCAGCCTCAGGGACGAAACCTATCAAAGAAAGCCTGATAAAAATATTAAAGTCTACACTTGTAATGTCATGTAAAAGGAAAGTAATAGGGGTGGATTGCCCTAATGTGGACATTTTTTGCTTTTCAGACTTTTGTAGAATATTACGATGTGAAGACAATACATTAAATCCACATCCAATACCTTTTTGGAATCCTCAGGGGGTTTTCTAATCAAATCAAAAGAGAAAATGCAGATTCATAAAATAAATTATACAGATATCAGTGCTTTTAGTGCCAAATTGTCTGAGAAAATGTGCAGCTTCCTAATGTGGGACAGTCATTTGCTAATGTGGGACACTGTAAAGTCTATGTTAAAAGGTCTAAACCATGGTGCACCTTCATTCATGAATAATAGTAAAACGTCCTCAATAAGTAATTCTGTCTATTTCTTTAATTCTTTATTTTTATGTTCAGTCATTTTACCATTTGAAATGTTGTTCCTGTCATAAAATCAAGGTTTAAGATGAACGTTGGACAGTTGAGCATCATCAAGCAAATAAAACAACATTATGGTTTTGCATGCATGAATTTATTATTAACTTATTATTATGAATGTATTTATTATGAACTCATGAAGTAGCCTATATTTAAAGGTAAATATATAAAATGTTGCATGGGCTAATTATAATATATCAAACAACAACAGATAAAAAACAGCAGATAACAAATGGCCTGCAGAAGTTAATAAGTCATGAACTCATGAAGTAGCCTATATTTAAAGGTAAATATATAAAATGTTGCATAGGCCTATTACAATATATCAAACAACAACAGATAAAAAAACAGCAGATAACAAATGGCCTGCAGAAGTTAATAAGTCGCTACATTTCTGGGAATAGGCAACCTTTACATGTCCCTTGCGCTTAAATATCAAAAGATCACTAAGAACATGTAAATAACCATTACAGCTGCATAAACCATGCTCCCCCACACATTCTTGACTGGCATGTAGCTTTACAACTGTCCCACATTAGGCTAATCATACTGTCCCACTTTAGGACACTACTTGTCCTAAAGTGGGACAATAGAAAAATGTATTAAAATCAAATATATAGCTTAAATATATACTATGCTCTATTTTTTAATGAACAAACATTTTATAAACATGTTAAGATAAAAAGTAGCATGATTATTTTGATAATAATTAATTTATACCCTTAACACTAATTTGGTCAAAATTGTATGTCACTGACCTTCTTGTAGCTTCCACAGCAAGTACTTCCTGTTTGATGATTGCCCCGCCCTAATTTATGACTGGACAGTTCAAAGGTTATATGATTTTGTTCACATGACACTACAGCTTTGGCTTTCCCATAGTTTCAGTGACATTCATTAGTTTGGGGAAGAGCCACACCCACAGGAGCTTAGGTGTCCCACATTAGGCAGTGTCCCACATTAGGGCAATCCACCCACATTTATCAAACAGGACAGAATGTTTTTGAGTGAAACAAACAAACTAATATCACAAAACATCAAATTTGATCAAATCCTGTCAAAAGTGTGGAAACATTAGATTTTTTTTTTTTTTTTTTGCCTCTTATGCTCACCAAGGCTGCATTTATTTAATCAAAAATACAGTAAAAACAGTAATATTGTGAAACATTATTACAAATTAAAGTGCTTGTTTTCTACTTTAATAAATGTAAAAATGTAATTTATGTCTGTCATGTCAACATAATTTCTTCAGTCTTCAGTATCACATGATCCTTCAGAAATCATTCTAATAAGCTGATTTGCTACTCAAGAAACATTTGTTATTATTATTATCAGTGTTGATAACAGTTTTTGCTTAGCCTAACATTTTTTGTGAAAATTTGTAAAAAAGAGAGAAATTAATACTTTTATTCATCAAGGATGCATTATTCGTATAAATGGATCGAATGTGACAGTGAAGACATTTATAACGTAACAAAAGATATCTAATAAATATTTTAATAAATGTAATAAATCAATTTAATGAATGTAAATAAATGCTGTTTATTTAACTTTCTATTCATCAAATAATCATGTAACAGCACAACTGTTTTCATTTTCAACATTGATAATAATAATACTAATACCACTACTACTATTACTACTACTAATAATAATAATAATAAATGTTTCTTGAGCAACAAATCAGAAAAATAAGAAATGTTGAGTTTAATATTTTAAATGATGGTTACATTAACATGAACTGCAGACTCACTAATGACTTCTCATCCAGATTTACAATCCAAGTACAACACCACAGATTATACAGGAAATGATTTTTCATGTTTTGGCAATTTGACAAGGAAATGTGTAGGCTACTCTTAAAATTACTTAACACTTTTTTTACAGTGCCTATGTTACACTAATAACAGTAAATTATGTATAAATACATGCAACTAACTCCACTGCTAACTGCTACTACATGTTGTTAATTAATATGATCTACTTAAACATATAAGTACACTCTAACCACCTTAAAATAATGTGTAACATTTGTATAACAGTAAAAGTCTTTATTGCAAATAATATTTTATGGAGAACTTGCAAAAAGCATAAATTCATAAAATCTGATCTCACAGCTGAACAATTAGTTATTAAAAAGCAAATGCATGCTGACAATAATGGCAGAAAACACAATTAAATTATTAAGATAAAATTGCAGATTATGTGCACCCTCTCATTCACTGGATATAATAATAATAATAATAATAATTAAATATAAGATAATAACAATAATAATAAGCAGGTTATATACTGAATCTCACAAGAAAACAAAGACAAAAAAAATATTTAGCATATTTGACTTATAATACAACTCATTAATCAAATACACAAGCCATCCAGTGTGATTTATGCTGCGGTGAGGCAAAGCTTGCCACAAACTACTAGAATTACTCAAACTTGACCAAGTAACAACTCTCAAAACCAATGTACGGATGATATGAAGAATCTGCAATTTCATCACAATTTGCAAAGGTTTCAATCCAATAAAACCCAGGCCTGTCATTTTATTTATGTAACTGAAGATAATGCAGTTTTTTTGAAAACTTGTCCAAAACGTTTAACCTACAGCCAAAGACAATGAAAAAAGAATAAAAGCACATTTACAGCACAAATGGAAAACAAACAAATATTTTAAATGGAGAAGCAGGTCTAATGTTGTTGGCCTATTTACCTCAGGGAATAGAAATGAATGGTAGTAAATTGTGCCCTTTAACAAGGGCTCATAATGCACTGTAATGGCTCTGTAAATGTAACAAGGTAGAGGCATCGCCACAGGAGACCAGGGCTTTAAGCAGAAGCTCAGACGAAATGCTTTTCTCCCATTTTCCTTGTGCACCTGCATTCAGTATGTCAGATAACAGCCATGTAACCTGCTGAGATGATTGCCCCTGTTACCCCTTGCATCTCTCAAGCCCCAGCTTTCTGCTAGTACACGTCTAGTGATTACAGCCACCTTGCCAGCCACGGGAGCCTAACACATTTGTTGTGTCCCAAATTATTAATAATCATCATGACTAACCTCTGGCCATCTCACTTATTTAAATGTCCTCTATAAAATATTTCCTTTTCACATTTCCGGGCTGACAACAAGGAAGTAAGATAAACTTCTACAGAGGTAAAGGTGAGGCCATTGCAAATAAAAAAAATGTGCATAAAAAAAAAAATCATATATGGACCCTTTCCATATATGGACCCCCATTGCAAATCTTTCCACCCCCATTGCAAATAAGGTTTATTAGCTAAAATTACAGACTTTCAGCTGTTAGCAATGAACAAATCAAACAAAAGTAATTAAAATATCTCAACACAGTAAATGTTTCAAGTGGTTTCCCCAAATTTAACTGAAAATGCAACTTTTAATGACTTCCGCAGTTTCAAAATTATTCAACCCCCTGAATAAAACTGCACAGCACAAATCTGCAAAAAAGGTGTTGTCTCAAGCACACCTGATGCAACTAATCAAGGGGTTCATTAGCTAAAATATGCATGCTAGAACTCCAGGACGTACACCACTACTGACCCAAAAGCACCAGAAAAGTTGGCTTACATTTGCTCAAAATCATGTAAATAAGCCACAGAAGTTTTGGGATTCTGTTCTGTGGAGCGATGAAACAAAACTGGAACTTTTCAGCCCTATGGATCAGCAGTATGTCTGGAGGAAGAAGAATGAAGCATATGCTGAAAAGAACACTCTGTCTACAGTTAAGCATGGTGGTGGCTCGGTGATGCTCTGCGGCTGCTTTGCATCCTCTGGTATTGTAAACTTGCAGAGTGTGGAAGGCAAGATGGATTTATTGAAGTACCAGGAAATCCTAGGAGAAGAAGTCCTGGAAGATTCTACAGTGGTATCACAGTCATCTGACTTGAACACCATAGTAAATCTCTAGTGGGATTTAAAGAAGGCAGTTGCAGCACGCAAACCCAAGAATATTACTGATTGCTCATGAGAAATAGGCTAAAATTCCTCAGAAACGCTGGCAGAAGCTGGTGTCTGGTTATAAAAAATAAATAAAATAATAATTTGTTTATATAGAAGGGAGGGGAGGGGGGGGGGTCTCCTCAACCACCACCAATGTGCAGGATCCCTGAAACTATGGAAGGCCAAAACACTTAAGCTGCGCATGTTGACTGAGAATAAGTCAAAGCGTTGGCCCTCAGCCAGACGATGTCCACCCTGGTGGTAAAGAAGCGCCCCCTGGCTAAACCTGGCAGAGGTGCGAGATATTGCCAAGTGTGCCTTCTTGATGCTCTCATCTCACATCTCACAAATTGGCCTTTTTGGCGACACTGTCGAAGACTGGGCCCAGCAGTTCTCCGCAGTTCAGAAGCAGGCTGAGGCAATCAAGAGCTTGCCCCTTTGTGCTTCAAGAGCACTCGTGGGCTGCCCCTCAGTCTGCTCGTCACCAAGGGCATCGTTCCCTTTGTTTGTTTTTTTGTTATTATATTTTTTGAAAAATGTAAAGGCCCTTTCCCACCAAGTTTAATTTCTAAATGTTAATTCACTCCTGTACAGTAGAGGGTGCAGCTCAAACAAAACAGTTTTTGCTTACTCGCATGGTTAAATTGGATCATCAAAGGACAGCAGCAAAGACATTAGTTAATAAAGTGAGATTAAAAACGAAGTATATTTGTATTATTTAACATATTTAATTATTGCAGGTTTGCATAATATTCTGAGTTTACATTTCACTGTTTTTATTCATACTGAGGAATACTGAATCTGTTTTTGTGCAAATGAGTAAATGCATGCTCATTGTAATGAAGTTAAAGCTCAGGGAAGGAGGCGGGAACCGGCCAGCGTTAAATAGTTTCAATAATAAAATAAACAAACAACAAAACGAAAGTAAAGTGGCAGCTCCTCACAGACAACTGGCGATTAAACTAAAACAAAAACACAACTTAAAGGGTTAGTTCACCCAAAAATGAAAATTCTGTCATTCTGTCAGTCAGTGATTACTCACCCTCATGTTCCAACCCCGTAAGACCTTCGTTCATCTTCGGAACACAAATTAAGATATTTTTGAGTAAATCTGAGAGCTGGCTCACTCCTCCATAGGCTTCTTAGACATTATAACTTGCTGGCCCAGAAAAATGCATTAAAGACATCGTTAATATAGTCCAAGTAACTACAGTGGCTCAATCTTAAGATTATAAAGCGACAAGAATACTTTTTGTGTGCAAAAAACAACAAAAATAATGACTTTATTCCACTATTCACTTCCTTCTCTCTGGACCTCGAGTGAGTTCACGTAGTATAACTGTGTAGCGCTTCTGTGTTATACGTCACACGCATCACACACATGACCAGCGTCGGCCAATAGTGAGCCTACATGTGACGTACAACACAGATGCGCTGCGCAGTTATACTGCATGAAAAAACTTGAGGCCCAGAGAGAAGGAAATGAATATTGGAATAAAGCCGTTATTTTGTTTTTTTTTTGCGCACAAAAAGTATTCTCGTCGCTTTATAAACTTAAGATTGAGCCACTGTAGTCACTTGGACTATATTAACGATGTCTTTAATGCATTTTCTGGGCCAGCAAGTTATAATGTCTTAGAAGCCTATGGAAGAGTGAGACAGCTCTCAGATTTAATCATAAATATCTTAATTTGTGTTCCGAAGATAAACGAAGGTCTTACAGGGTTGGAACAACATGAGGGTTAGTAATTACTGACAGAATTTTCATTTTTGGGTGAACTAACCCTTTAAGTCTAGGCCTGGTCCTCGGCCTGGTCGTCACTCCTCTTATCCTCGTGGAGCTCCTCTGTGAGACTCGAGACGATCATTAGCACTTGCGCTACTGGCCTTTCCCACGGCTCTCGGCCTCGTCCTGCTTGCCACAATCAGATTAAGTCTAGAACTACAAAGCTATCATGTTCACAGCACACAGTCTGACAGCTGTCAGTCAATAAATGTGAAAAGTAATTTGCTTTACTAATTTGAAAAAGTTACACAGATTTTTTGTTGTAAATTTAAAGATAATGTGTTAGTTTAGAATTTACTTGAAAAAAAGTAATCTGGTTACATAACTCACATCACTTGTAATGCGTTACTCAAACACTGGTTTCTAATAAAACGACAATCTTTATCTCTTCTGACCAATGTAATCAATCTCTTGATTTTTCTTTTGCTATTGGGGCAAGGGAATGCGTAAATGATATTTGTTGTTGATTCCATTCACCACTATAGAAGTTTACCCAAATATGACTGATACAACTGGACACTAAACAGCAATGCAAGCATAGATAAATCACAGGTTAGCAACACCTGAGCTCGTGCTCCATGTATCGTCCTCAGCGCACTATGCTTTAGTAATCTGGAGGAAGAGATTCTGCACCCCCGGAGCGCTGTTCTCTCCTCTTCAGATCTCATTATTACTGCAAGAAATGGGCCCTGCTGATGAAATGAGATGGAAGAATAAGGAAAAGATTGGGCCAACTTGAATAATAGTGATGTACCTAACTGAGACAGGTCTGCCTTAGTAATAATCATCATTCAGTGATGGAGACCTCTTCCCCCTCTATGAAGACTACTTCAGTAATCACTATCATGAACTCTGAAGCAAGGTGGAAAATGGAGGGAAAAGGGGGAATAAGCTCTATAATAAGGAGAACAGCCCAGTATTCAATTTGCCTGCCTATACCAAAAACGACATGACTGGCAGCGAAGGAAACTATGGTGTCTCAAAAGCAATTTTTAGACTGAAGACACGAATACAGGTGTGAAACATATTAGTGGTGTGAATGTTTGTTTAAACAAATCAGTTATACAACAGTTTAATGAATAAGAAGTTATTGAGTAATTGAGACACATTTCAGTTATTTTATTCACAGTTATTTCATTCCACACATTATTATTTTACTTTTGTTCTGCCAAAAGTTACAAACAAAGTCACAGCAGCCAGACATCTCTGAGCAACACACATTAGTGGCGTTTCTGCATGAATCAGTTTGTTTGAACGAATCAGTTAAATGAATCATCATCAGTAAATTGCAGACTGGCTATATCTGGAAAATGTAAACACAGACAAGCAAAGTGATAGGCTACAGTAAAAAGTCCTAGTGCTTGTAACGCCATTGAACCAAATAAATTTGAGGACCAGAACTAGCTCTTGCATAAATTTTATTTGGATATTATTATTGCAAAAATAACGCAAAACACAATATCTGCCAGCATGATTACGCTGCCATCAATTATCAGCATTTATTCAAGTGGCAAGGGTAGGCTACTTTTATGTGGCAATAAAAATTATATAATCAATTTTCCTGTTAACATAAGAGCCAAAACATAAATTGCAGAGTCAGAGGGAGAAAATGCCAATGGGCAGAAAAATGCCTTCCTTAAATAAACGTGCAGAAAATGTGCCACAACATCAACAACTTCCTCTCTCACTTCTACAAAGCTTCATTTTGACCTCTGATGCCCTTGTGGGTCATCTTGAACCCCTGGCACTGGCATGACCCTGGCAGCACAATTCACAATTCAGGAGGTTTTAATTCCTTGTTCAAGAGGCCCTGTGTCACTGAACCAATGTTCTTCGCGGTTGTTTGTGGCAGCGGGTCTGGGATCTTCCTCTTCTTTACAAATCAATCATTCTCTGGAATCTGATACTTCTTCTTTTCTTGTCAGCTGTTTTCCGGCTCCGGGGCTCTTGTGACCTGTGCAGCAGATGGTAAAGATGAAATGATGGTGGGATACGGATTTGTTGAGTGCTGCAGATAAGATACGCACTCAAGTACGCTACTATTTTTCAGTCTAACCGTATGGTTGTTGGTCAAACCATCAAATGCCAAACTCTCTTAACTAATTTAGATTGTGTTTAACAATTAAACAATGTCAGTATTCCACCATCTCTTATCTACTGAGCTATAGATCTCTTTGAACAAAAAAAATATGTTTTACACAAAGCTGCTCTGCTTTATACACCCAAAACATTTCTAGCAAAATATATATATATATATATATATATATATATATATATATATATATATATATATATATATATATATATATATATATATATCACAATATCTAGAAAATAATAATATAAAATAGTTAAATAAAATAATAAAATGAAATAAAATAAAATAAAATAAAATCTGGGCATCTCACAATAATCTATGGATGTCAATAGAAACACTTATTTATAGTGTCAGGAATAAATATTCAAATTAAAGAATAAACATAACTTATTCTCCTTTCTCTGAATATTAAATGATAAAATACTATAATTTTACATTAGGTTTTTTTAGGTTTTGATTTGCATATTATCCTTTTTTATAAATAATTGTTTTAGAGTAAAAACAGGAAAAAATGTGAGGACGACTGAAAATTAGACCAATGGAATATCAAAATGACAAGTAGTGACACTCAACAACCCAATCACATTACAACAATGTGATGTGCTTTTTATGTTTCTATAAGAGATCAGTCATCAGTTTAGGTTTTAGTAGAATCAGTCCAATTTATCTATTTATCTTTAGCAGTTTTAATTAATTTTAGATAATGACCAGCACTAATTTCAACATTTTCAGGAAAGTTATATGCCCATGCTGCTGAAATAATAAAATAAGTAACAAAGATGAAGAAAATGGGCACACATAGCCATGTCAAGCATGTCAAAACCCAAGCTTGAAGGAGTGGACCCCATAACTTGACATTATAACCACTGAAAGATCTAAGACATTTTCTAAAATAACTGAAAATGTATTCGTCTGAAAAATGATTGACATATGCATCTCGAACGGCTTGAGGGTGAGTAAATCATGGGTTTAAAGAGGCTACATGTGATTTTCTGAAATTTAAACTCGCGACTGACACCTGTGGCCAAAAAACGGAACTGCTCTTCCTTTCTGCTCGCTCTCGTACGTGCACGCTTCACAAGTCATCCGCTGCAAAGAAGTCAACATTATGTTTACAGAGTTAAGAACAGTCAAATACATATATTGTTTGAGAAACTAAGTTTGTTTGCTGACTAGCGGTAACATGAACGCGCTTGACGTCACATCCGCAGACAGCGCGCGAAAAATCCGACCCGACAGAAAATAGGAAAAATAGGATACAGGCTTATAGGTGCACCCACTGTGAGCTGAGAAGGTGTCATTATGCTCATCAGGAGATGTTTGAGTCATAAATGGTCAAATAAATAAAAAGGCTATTGTTACGTTAATTTTGGGGAAAAAGTTGCATATAGCCTCTTTAATATCATTTTTGGCCGAACTATCCCTTTAACCACAGAATCTACCCAAACTCTCTATATTATGATTTATCACACTAGAAATTAGGAATGTGTTTAATGAGAAACAGCTTACAAGTAGTGACAAAAGTAAAATGGAAAGCATTGTAAATCCTTCATGAGAAAAAGAGAACAGGGAAAAGAACCGAAAAAGAAAATTAAGACATTTCAGAGGGCTACAGTCCAGGCTGCACAATCCCTGGAGTTTTATAGAGATTTCTGCCGGCCAGTTTCAACAGACAGTCTTACCAGAGACAGTTACGAACCAAAGCCCTTCAAACATGAAGTAATCATCAGCATCTGAATACACTCATTCAGCAGTAGTTTTTTTCAGTAGCATTGTCACTTTTGTAGAGAGATTAACCAGATGCATAAAACTGGGAATTAAAATTTCTTAACATAAACATATAGGCCTGGTTCCACAGACAGGGCTTAGATTAGCCAGCATTAGGCCTTAGTTCAATTAGGACATCTAAGTAGCTTTTCTAAACCTGCCTTATTAGAAAACAAAAAACAAAAAACATTGCTAATGTGCATCTTGAGACCTAACGTCTCGTTACGTACAGTATGTAACCCTCGTTCCCTGAGTAGGGAACGGAGACGTTACGTCGCGACGACGAATGGGGTTTTGCTTAGAAAGCCTCTCACCTTCGAGTATTACAAAACAAGCCAATGGGTCTGTGGAATTTGCATAGTGTAACTCCGCCCCACCTTGTGGGTATATAAGGAAGTACGCTGGCAACATGCAGATATATTTCTTCGCTGAGGAGCCGAGACTGAACTCAAGCGTTCCAGCAGTACAGCGAAAGTGGCAGGGAGACGTAACGTCCCCTACTCAGGGAACCTAATCACCAATTCCCAGTCTAATCACGCCACCTCGGCTGTCTTCCAGTGCCCTGCGTAAGTCTGAGCTCCCTGTTGTGAGACTGGCACGGACGAAAGACTCCTACTTAACACAGGAATACCAAGGTACACTGGGAAGCATATCTCAGTGGAAATATGCAAATAGGGCCTGCCCGAAGGGGGGGGGGGATTGACTTACAGAATACACATATGATGGGCTGCATATGGAGAAACACTGGGGTGTCCAGCCCGCAGGGTGGAATGTTTCTACCCCAGGGGTGGCAAGGTGGCTTGCCAAGGGAAAGACACATGCTCAGAGAGGCTTACAGTGGAAATACACATGTTGGGGTCACAATGGGGGGAACCATGCACATGGAGGCACCTAGCCAACGCGAAAGCTGCCGGTGGCATAACTCTGGCATTGATGTCAACGCCGCTGGAGGAACTCAGGGCTTTTCGGGGAAGCTCACCTGAGGAGAATATCGCACAAATCCAGTCCAAGGATTGGAATGGAGAGCAAACGAAGACACCTGAGCAGATCCAAGTACCGGCTAGTTGAAGCGAGTACACAAGAGGACACTGGCTCCACTTGGAGATTGTAGAATCTCACGAATGTGTTTGGTGTCGCCCAGCCAGCAGCTCTGCCGATGTCTGTTAGCAAGGCGCCATGCGCTAGAGCCCAAGAGGAAGCCATACTCTGCGTGGAGTGTGCCTTCACACCAAGGGGGCATGGTCGAACTTGCTGCTGGTATGCCAAAGCAATGGTGTCCACTATACAGTCAGCCAACCTTTGCTTGGAGAGAGCCTTTCCCTTCAGCTTCCCACCATAACAGACAAAGAGCTGGTCTGAGGTCCTGAAACACTGCGTTCTGTCTACGTAAGCACGGAGGGCGTGTACTGGACAGTGCAGTGCCAAGGCTGGGTCTGCCTCCTCCAAGGGTAGCGCTTGCAGGTTCACCACCTGGTCTCGAAAGGAAGTGGTGGGAACCTTGGGCATGTATCCGGGCCGGGGTCTCAGGATCATGTGAGAGTAGGCCGGTCCGAACTCCAGGCACGCTTCGTCAACCAAAAATGCCTGCAGGTCCCCTACCCTCTTGATGGAGGCCAATGCGACCAGGAACGCTGTCTTCACTGACAGGAACTTAAGCTCCACTGATTGCAGAGGCTAAAAGGGAGCACTCTGCAGGGCATTTAGAATCACTGAGAAGTCCCAAGAGGGTACGTGAGGAGGGCGAGGTGGATTCAGTCTCCTCGCTCCTCTCAGGAACCTGATGACCAGGTCGTGCTTCCCCACGGACTTACCTTCAACTGCATCGTGATGTGTGGCGATTGAGTACCAGTGGTGGTAGGGTACTCAAACCTGCCATAGGGTGCCCCGTCTCAAAGAAAGGAGGTCCTTCCTCAGAGGAATTGGCCAGGGAGGTGCTGTCGCGAGGAGTACTAGTTTGGAGAACCAGGTCCGGGTGGGCCAATGAGCAAAGTCAAGTCAAGTCAAGTCATCTTCATTTATATAGCGCTTTTAACAATGTAGATTGTTTCAAAGCAGCTTTATAGAGATAAGCATATATTTTAAGGTAACAGAGATTGTTTTGGCTTTATAGCGGTTCTTTAATAAAGTTATTTTCCAGCTAAAGTTAGTTTTGATTGATTTGCTTTCGTCGCAACGATCATTTGTTATTAAATTAGGGGCCGCTAAGACGACACCATTCTCTCTACACAGAATTTAAACGCGAACCTGTGAGAAACACTGATGGCGTTCACATGCGTATTTAGAATTGGTTCTATAGTTACGTGCGTTTGAATATATGTGCGCAGGTTTGGAAATCCATACAAGCCAAGCCTAAACAAAGTACTTGTCTTTCCTTATAAATTTTCATAAAGAATTTTATTTTATTTTGTCACTTCGGGGTAGGAACGCGAAACGAATTTTCCCGACAACGCCTTATCTGTAGAGTGGTAAAGGGATCCTCCATAGGGAGAGACTAGTCAGCACTTCAGCACTGCGTTGTCATCGGGTCCAGGTGAAAGTCCTTCATCAGATCTGGATACGGCCTGGATCCGGCAGGCTGCGGGAAAACCTCGGGATAAACACAGACACTAAAATTAGCGTAGATGCCATTCTTCTTATGATGTAACGACGAGTACATCAGGATTAATGGGAAGTGTTCCCGGTTCCGGCTGACCTAATCTATGCAGCCTAACATTGAATTATAGAAGTCTATAATGTATTATGTGAATGCTAGGTCAAAGAGATGTGTCTTTAATCTGGCTTTGAACTGACAGAGTGTGTCTGCTTCCCGGACAAAGTTAGGAAGACTGTTCCAAAGTTTTGGTGCTAAATAGGAGAAGGATCTACCGCCAGCAGTTGATTTTGATATTCTAGGTATTATTAACTGACCGTAATTTTGAGCTCGCAGTAAACGTGAAGGATTATAATGCGTTAAGAGCTCGCTCAAGTACTGCGGAGCTAAACCATTTAGTGCTTTGTAAGTAATCAGCAATATTTTAACATTCATGCGATGTTTAATATGGAGCCAATGCAGTGTTGACAGAACCGGGGCTAATATGGTCATACTTCCTGGTTCTGGTAAGAACTCGAGCTGCTGCGTTTTGGACCAGCTGTAGTTTGTTTATTAAGCGTGCAGGGCAACCACCCAGTAGAGCATTACAATAATCTAGCCTTGATGTCATGAACGCATGAACTAATCGTTCCGCATTTGTCAATGAGAGCATATGGCGTAATTTAGATATATTTTTAAGATGGAAAAATGCGCTTTTACAGATACTAGACGTGACTTTCAAATGAAAGATTGGTATCAAAGAGCACACCCAGGTTCCTAACCGACGACGAAGACTTGACAGAGCAGCCATCAAGTGTTAGACAGTATTCTAGGTTATTACGTGAGGAAGTTTTTTGTCCAATAATTCGAATATCTGTTTTTTCAGAATTTAGTAGTAGGAAATTACAAGTCATCCAATTTTTTTTATCAGCTATGCATTCCGTTAATTTTGTGAATTGATAAGTTTCGTTAGGTTTTGAAGAAATATACAGCTGAGTATCGTCAGCATAACAGTGAAAGCTAATTCCATGTTTCCTAATGATATCTCCTAATGGTAGCATGTACAGAGTGAAAGCGCAAAGCGCAACCAGAATGACCTGCTCCTCATCCTCTCCTGCTCTTGCACAGGGTCTGTGCAAGAAGGCTCACTGGGGGAAACGCATACTTGCGGAGGCCCCGTGGTCAGCTGTGGCCAGTCCATCCATGCCGAGCGTGCCATCGGTCAGGGAGTAAAACAGGCTGTAGTGGGAAGAGTCGTGGGAGGCAAACAGATCTACCTCTGCGTCCCCGAACTGTTCCCAAATCAGCTGAACCGACTGGGGATGGAGTATCCATTCTCCAGGAAGAGGCTGAAACCGTGAGAGCTTGTCGGCTGCACGGTTCAGATCTCCCGAGATATAAATGGCTCAAAGCGACCTCAGATGCTTCTGACTCCATAGGAGGAGGTGGCGGGCGAGTTGCGATATACAGCGGGCGTGTAGACCACCTTGTCGGTTGATGTACGCTACTGTCGCGGTATTGTCTGAGTGGACAAGTACGTGCTGGTTCTTGAGCAACGCACGGAAGCATTGCAGAGCCAGACGTACCACCAGCAACTCGAGGCAATTGACATGCCAAAGGCGCTGGGGTCCTGTCCAGAAGCCCGTGGCAGCATGTCCATTGCACATGGCACCCCAGCCCATGGTGGAGGCATCTCTTGAGACAACATGCCTGGAAACTCATTCTAAGGGCACTCCGGCCCGTAGAAAGCTGAGGTTCGTCCATGGGGTGAAGGTCTGATGGCAGGTCGGACTCGGAGCATGCTGTGTTGCCATGCCCACCTCGGGACTCGATTGTGAAGCCAGAGCTGAAGAGGTCTCATATGAAGCAATCCGAGCAGCGTGGCTGCGGATGCGGATGCCATATGCCCCAGGAGCCTCTGAAATAAACGCACTCTTGCCCTCGAACTGTCTCAGGCAAGTCAGCAGTGACTGCGCGCGCACGCTCGCTCATAAGCTGCGCACACATGGCGACCGAGTTGATTTCCATACCTATAAAAGAGATCCTCTGCACGGGGGAGAGTTTGCTCTTTTCCCAGTTGACCCGAAGGCCTAGACAGGCTAGGTGCCGGAGCACTAGGTCCCTGTGTTCGCAAATCTGGTCTCGAGAGTGAGCTAGGATCAGCCAGTCGTCGAGATAGTTCAGGATGCGAACCCCGTGCCGTAGCGGCACAAGGGCAGCCTTGACGACTTTAGTGAAAACACGAGGAGAAATTAAAATTGAAATTGAACTCAAACTGTTTAGTTACTTTCTCAGACAGGTGCTTCATATCCCTCACTTCTGTCCATGCTGGATCTGTCCCCGTTGTTTTAAAAAGTAAGAATGGAAAAAATAGCCCAACCCCCTGCCCAAATAGCTATTTAGTTATTGCTTTAGTCTACAATTGTAGGTTATGCAGTCTTACTAAAACGAATGCATGTTTAAGTTATTGCAACAATATATTTAAAAAAATATATACTATATATTAGCTTTAGAATTTAGTTCGAATAAATATTAATTATTACAACAACAAATGGCAAATAACAATAGATTTGATAAAATAATCCACCATTATAGGATAATTTAAATGATCTTGGGGTGAAACTGACCTTTTGCTTCCATGACCCAATCAAAAAAGAATCCTAAAAATGAGTGCCAGTTGTGTTTCAATAGGCCAATAGCGGTTCACAATCAACTGCATTCAGATCTGGCATGTAACAGTACTGATCCACACTGATCGCAATGGATAAAATTAAGTCCTTCCTAAATATATTTTTTTCCTTATTAATAAAACACGTGGCATTACAGAAGTAAAATGAGTTGTGAATGCCATATTATTCTTATTGTAATGCATTTAGCTCATTTTGCAATGAGAAGCAGTGCTCTTTTTTCATGCACAATATGATCGGATATTTTGGCTCTCACATGCATGGAAAGAGTGACAGTTGTTTTCTTTTTATGATTATAATCAGAAAAGCTCTGTCAAAAAAGGGATGTTGACAGAGAGAAAAACATAAAGCAATATTGTGAAGGAGGCTTGAGTTGGTCTATGGGCCTGATTTCTTGCAATGAGACAGCTGGATTTATTGCCAAGCCATGATTCAAATTCTCTGCGGGTACATGCTGTAATGTGGGAGTAGGTTTTTGATTCTGAAAAATCATTAAAGCCACAAAACACAGATAAATAAATACAATGAAAGCCATAATGGCTTTGCTGTCTCAGATTACGATTTATAATTTTCTTTAGAAAGAACTAAAGGCAGCAAATCTCTCTTGGTTCCACATGAGTGTAATTGCCCTTCACCATGAATAACATGGTGAAGTGCAATTAAGGATGATGCAGCAGGAGACAGTATTTAATTTATTGTTATTTTATTATTTTTATTCTGTTTGCTTAGTTTCAATAAATTGCCTGTTTTAATGGGGATTAAGTTACAGTATATTTTCACAGTAAAATACACTCTGTTTCTGAAAAGATATAGGAAGACATGATTCCTCATCTACAGTTACTGGGGAACAATATATGGCAATCAATATAATACTGACAGTATGTTTTTTAAGTTTCATGTTTTTCCGTTTCATTTTATTGTTTGTTTTATCCGTTTGTAGAGGGATAGTACATAATAAATGCAGTACATATCTCAATCTTTTGATTTATTGCTGCTTGACAGATTAAGTGCTTGTAAAATGAGCAGTTTATTAGCAAGGGTTTTAAAAATGCTCTGCAGTTCCATCTGATGTTAAACTCAACATGGACCCATAAAGGGATCCTTTAGCGCATCTGTATTTTATGTTTTGTTTTCATTGCAGTAACATTTCCATTTTACAAATTCAATTTCATTTTAGTATAGCAGGCTGCAATGATGGGTGGAGTTGTGAATAATCTGTGTAGCAGTGAAAGGAGACGCCATGAGACTATAACCAGGCTTAGACATGTTGTTTCAGAGTTATGTTCATGAAATAATCAGAGGTTATTACTTTTGGATGGATAGACATTCTGGCCACAAATACGCACATTTTCCACTTGTTGTCTTTGGTTATTTACAACATTTAGCTGAGACTACTGAGCCATTATTTGAATAAGATACCACCCCATTGGATTATTATTGCTATCTAATTAAATTATCATTAAAATTAGTTATAAACATAATTTCCTTCACAACCTACTACAGTATATTCAAGCGCATGAATAGACCAGTGTTTGATCAGCACAATAGCGCCCTCTTCTGACACCATAATATTTCCACTAAATTACCTGCTTTAGCCTTTAAGTGCATTTCTTTGATTGTGACTGACTCAGTTAAGTTACTGATCTGCTTGATGGCAGGTAATGACTGTGGACATGCCAAAGATGTTTGAGATAAATATAAACATTAGGCTAAATATTCTCTGAATAAATCAACAAAAATTTGCCCTGATTTCCTTAATTATTTTCATTTGCAATAAACAAAATTTCCTTAAAGAACAGAAATTTAATTTATAGTACATAATTCCAAAAATATTTTATTATCATAATCTGACTTGTGATGCATCCTGGAATCATAACCACAGCATATTCTTTCGTCTAGCTTGAGGAGAACTGGCTCTCCGACTGAGCCTGGTTTCCCCCAAGGTTTTTTTTCCTGTCGCCTCTGGCTTGCTTAGTTGGATACACTTAATTTTCTACAATATTATTGACTTGAATGCACTGAAACTATTGGATGAGAACTAAACTGAGCTGGATGATGATATCATACACGGTTTTCTCCAGAGCTGCTTTATAGATGAACTGAACTCATTCCATAATTGAACTTCAACACTTCAACACAATTAACACTGAACTGATTTCAACTGAATGATAACTGTTTACTATGGTCTTTTTAGAGCTGCTTTACTGCAGAATCGAATTCTTTTTGCATAATTGAATCATTATTTTTCTGTTTACCACTGTAAAGCTTCTTTGAAACAATCTGTAAGTGCTATATAACTGACTTGACCTGACTGTATTATTGGATACCAAAAAGATATTATGCTAATAGTAGATACTAACATTATTGTAGAATGAGAAATTATATAAGATTTTTTTTATGTATGCATGCACCAAATCAGCATAATGAATAATTTCTGATCTTTTGACACTGAAGACTGGATCAATGGTGGCTGAAAGTTATTTTAAAGTTTCAATTCTAGATAGATAGATAGATAGATAGATAGATAGATAGATAGATAGATAGATAGATAGATAGATAGATAGATAGATAGATAGATAGATAGATAGATAGATAGATAGATAGATAGATAGATAGATAGATAGATAGATAGATAGATAGATAGATAGATAGATAGATAGATAGATAGATAGATAGATAGATAGATAGATAGATAGATAGATAGATAGATGCACATGGCTCACACATGGTGTTTAACTGCAATCTCCGAATGAACTGAAGAGGGCATAAGGACACAACAAACTGCTAAATTCAGTTGTTTTGTAGTGTCTTTAAACAAATTTCAAATCTGGGACATGCTTCCTTAGGGAGGAACTTCACAAAGAGCTCTAAGCAAACGATTTTAATGAGGAACCAGTCATTTTAACAGCCCCACCCCTTCACTGAACAGTAGTAAACTATTATGCTAATTACACAAGTTCATTTTGAGGCAGAAGGTTATCAGTTAAGCAGGAACAAGCTATGAGAAACAAGCTGTTGTCAACCTGAGGGGAGACAGGACTGCGCTGTAGCCATCTGAGTGAAAGGAGGTTTGAGTACAGCCGTAGGGTGCTATCCTGCTCCTGTAGAGACAGGCCGAGCTGACGTGTGAGAGAGGGTGTGCCAGCACAATGCCTACACACCCTGCACAGGGCCGGCACGCGTCAGCCTCAACCGCAGCCGCTGCACCCACACTTGCCGTCATATACAAAACCACAACCCTTGGGGCTAAGGCTTGATCTGATCAGTTTGCACTGTATGCTATACCTTAAACATGACTAACACATACTAGCAAAAAGCACAAATTGGCTGTTTTTGATTGAGTGGCCCCACATTTTCTGAGGCTTAATAAGAAGCACATGGCACCACTGTGGTAAATCTGGAAAGAAACTGAAAGTTTAGTGCTTCTTTTACTGTGGTTTGACTATCTATCTATATACAGTAGTATAGCAGCCATTGGCACTGTAGCCTGGCTCCATCAACACTATAAAACCTTCATGAAACACTTTAAAGGGTGTTTTAAAAAAAAATTAAATCAAAAAATTTAAATCATTTACTCGCCCTCATGTCATTCCAAATGTGCATTCCTTTCTTGCTTCTGCGCAAGACAAAATAATATTTTCTCAAGAATGTTAATGCTGTTTTTGTTCATATAACCAAAGTCAATAGGGTCCAAAACTTTCAAACTCCAATAAGAACATAAAGGTTTTGGGTCCCATTGACTTTCATACTATGGGCAAAAACAGCTGAAACATTCTTCAAAATATCTTTACTTTTGTGCTCCACAGAAAGTTTGGAACGACACGAGGGTGAGCAAATGATGACGGCATTTTTCATTTTAGGGTTAACTGTCCCTTTAAAAATAGTGTTTTAAGCTTATAAGCAAACAGTAAGAGTTTTGAAAGAACCTTGTCCTACTTGAAGAGAGCTCTTGATGGATGAGTAATTTGAAGATTGGCTATAGATAACAGGATTGATGACTCATCATTAGTAATGTCTTAAGCTTAGGTGCAAAGGCCTTATCTGCTTTAAAATTGAATGATAAGAGCAGGTCTGGTAAAAGAATCAGCGAATGCTGATGTTACTCTCTTTCCTAATCATTGCTCATATGCTGGCATAAGAGTCTTTACAGGCCAGGCATGCCGTTGCATGATTTCACCATCAGCATTTCTACAATACTCCACCCGAGAGGAATTATATTGCCTCTGAGGGATAAAAATCAAACTTCAGTTGTTGCATAAGCTCCGTGTTTTTCAACAACTTCAAAATTCATGGTATCCAATGGGTCATGATACAGCAGAATCTGGGGCATAAATTATTCACTTTCTCTCTATGGGGGTGATGGTTATGGTCCTAGATGGTGTCCAAAGTAGAGGTGACCCTGTAACTAGAGAGTTTCTGAGATCCCAATCCTCTGTTATGAATGTGCCCTTAAGCAGAGAGCTCTTGAGGGACTGTTCCTGCAATCTGCAAACTGTAATTTGCTTTGGATGAAAGCATCTGTTAAATGGTTGTGGAAACTTGCAATGGGAGGAATAAATGATTTAGTAGTTTCATGTCCTGTAAGTCATGAAGTTCTGAAGAAGGAAATGTAGAGAAAAGGTGGGTGAAGAGAGAGAGTGGGTAATGTGATTGGGCTATAAAGATTTTGAAATAAGTGGTGTATAAAGTGTATTTCACATATTGATTAATGATATGATGCTAATATAGTTTGTTATTTTACATTATATAAAAATATATATCATTGCATATATATGTTGCCACTTATTTTTACACTTGACATTTTTGAGAAATTAAATCCAATATTTGCACATGCATTTTAAACTAGATTCTCTATGATTTTATCATCCTGGATATCCTTATTTATAAAATGACGTGAGTACACATGGAAATACATGCCTAGACAGTTCATCTTTGTAAAAAAAGCCATCCCACACTCCCTTAAAAATTCCTTCATGAATCTCAAACATAGAAAACAGGCAATCATACTTTTGTTTGATTTAGAAGAAATATTGCTGAGTGAGAGCTGAATAAATTATGTGCTTATGAACAGTGATTCAGTCAAATAGAGACCTTCACCCTACCTGAAAGTGTTTCTGAGTGCCAAGGTGTTGCCCTATAAACACTCAAGGAGTCCTCTTACCTCACATTGATAGTGTCAGGGTTCTGTCACTCTGTCTAGTTCATTTCTTGGTTTTGTGACAGAACTCTGACACTCCTGTTTTTGTCTTGTCTTTGTCTGAGCACACGGTTTCGACTATGTGCGGTGCGTGGTATTTGGAACCCGGCACTTCACAATTCTAGTTTGGCTTCAGTTCTGTTTCGGGATTCGGACATTCATGCTCCGCGTGTTTTGTTGTGTGAGCGTGTGGTTTCGAGTTCGCTCGGGCCGTACGCTCTTCTGTCCGTGAGTATTGTTGTGTTCTGTGTAGCACACAGCTTGTTTTACACTGGCTGTGTGCTTTCATGTTGTCATGTTTTGTGTGAACACATGGCTTATGAGTGTTCTCATTAGCTGTGTGTTCATGTCTCGTTTTGTGTAAGCACATGGCTTGTGATTTGTTTTACTGGCCATGTGCTTGCGTTCTAGTCATGTTTGGTGTGAGCACATGGCTTGTCATGTATGTTTCCTTGTGCCATGTTTCCTGTCGATTGTCTTGCCCCACCCATCTTGTTACCTGATTATTGATTAATTTGCCCCATCTTGTTAACTGCTTTGTTTTCTCTCCCTATTTATACTCCTTGTGTTTTCAGTCCTGTGCTGGTTCATCGTCATAATTCTACCTTGTATGTTCCTCCTGTCTGTTTTCAAGTAAAGTCAAGTCTGTCTTGTTTTTGTTGTTTGTTTTATTTTATTAATAAAGCCCTTGTTACCTGCACTTGAGTTCTCGCCTCATCTCCTCAACCCAAAACCCTGACAGATTGAGTCTAAGGGCCCTATTTTAATGGGTTAAGTGCGTGGTCTAAAGCGCAGGGCGCAAGTTCACTTAGGGCGTGTCCGAATCCACTTTTGCTAGTTTAACGATGGGAAAAATGGTTGGTGTGTGGCGCATGGTCTAAAAGGGTTGTCCCTATTTATTAATGAGTAATGGGTGTGTTTTGGGTGTAACGTGAAATAAACCGACCAGAGTCTCATCTCCCATTCCCTTTAAAAACCAGACGGAATTTTCAAGCGGAAAAACAACGCTTCTTCAGAGAGGAAACGGATATGCTCGTGCGCGAGGTTAAAGCTGTGTGTGTGTATAAGAGGTTAAAGCGCGCAAACAGACCATCTACCGGACAAGCCGGATTCCATCATATCTTTACACAATATTAATCTTTTACATTGTAATCCTTTTATTTTTAATATTTGGCTATTTTGTGTGTTGCTGCGCGTCCCTGTGTGTGTAAAAAGCAGAGTGTACGCGCATTGTGGACTCGCCTATAGGCGCACATTACTAACGTGCTCTTTAAATTACAAAAAAAATATTGCCCCATTGACTTTAGACCAGGTTTCAGTTGACAATAGCGCAGTCTATTTGAGTTGCCTCAAAATAGCAGCACGCCAACAATTTTCAGACTAGCACACCTATGGGTGCACAAATGGGCGCAAATGCATTTGCTATTTAAACAACGTGGCGCAGGGCCCTAAATGTGAAAGCTTAGTTCCTATGATTTCTATCATACTTGTGGGAGTTTAACCAGCACTTACATAAGAGCCTACAGTATAGACCTTATGTTGTCCCACCCCTTTTTTCTGGTTTGTATTTCCACAGCATAACGGTAAGATCTTAAGGATTTATGATTTTTTGAAAATCTGTTATAACATCCGCTTCAAACATTACAATGCTCATAATAACTCTCATTAACTCTACAATGAGTAAATCCACTTCACCAGCTAATTACTCTTTGACAGCGATGCCATAGAAATATACAGAACTACCGCAAAAACGGAAGTTCAACCACAAAATCCTAAAGATGGCAGCGTGCTTGTTTCTTTGGCGCATAAGGTCTATAGATCTCCATTTGTCACTTTACTAGCCAGTAATCACCAAGCCAACTGAACCTCGACTAATATATTAAGAGGATATAATAATGGTTGCAAGGTTTCAATGAGGCATTTGCGAATCCAATTCACATAAACGAGTGAACTCAACCCTAAATTATCTTAAGTGGTACATGACACTCAACCCTCAAAGGATGTCTGTTTAACTTTCACTTCGATTTCTTTGAATGTGCTCTTAAAAGAGTTGTCATGGAAATCGACAAATATTATGCCAGCGCTTGTAGGTGAAGATCATTTCCTTGCAACCTTGTCTACTTGAGACTGGCAGTTGAAAGTTTACAATCCTTTCAGTATCAAAAGCAATTATAAAACTATGCATGTAATGTTTTTTAGTCTCCTTTGCCAATTCAAAACCTCAGTGTTTTTGAGGATGCCTGGTTAAATCTCATGAGGCTCTCTGAGTGTGTCTGCATTATCAAGTATCCCACACACATTTCCAATATAATCTAAGCACGATAATCTAAATCTACATGAGAATAGTGTATCCTGGAACTTAAAGGGATAGTTGACCCAAAAATGAAGATTCTGTCTACATTTACTCACTCTCATTTTGTTCCAGACTTGCATTTGACTTCCGAACCTGACTTACTTTCTTCTGTAGAACACAAAAGAAAATCATTTGAATAATTTCAACTGCTTATGTCCATTACAGGAAAGTCAGTGGGTTCCGAAAATACACAGACTTTCACTGCATGGACAAACACTTCATGTTTAGTTGAACTATCCCTTTAAAAGAAGAAAACAAGAGTGTCTCCATCCATACTCAGCCCTTCAAAGTCTTAACCTCAACACACGCTGACGCCACTGTTGAGAGCTTTGGCTTCACACTCAAGTTGTCATAAAACTCAATGACATCAGCTGAGAGTTCCCACATCATAGTATGAGAGTGATTTCATATGGTCTCATGGTCCATATGAGTCCATTGTGTCTAATGCCTCACCAAGATTTTTTTCTTTTTGCCTATAATGCAGTAAAAATAGAATTATTTATATAATAAGAAACATCGCTCTGAATGGAGCTTTAATGTTGCTAATTCAAGCAAGAAGCTCTCAGTAAGCCAATGGCAGACTGTGAAACTGCTTGGATGTGCAAAATGATACGTATTACACTTCAGATTCTTCAGACACACAGTATGCTGCTGTCTAAACAACATCACCAACGCTACACACCAATTTCATCTGTTCTAGCTATATAGAACAATCATTGCGGTTTGTGTCCTTATTACATTGACACTTGGCATGCTGTTCTGAAGTGTTCAAAATAAAACACATTACATGACACATAAACACATAAAACACATTAACACGTCTTACATTGAATCAAAATAAGACTCGTCCACAAATCAAGACAAATATAATCTTATAAGCAACAAAAATACAAGGTTTGTATCCTTTGTACCCTTATGACGGATTGAATGGCAAATGGCCGGTGTTGGGCTTGTCAGTAGGAGGCATGTAAAATTAGTTTAGAGTCCTGCACAAGCTCTGTATTTCACAGCAGTAACGCTATTAGATCTCTGTGCTGGCAAGTCTGTGCAGACATAGCCATTTATCAAGAAGGTGCGAACATCTTCCTGTCTATCACAGCCCACACTTGGTGTAACACATCCGTCAATTATATATTGAGCCATGTACATATAGGCAATATCATATCTGGTTGGTCGGCTCCAACAGCACAGGAACTTTTCACTGTTTGCATCACTCCACTTTTCCAGGTTTGTAATTTCCAGACAGTTGGTGCATTAGTGGTGGGCATTTTGCAGTGACCATATCTGCAGGTTACATTGTCAACTGTAGATTGACTGTCTTTATGAGTGAGTGTTTGTGATTCGTTCAAAAACACTGATTAATTCAGAATGAAACAAGTGGTTGCGTCTGAAATCACCGTGTAAGTACTCTCCGTGTAAGTACTTCTTTTGAATAAGTAATTGCTTAGCAGCTGTTCAAAATGTGTGTTAAGTAGTATGAATGTGTGTATGTATGTAATCCAGATGTACTACATCATGTTATAATTATCATGTGACCTAGTTCACTAACATTCACAAATCCTCTCCCATCGCCTCATGGGATAGTAAGGTATCGATCGCATGCACACTTTGGAAGTAAAAGGCAATATGGGTACTATTCAAACATTATATTGTTTTATGAATACAATGATTTCCGACATACTACTCTTTTCATGTACTTATTAATGCCTACTAAAGAGTGATTCAGATGTAGCCATGGTTGATTGAGTCATTGAATCATTCACTCGACCAATTCATTCAAAAGCACGGATTATTTCAAGAAGGAACACCAGCTACACTCTTAAAGAATTAAGTTTTGTTATTTTTATTTTTTATTTTTTTGGCATTGATGGTTCCACAAATAACCTTTAAACTCCATGGAACCTTTCCATTGCACAAAAGGTTCTCCATAGTAGGGAAAATGTTCTTCACACTAAGAAAAAAAAAGATGTCACTGCGAAACCCCTCTTTCAGAACTTTAATTTCTATAAGCGTACTGTGTGTTATGAGCAACAGCTTTGGCTTTATTTCAAACTATTTTGTTGGTGGAGGAAAATAGACAAAGTAACTGGAAACATTGCATCTAAAACATAAAGGACTCAGTATAACTGTATTGGTTATCACACTGCTATATAAAAGTCACGTTAAGACTCTGACACTCATCCTTTCTGATGTGAACATTCTCAATTGTTAACATGGGCGTCGAAAAATGTTCACTGTTCAAGCCGCATGTGATTATATGGCATGAAACAGGCATTATTTCTCAAAGTTACTCGATTGGTTAGTTTTTTTTCTTAAGTAAAAGCAATTTGTAAAAGTGGACACTGAGCTGAGTAGTCACTGTTAAAGAGCCACCATCAGTGATTCTACGACCAGTTAAAAGTGGATATAAATTTTACTAGCTGTTGCAGGTTAAGTACTGTGGCAAAGGTGACCCCCCAGTCATCGCTAACAACGGCTTTTCAGGAAAGCAGCTCTAACCATGAGCCCAGCAGAGGTCAAAGGGCAGGACATCTGTGAAAGCAGCCTCTGACCTCCATACAGAGCTCAATGGAGACAATAAGATCAGGTTTCTGACTGACTACACCATCAGAAGGCTGCTCTGCATCTGTCTTCTCTATTCTTCACTGTATTTGTACTATTTTTGTGCTATACCTTTTTTTTGTTTCACTTTTGCATCTCAATATCAATCTAATATCTTATGTACAGTATTTAACTTTCTTTGGTAGACATAGTATGTCAAGACATAGTATTTAGTTGTCATTAGGCTAAATATATTCAGATATTCATTAAAGGAGTAGTTTACCTTAAAACTGACTTTTTGGTCTGTTTATTACAAATATGTTGTATGCTCCATAAGTTTGGCGTCAGTAAGATAACATGATCTAGGAGTTGTAAGAACCACTTTTATGACTTTTATTTTTTTAAACGCTTTTAAAGACATTGTTTTTACAGACACTGATTAATGTGTAAAGCTAAAGCCATACAAAGTGCATTCAATTAACATTAATTCACTGATATCACAGAAGAGCACTAGAGGATTTCAAGAATCCGACGTCAACATTAACTGTCAGGAAAAGCATTCGGGGACCCTAAAGCGTGTGTACATGGTGTTAAACACACATAAAGGATTTAAATAGACCAAGATGGACAAATACATCTCCATTTTGAAAACATTCCAACTGTCCCAGACGTAACGTGGGGATCACCATTTCGTCTCCACTATCCCAGCTGCCCATCTACATTTCACAGGGAAGTCAACAGCGTATGCATGTACCCTTTCAACTTGGTGTCATCCTGCTTGCCGTTCTCAGCTCCCGTCTTCAGTAAGAATTATAGGTCACAACTGCTTCCTCTCATAGGTTCAATCAATAGCATGACCCTCTGTTCTTGGGGGTTTTCATGAAAGCTTTATAAGGATGAACAGAATCACCCCTTCCCCCAGTTAAGAAACCTGTCCCTTGAGGCGTGGGCTTGGGCTTATTCAAGACTTCCACCCGCCTGTCAGATCTTAAGGGACGTGTCTTGCTGTGTTGAACAAACAGATGTGTTCTATGTCTATCATCAGGAATAAAAAGACCATATGCTGTCCTGGCCTAAAACCTGACATGTTAAAACGGCTTCTTGATGTACATCGGTTCTGTTCCCGTCCCCGTCCACTGTTTGATTGATAGCCACAGTTCCTGTGAGTTGTGTGAGCTGAATCGTCTACGACAGAGCAAAGGCTCCTGGGGACCCAGGGGTCAAAGTTCAAGCTGGGCTCTCTGCGCCGTTACACTTCAACGGTGCGTCTCAGAAGATCTGTGCAGAGGGAGAGGTCACTTGTCACCCCATAAGGTCACTGTGAGACAGCGTAGGCCATACACACAAATTCCTTTCCTTTTACAAAGTTGTGACTAGTATTAGTGGGTCTTAGACAACATGGCTCAAGGTCAATATGGACTTCTTGTCCACCTGTCCTGCTCAAAAGAACATGCAGAAATCAATCAACGTGATGTTTAGATGTTAAACACAATGCAGTTGTTTGCATTCCATGTCACTGAGATTAAGGATGCATTGATAAGACTGATAAGATGATAAGTATTTTCATGATATGGCTCTATATGAAATATATAACATGTAAATATATTCTATAATTATTTACATAGTTTAGATATATTACTGTTCAAACTCTACTGCTTGGGGTCAGTACATTTTTTAAAAAGAAATTCATACATTTATTTCGCAAGGACGCATTAAATTGATTGAAAATAAAGACATTTATAATGTTATATCAGATATTAAGCAGCACAACTGTTTTAACATTAATAATAATAATAATAATAATAATAATAATAATTCATTACATTTATATAGCGCTTTTCTCAGCACTCAAAGCGCTTTACATAGAAGGGGGAATCTCCTCAACCACCACCAATGTGCAGCATCCACCTGGATGATGTGACGGCAGCCATATTGCACCAGAACGCCCACCACACATCAGCTTATTGGTGGAGGAGAGTGAGAAGCCAATTAGCAGATGGGGATGATTAGTAGGCCATGATGGACAGAGGCCACTGGGCAAATTTGGCCAGGATGCCGGGGTTACACCACTACTCTTTCGAAAGACATCCTGGGATTTTTTGTGACCACAGAGAGTCAGGACTTCGGTTTAACGTCTCATCCGAAGGATGGTGCCCTTTGACAGCATAGTGTCCACATCACTATACTTCTTCCAGCAGCAACCTGGTTTTCCTAGGAGGTCTCCCATCCAGGTACTAACCAGGCTCAACCCTTCAGTGGGCAACCAGTCTTGACCTACAGGGTGATATGGTTGCTGGCCAATAAGAAATGTATATTAGGCAGCAAATCAAGATATAGCAAATCAGCATAATAGAATGATTTCTGAAGGATCATGTGACACTGAAGACTTGGGTAATGAGTAATGAATTCAACTTTGCCATCACAGGAATAAATTACATTTTAATATTAAAATAGAAAATAATTATTTTATATTGTAATAGGCTACTATTTCACAATGTTACTGTTGTGTGCTGTACTTTTACTCAAATAAATGTATCCTTAGCATAAATAAGAGAATTCTTTCAAAAATATTAAAAAATCTTACCGACCCCAAATTTTTTAATTGTATTGTATATTTATTAGTTGTTATAAATCTTTATAATAAAGGATTTGCTCACATTTTAGATAAACAGTAGGGCTGGGTATTGACACAAATTTCACAATTCGATTCGATTACGATTACGATTCGATTCGATTCAATATTTATTATTTTGGATATCAGGTACAATACATGGAAAATTTTCTTAAGGAAAACAAATCTCTTAACTAATGCTGTAAACTATGGGAGTCAGTTGTAGCCTACTAGGCTTCATTAATATAAACATTTAAATGGTGGCTGTCATAAAATTTTGTCAGATTTATTCAAACATGAATTAAATATTGAAGAACATTTAAAATTATAATTAATATGAAATATGGTGCATATATTAGCAAAATGCTCCTCTCTAAAGTAAATATTTATAGCTGACTAATGAGTTTATGGTCACTGGATATGGTTTTTCTGAGGTAAATGTGACGTTACATGACATTGTTTACAAGCCGTTTTCCTGAGGTCTTTCCACGGTTGAAACACTGATTGAGCGATTCCATGTGACGATACGGACTTCGATAAGTTGTACTCTATCTTTTAACACACTTTCAGATGCTCATTCATGTTTATTTCGCGCTGTAACTCAGTAACTGGTATTATTAAGGCGGAAGAGAAGATCATGTGCGCTCAGCGCTGCTGCTTCTTTTGAGCTGAGCTGCGCCAGAGCAATCTCACACCACAGCACCAAACGGACGTAATTTGAAATCTGAGACTTTGTTTCATATCAGTAGTAACAAAGCATAAAGATTATTGCGATGTATTGGATGGGATGCGCGCTACAATGTTCCATTCATTCATCAACTGAAAACAGGATGACTAACTGATTCTTGGAATTTAAGAATCAATATCGGTTCGTAAAAATGAGAATCGATTAAAATCGAGAAATCAATGCTTTTAACCAGCCCTACTAAACAGCCAATATCCTAATAATATGCATGCTAATAAGCAACTAGTTAATAGTGAGAATTGGACCCTAAACTTAAGTGTTACCAAAGATTCATATTTTAAATTACTGTGCTGTTCTCTTCAGAAACAAAGCAAAAAAAAAATCCTGCAAATTTTTGTCAACATGCACAAGCATGAATCCATCTGAAAATGTCACAGGTGTCTTTGTGTAGGGGCAACTGTGTGTCATCCCTACATCCTCACGAAGGCATTATGTTGATGCCTGTCTATAAGGGTAAGTTTGAGCTGATCGGAGAACAAGCCCTGGATCTCCAATGTTTTGTTTTCCCAGTGAGAGGCCCGGATGGAGGAAAGGGTCTGTGTGTAGGCCATAAGCCCACAGGAAACAAAATCAGGAAAAAGATCAGCAATCCCAACATGATGCAGCGAGTTAGCGGAGAACTCCGCACCAGAGCAAATCCCACCGACAATGAGCGCGCTCTGAAAACAAGCCTTCAAAATATGACAGCAGTGACCAGCAGCATCATACTAAACATACGAAAGAATTCACATCTTTTCCTCACTTTAACATCTCAAAGTAACTGCATGTCTAAAAGCCTAAAAATCAGACCAGGTGCTTCAATGGTCAAAATTTGTGCCATATAATCAGTTAAGACCCATGTCACAGCAGCCCCACCCCCAGCTCTTGTCGACTAATGCGATAGGTAGTTGAGGCAATTTTAAGGAATAGCATTAGGATAATGTGGATTTGAGGGCAATATTGATTGGATAAAGGAGGGATGTCAGATGAATGTCAGGTATTGTGAAGGCTGATAAAGGAGTAATCCGTGGACCATGAGGAGGTCAGTCATTAGCCATGTGGAACGCTGATCCATAGAGGTGGAGAGGGGCCATTAGGCACACATCAGTGCCCATCCCTGCTCCCCAATTCCATGTGCTGGTACAGACACCAAGAGAAAAAAAAAGACAGAATGATGGAAAGGAGAGGTGTTCAGAGGGTATAGAGGACCGACGGGGAATAAACAAGGGTTCATAGGATCATAGCTTCACACGGTCTCATACTGCCAAATGACTACTACTAGACTTCATGAAACTTCATGAAATTAACTAAACTATTACCCGCATTGGAGGGTGCCATTCCTGTGCAAGCTACTAAGACAAAATAAAAAAGAACCTTGCAAGCGCTAACAAGCACAGCTGAAGATAGCCAACTTCAACAACAATAATCTAAAGAACTAAAAATGAAAGTTGCAAGAAAGAAACAGATTTTAAACAATGATTTTGATTACTGTCAGTGGTGTGATGAATAAAGAAGGTATTTAGGTGTATCTCCAACTACAGCCACTTTTGGCCAAGCCAGACCAGGGCTGTGGGACAGTCATTATTCTTTGAAAAATGAACTTGAATTAAATTTCACGCAATAAATATAGAAATGGTTGCATGTTTATTTTTACTATTTGTTTAGATTATCATCGTTTTCAACATAATAATTCCTATTTTATCATGGATTTTCATTCATTCCATGGTCTCAAAAGTCTGAAACAAGAAAAAACTAAATCCATATATAAATAGACAAATAAATTAAGGCATTAAACGGCACAAATAAGTTATGGCATTATGGCATTATAAAAACGGTCTAAAACTGATTTAATGTGATATTCAAATAACATAAATTACAAAAAAAATTAAAAAAAGTTATGTTAATTTTAATAAATTCAAACCCTGGGAAAGAAAAGTTTTTTGGAAATAGGCTCATTTTACAACTCCCCCAGAGTTAAACAGTTGAGTTTTACCGTTTTTGAATCCATTCAGCCGATCTCCGGTTCTGGCGGTACCACTTTTAGCATAGCTTAGCATACATCATTGAAGTGAACAAGACCATTAGCATTTCTCTCAAAAAAATGACCAAAGAGTTTCGACTTTACTGCCGTACCATGAGTGCAGCAGGCGTAATGATATGACGCAGCGCCTGAAAATAGGCTACCTTCCGTCAACATAACCAACGTGACAACCTGCTTGCACAGGGACCGTTGGAAGCAGGCGGCAAGGAAGTCGACCGGAAGTTGAAGCCAGCCGCGTGCCACCATCTTGTAGCAGAACTTCACCTGCAGTTAGCATCCCATTGACTCCCATTCATTTTGGCGTCACTTTGACAGCGAATAACTTTACATCTGAGGCGTTTGAAGACTCCATTTGTCCATTATTTATTTCTAAAGAAACACGACAATGTATAAAATGCTCCATTACCTTGTAGCTTATGTTATGGCCCCGTAGAAGCAGTTTTTGTAAAAGTAGGCTAACGATTGGGTCATAACCACGCGACTCTCTGTCGCACAGTAGAGAGATTACCGTATGGACAGGAGGAAAAGCTCGCGGGCAATCGGGGGGACGTGGAGGCAAAATGACAAAATAATTAATCAGAATACCTAGCAAAAGTTGCTCCTGCTCCAAGCTCATGGACAATTCCTACTCACACTCTCCGTCTCTGCAAGATTCGGAAGGGAATGATTCAGATTTCTCTTGGCACAGCTACTAGAAGACAGACGGGTTGCTCACGTGGTCCGTGTAACGCTTTGCTCGGTTTGAGTCTGCGCGTCAGGAAAGGAAGTGCTAAGAAATCGCTAAAAATGGGCTTCACTTGTCTCATTTGAGTTCGAATGGGGTCGCTGTGTCCATTTCTTTTACTGTCTATGGTTGGAAGTTACCGAGCTGGGGACTATTTTCAGGCGCTGCGTCATATCATTACGCCTTGCTCCACTCATGCACTCTTTACGGCAGTAAAGTTTCTTGATTATTACACAGGAATGAGAGTATAGTTCCTAGCCATATCAGCCTAGAAAATCGCAACTTTACATTTTCCATCGGTCTTAGTGCACGATGTAACTACAGAAGAGTCAAGTTTTAAATAGGAAAAATATCGAAACTCTTTGGTCATTTTTTTGAGAGAAATGCTAATGGTCTTGTCCACGTTAATGATGTATGCTAAGCTATGCTAAAAGTGGTACCGCCAGAACCGGAGATCGGCTGAATGGATTCAAAAACGGTAAAACTCAAATGTTTAACTCTGGGGGAGTTGTAAAATAAGCCTATTTCCAAAAAAAAGTATGCCTTTAAGTTGAAGAGACACATTTATATTGTAGAAATGTGCATTCCTAATAGATTCATCTTTCTTGGTGAGCTTACATCCAAATAAGTCCGATTTTAATTCAATTTATTTTAAAGATCTTCTACAGTTTGCTGAATGGACAGGAATCGTGAATCAACTTTTGGTAAGCATAACTGCACTGATAGCTTGACTTTGATGGGGGACCTGTGCTAGTCCCACAGGGCACACATAGGGCCAGGGACCACCTCCCTCTGCTGTCCACCGAGGGAGAGTCACACAGCCACATTGTCCTGCATTGTCACTGGATGACATCACTGACTGATTTATAACACTGGCTCAGAAAAGGATTCTTTGTGTCCATACAATACGCCTCTAAATGTATGACACCCCATTAATTGGCGTGCTCACAGAGTATTTGCATAGACGGATTGGTAATGATTAAACATACGGCCCACCTCCTGCTAAACTGATTGGTCAGGATAGACATGGATGTGCTTCTGATGCACAGTTGGTTGAGTAACAGCAGCATTTATGCGCTTAGTGTAATCGGCTGCCTGAAATATTGCCTGTGCATGAATATGCTTCCACTATTGGCAACTTGACAAGTATTTCTGAGTAACTTTGATTGCCAGCCTCAAGCTATGCATGTCCAAGCATTATTTGAAGAAACCAAATTCTACATTCAGGCTTTTTCGAGTACTTTCCCAGTGCCTCACATATTATCCCATTACCACAACATGACTGTGTCTAGTCCTAGTAGTCATTAATAATTGTAAAAAACAATAAGATTCCCTTAAGCTTAGGAATACAAACAAGATGTGTGTCTGTTTCTCTGAACATGTGACAGAGGCCCGGCAGGGGGCAGCAGGAGGCAGTGTGGATTTGAAAGGATTCAACCAGAAGCACACAACTGACAACTCATGAAACCTAATACCACTGTGCACGCTCTCAAACATACGACACACACACAAACATGCTCAAACGACTGGCTTTGTTCCATACTGCCGGGCACACTCAAACTTGGTTTCACATAATGATGCAGCTTCAGGGCAGTAAAACCTTCAGCTTCATCCACATCTACACCCTCGTCTGCTGGTGTTGCCTGGACTGGCACGGCTATAACAATTACAGACAGCCTGGCTTCTGTTTCTTTGAAAGAAGTCCAGAATGGTTATGAAGCATTAAAAATCAGCAATAATAGACACTTTTCAATGTTCAACAAAGGCTAGAAATTACCCAGAGTTAAGGGCAAAAATCGCCTGCATTTTATAATATTCTATTAGGCCTATGTTGTTATGTTTTCAGTGACACCGCAATGACCTAGCGGTCAAATATCTGTATTTGCCCTCACAAGCCAGTGTTGAATGTGCTGAAAAAATAAAATAAAAACAAAATAAAAAGGATTAGTTAATACTGGATGTTGAGTATAGGGATTAGGGATAATGGCACATTTAATTAATAGAAATTCATATAATCTATTATTCAGATACTGTTGACCCCAAGTTGCTGATGTGGTAATCATTAATGAATTGTTTAGTTCTTCTTGAGTGAAACATTAACTCATGATTATCTGTGAATTAGTTAAGTCTGAAGAAATACATTATAGTGCACTCGTATTGTGAAGTGTTCCTGACAATAGAGCTGTATCATTTAACATTTAATGTTACTTAATTTTAACATTTAATCTATTCTATCAGAATGTTTGTGTTATGTCTTTTAAATTATTTACAGCTAATTTTGTATTTTGTATCCATCCAAAACATTTTTTGAAACAACCATAATGTTTTTAAATGAATTAATTTTGATTGAAATTCATTTCAAGCATCTTGACATCAATGGCTAGTGTTTTGTTATATATGTTTACATTTTACTTTGTTTTGTTATTTGTTATTATACTTTTTTTTACATGTTAATATATATATATATATATATATATATATATATATATATATATATATATATATATATATATATATATATATATATATATATATATATATATATATGTGGGGGGGGGGAATTATTAGCAATTATAGCAAGTATTATTATACTTTTTTTTACATGTTAATATATATATTTATATATATATATATATATATGTGGGGGGGGGGGGATTATTAGCAATAATGATATAGAGATTCCAGTAGAACTCTTTTATTTAAGTGTCAATGTTTTTGCTCAATTCCATTTATCAGGATGTAAAAATATATATATATATATATTATATATTAAACACCCTGAAAAATGGAATTGAACAAATGCCAGGGGACAAACATTGACACTTAAATAAAAGAGTGCTACTGGAATATCATTATTGCTAATAATTTGTAGAATATCCTAAAATTAGACAGGAGTTATAAAAGCTAGATGGAGTTTGAATTAAATGGGAAAGCATAATGTTTTCTCTCCAACTATACTTCCAGTAAATCTACCGTCTTTTAAATACCGCACACAGAGCCAACTGCAGGCTCCAATGTTGGCGCATTCTCCTCCATTTGAGAACTGACTGCTGTTGCGTCTTCCTCCATGCTCTAAAATGGTGCTATAAAAGAGGTCTATATCCTATTCTTATCTTGCTCAGAAATCTAGTCACCCCACAACCTAGTTACTAGTTTTGGAGAAGCCCTCCCAATGACTGTTCAGCATTAAATCCCACCCACTCTTATCTTCCAGGCAATTCTGCTGCTGTGGTGCCAAATCCCTTCTTGCTCAGCCCAGCCCTAGGACCACAAGAGTTTTTCCCACCTTTTATGGGATCAACACCTTATTTACCCTGTTATTTATTTAGAGATACTTCCGGCCTCCGTCTTGGCAGCATCACCTTATTAATTCTTCTGAGCAACTGAGGCGGGTACATGATATCCTCTTTCTTCAGCGTCAAAGATAACCATGCCTTGAGAGCCCAAAGACTCAAATCCAACTCGACTTATGTTTGTGGTGCTGCCCGCTGAAAAGTGCTGTTGACATCAGTCTACAATGATGCAAATTTACAATGGAAAATGGTATCCCTTTAGTGTATTACAGATTAGGATGTTAATCTAAGCAAATGTAAATATTCATTTCATTTGAATTTACAAAGCCAGAATGTGTCTTCAATTTCAGATCCTGTAAGAGTAATACAGTGGCAAAGTTACAGTATATTGTCAACTTTTAAAATGTGTAGAAAAAACACAAAAACTAAGGTTTTGATTCAACTATTTGCAGACAGTCAAAAGTTGTAGAGATTTATAACATTTCACATTGCGTGTACAGTATATATAAGATAACACTCTAAAGATAAGAAGTGATAAGATAAGACAAGTGTAAGGTTTTCACCACTCACCAAGGCAATTGTTTGATCAACAATAAAGTAATAACAGTAAAAAATATTATATATATATATATATATATATATATATATATATATACAGGGTGCGATTTGTGAAAAAAACAGAGGGGGGGATGTTTTGAAACATTTTTATTCATAAAAATAAACCATGAGAACATGAACTTCATTCACTGCATTTGCTGCTCTGGACCCTTATTTGTTCCCAGCTAGCTAGCTAGAGTTTTCGCGCTGAAAAATTAGGCTACATAAATATTTAGGCTACTTGGTGACATTCTGAAAAGCCGTACATGGATCAAAGCTAATGGACAGGATCAGATAAATATACTATAATATAGATAATAAACTTTAAAAATATTTATTTTGTTTAAAAAATATTCTATATTCTAAAACCTTGTTGAATTAGAGTTGTAGCCTACTAGGCCTACTCCTAGGCCATCCAAAGTTCATCCAAAGTTCATTCATGTTTATTTTCTGTGTTCATCATTGTCCACGTTTTTTTTTTTTTTTACATTTCTTCATTCGGATCCATTTGCGATCCATTTCATTCTGAATAAACAAACAAGACAGTTACCATGATTTGTCCTTGTTGCATTATTAATTAAGATAATAATTAATAAATGAACGCACAATTATCCGTGAACTTGATAAATGTTGCAGATATGTTTTACTATGCACAAACAAATGCCTTTCAACTTGTGTGTAAAATTCAGAAGCAGTAAATGAATGTGCAGAAATTTGTACAGAGATTCTGTAGGCCTACTATGTGTTGTAGCCTAGCCATTAAATAATAAATTTAATAAATAAATAACTAAATAAATTTAGTTGCATATTTGTTAAAATATTATAATGTTTTTTTTGTTTTTTTTTTTTCATCTATGTTGATTATGAAAAGTGAACAGCACGAAGATAGGATGTGCAGTATATCGGGAGACTTGGAGTGGGTCAGACATGATTTTGACCACTTCATTAAGTTTTGTTTTGTAGAAAGCCTTTCTTTAAAGTGAATTTCGTTTTGTATAAATTGTATCTTAATTTTAATACATTTTTCATCAACGAATTGCATGTATTTAAGAAGCAAATATAGCAGACATAGGCTATAGGCTAATCATGGAGGCGCCCGCGCGCCCCGGTCACTTGCACTGCGCATCTCATCATAAATTAACCGAAACTCAGTGTATGCCTCACACAGAGAATATTAAGAAATATATCTAAAGAAAGCTTGAAATGTCTTTAAACGAAACAATTTAAAACGAAAAGAAATAGGCAACACTCTGATGTAATTCATGCATTTCTCCATATATGTGCATTCACTACGGAGATGGCGATCGTCAACTTCATCTTTGCTTCATCTCAACTTCCCTGGCGCCACCTGGTTATAACGGCCCACGTATTAAAAAAAATGTGTGTAAAACTTCTCTCTCTGGGCGGGTTTAAATCGGGCTCGGGCTCATGATTACAGTTAACGTGTCGGGCAGGGCCGACAAAGTCAATTCGCCTCATTCGGGCTTCGCGTCTACCGCGCCGCAGGACCTCTAGACGCGCGTAAACGCGTCTTTACATTGAAATCACTCGCGCCAGAAACTCAAGAGTGAGTGAGTAATCAAAAAACCTTTGCGTTTAGTCTCAATTGAGTAAAACACCGTATGTGTAACTTCGGCCATTCTCAGTGGTGTGACTGGGACACTAACCCTGCTTGTCATCATAGAAACAGATAATCAGATTGTGATTTTTATTCCCGCTTCAGTAATATGCTGAATATACGGCGTAAAAAAAGACCTGCAGCCGTCTCGCAAGTGTTGATAGGCTATTACTCGTGAGGTGTAACCAATCATATAGCGCCGTGGGCGGGAAATTGAGCAAGTCTTCAGAGTGGTGATAGAGGCTGCGCGGAGCCAGTCAAAGTAGCGCATTTTAAAATAAAATGGACTTTAATCAAACCACGGATCCGTGATAAGTTTTGTGATCCGCCTCGCCACTAGTGTAGTAGCACTGATCACTTTGAGGGGGGGATAAATTTATCCCCACTGGGGATAAAAATAATTAAGCAGAGGCAGGGATACATTGACCAGAAAGGGGGAAATCCCACGCATCCCCCCCGGCAAATCGCACCCTGTATATATATATATATATATATATACAAAAACGTTTATGTGAGATGCGATTAATCGATTTGACAGCACTAATATATAGCCCTTGTTGTTATATATATACACTGCATATATTAAAATATAATTAAAAAATATAAAAAGTATAAGTATAATACTTTTGTTTGCACATACTTCGAGATTGTATTCATCATTTACAGGAAAGAAACAAACTTTAAACGAAAAATTCAAACGAACACTTTTTGGCACCATCAAGCATCATCCACTGTGGGTTTGCTTGCCATGTACAGTAAGTAAATCTGTTTGGCAGAAGCAGTCAACACTGGAAGATGTGAATTAAGAGGATGGACCCAATGGCTGTGCATTTTGGCTACTCGACTAAGCATATATTTTATTTATAGAGGACATTTTACTGTCAAAATATAGATTCGAACAGGTTCATTAGCTCTGACAGCCAGTGTCTCGTGGTGTTGAAATTTCCCCTTCTGCCACTCAGGCCCTTCACCTTAAAGGTGCCGCTGCGATGCGTGTCGATGCGCTAACACATCCCTGACAACCACTGCACACCCCTTTATCAAGTGTGAGTCGACAAGCTGCCATCTTACACAAAAAGAGATGCAGAGGGCTAATCATTCCTTGTTTCCACACATGCAGTTATAGGGCTCTCAATTCCACACACATCATCTTCCCTGAAGCCCTCTGCATCCCCTCTGGGTCTTTCTCATAGCCACTGGTTTAGGACTGGCTGCTACCGGCTGTGACAAGACTGCTGGTGGTAAGGTGGGCTGGGAGGTTGGGGGTAGAGGAACAGCTGCAGTCACAGGACAAACAGAAGCTGGAGGACGCTGGTCTACCCTGACCACAACCAGACACCACCAAAAGCAGTGCCAGAAAAGACAACTGGCATCGCATCGCAAGAGCCCAACTACTGTTATCTGGTGCAGTGGGAACAAAACCCTTGCATGTTGGCGAGTTTTGCCAGTAGTTAACATGTAAAAATACCAAAATGTTGCAGATATTGACTGGAATTAATTCTGAGGCTAATATATTATTCAGGCTAACTGCTAACACCAGTTTTATTCAAGCTAAGACTGGGAAGGAAGCACTTGCTAAAAAGAAGTACACTTAAACACATAGGCTACTTTTAAAAAGAGTGCTTATTATATACTTTACATGTGCTTTAGTATGTTAGGCAACCCATCAAAATTGTTCTTCTTTGAAGCAACATAAAAGATTATTAAAACATAACGATATTTTAAAGTAAAACTTTTAATCTAATATTATTTCAAAGTCCACTTTTTAAAAGTGTACTTAAGTGTGTTATGAAATGTTAAAGGGGACATATCGTGAAAATCTTACTTTTTCCGTTTTTAAGGGCTATAAGTCCCCGGTGCATCTACCAACCCCGAAAACTGATTTTGCTCCCCTCTGACGTAGGAAAGGGATCTTATTATAATATTACTGCCCCTCAATCTGCACGTTTCCACCCACGGCGCCGCCATTTGGTTTTCGCAAGCGACAACAGTGTAAAGCCCCATTCAGACTGCCAGCAACACGCAGGGACAAAGCACATGATCCCATTCATTTTCAATGGAGCACTAGCGACACGAACGACAGTGACCGTAGGCGACAGAATGTATGGGCGTGTCAAGCAACGCGAGACAAGCGACAAAAGTTCAGAAATTTTTATTTTATGCAAATGAAAAGCGAATTTCGACTGTGGAGCTCACGTCACCATCTGCAGCCATGACAGGACAGAGTTTATAAAGTTTATATTTATGAATGTAAGCATGTGTAGCCTACTCAGTTCACATGAAAAGAAAGAGACAGAAAAGAGAGAAGCTAGAATCAGTGAACGCACATTAATACTGACAAAATTACCAGGTTTGGGATTAATTAAAATCATGTCGGTTGAAGAGCACGGCATAGGCCTACCTTTAAAATGTTATTAGTTTTATTATAAAACCAATTATTACATACTGAATTGGTCGATGTTTCTCTGAGTTTTCTTTATGTTGGCTTAAAGGGGGGGGGGGTGAAACACTCATTTTCAGTCAATCTCATGTTAATCTTGAGTACCTATAGAGTAGTACTGCATCCTTCATATCTCCAAAAAGTCTTTAGTTTCATTATATTTATAAAAGAAAGATTGGCAGTTCCGAGTCTTTCCGGAAAAAAATGAGCGGCTGGAGGCGTGCCGTGTGGGCTGTGCTTACGCGCCGATAGCTAACAACACACAGACATTTGAAGCAGACAAGCAGTTTTACTCACCGCCTGCGGCAGCGGTTACAACGCACGACCGTGAACCTTTATCATTGTGACTGCTCCATCCTTAAGTATTAGACGATCTGCAAATCCGGCGTCGAACTGGGCTTTGTTTATAAAACAATCATCGTTGAAATGCAGGGAACAAACAGTCTTGCACAACTCCGTTGATGCTCTGGAAAAACAAACTCCATCCACTGGTCCCTTATCGCCGGGTTCTTTGGGAATCTGTGCAGGGATGTCTTGCCCTGGCAACTAAAAACCCACTTCTTTGGTGACACTGACTTCCCTAAAGCCGAGAACAGCGCTGTGATGATGGGCGAACTGCATGCCGCTCTCTTGCTCTGGTCTATGGTTGCGCGCGCGCCCGCGCTCTTCCGATAGAAGTGCCCTTAGGACCCATATAAGGAAATTCCGCCCCATCTGACGTCACACATGCCCATACTCGAAAAAAACTTTCCGAAACTTGTGACAAACCGGAAGGAGCATTTTTGGCAGAGAAATACTCCTTCAAACTTACAATTTAATTTTTTTAACTTTGTCCATGTTTAGCATGGGAATCCAACTCTTTAACAGTGTAAAAAACTCAGTATGCATGAAATAGCATTTCACCCCCCCTTTAAGAAAGCCAGCATATTTGCACAATTATTATTATTATTTATTATTATTATTATGAGAAATTGACTGGTCTGACTCACTTATATCTTTTCTAACTGTTCAGACTTACTTTCCCAAAAAATCCATTGACTTGCATTATCTGAGCAATGAAAGTCATAATACTTAATGCTGTCCACGAGAGGGGGCGACAGGATAATAGTCTTTTCTACTCTCTTTCCCTGTTTGCATCAGTTTAAATAACAAATAAATGCATGAATTTTATTCATAAATAGGCCATGTCTGTGTATCCACTCTCTAGTTTATTTTAAGATATTGCTATTCACACTGGTTTTTGCATTTAATGTTTGTCCATCTGGAACTTTTATTTGTCATGAGCTCTATATTTTAAGATGTAGCCTACTAGAAAAAAAAATATGATTCAACAACACAAACTATAGCCTACAAGTTATCCTGCTTTTTGCCATGGCTTGCTATACTTCCCAGAACAAACAATATTTTCTCCACACGAGATGTTTAAAAACACTGCATGCAGTTTTTGTGAAGACGAGCGCATATCTTACAAAGGTTCCAGTTCTATTTAGGCTATTGTAGTTTGTAATGCTTGTTATGTTCCTAAATTTATATAGGTCTTACACATTTAAACTTCTATCTATCTATCTATCTATCTATCTATCTATCTATCTATCTATCTATCTATCTATCTATCTATCTATCTATCTATCTATCTATCTATCTATCTATCTATCTATCTATCTATCTATCTATCTATCTATCTATCTATCTATCTATCTATCTATCTATCTATCTATCTATCTATCTATCTGTCTGTCTGACTGTCTGACTGACTGAGCTTCCTTTGAGAAAAATAGCAGACCACCTTTTTTAAACTGTTATTTAAAACGGTGGTCTGCTATATTTCACAAAGGAAGCCCATTTGTGTGGTCGTTGATGTCATATGAGAAGGACATTTTGGATATGAGCCTATTGTAAAACTGTAATTGGCTTAAAAATGTGGATTGATCAGTGCAGAGTTATTCCAGACGCCTCCCGGTGCTATTCGTATTGGAATTATGTAATCACAGATTATGAAGAGATGTTTTCAGAGGTGGACAAAGTACACAACTTCCTTACTTGAGTGAAAGTACAGATACTACTGGTCAAATATGACTCCGTTACAAGAAAAAGTTGTAAAGACCGATTTTTACTTAAGTAAAAGTACAGAAGTACTCGCTTTTAAAGTACTTAAGTATCAAAAGTAAATGTCAATGCATTGTTTTATTATTGTTGGATTGTTGTGTGTAATACTTACAGTATCTTATGCCTCTGAATCTATGTCTGCCTTCCTACCCTCATATCAATATCAAATTTATTTCTAGAACACAGTTCCAGTAGTGGGATTGAATGTGAGGTTGACAAAGTGCACTCAATAACGTCCACAATGGTTTCGGACACCCAAATGGCTGTTCCCTCAAATAGTTTAAAGTTTTTTGGCTTTTAGTATGAATATGTTAGTCTTATTGTTATCTATTAGCTAGTGCACCAAAACAATGACAAAATTCGAAACGTTGAAAATGAAAAGCAATTTCAAGTACAATAAAATCAAGTAAAGCACAGATACTCAAAAAGTGCACTTAAGTACAGTACTCAAGTAAATGTACTTTGTTACAGTCCACCTCTGGATGTTTTACACAACAAGGATATATTCCAATTGGGGTGTTGGGTTTTCATGTTTAATGGGAACTTTAGACATAATGATTTTTATACAGTACAAACTGTGTGATCCCCTAACTCTAATGTAACAGTTATGGGTAGGTCATCTACGGACATCTAATGTTACGGACATATTATCATGGTACAGTTCAGCATTGATTTTTATTTCCACTTCCCTTTTATCCAAAGAGATATTTGAACTATTTGCACTGTATTTATCAATGGGAAATACATCATGCTAAAATAATCTTTCATATACTGTGGCTCACATTATTGGGGTCGCTTGCAAGTCGCAGGAGTACGAAATACGTGACCAGCAACATATTTCTGCTTCAAATATTGTGCAAAGTTAACAGTGAGTGGTGCTTTCAGACATTATGCTATTAAGGTACATTTGTCAGTGCCTCACTCGTACTGACTCTTATTCTGCCTGACAGAAAGAAAAGCTCGTAGCTTACTGAAGGCGGAGCGTTTTGACCAATCAGATAAAAGGGGCGTTTCAGCACCCACATGTGCAAATGACATATCGAACCCATAAACCGATTTGTAAACCACAAATGAAAAATGAAAAATCGAGCCAAAATCGAATTTTTCGTTTTTTAAACTAAACTAAAAATCGAATAAACAAGCTGGTTTTGATTTCTCGTTGTTCCATTCCAAACAGGAAATGAAATGATCAAAAAGTACACGGACCACTAGCGACTTACAGCGACAAAGTCGGGAACTGTGTCAACTTGTGTAAAAGTTCAACATGACGGTACATGCAAGTCGACAAGATGAATCAACGTAACTCCACAACAACTACAAAAATGTATCCACTAACCATTCAGAAATGTCCAGGTGCAGTCTAAAAGTTGCACCCTCTTCACGAGTCTGGTTATTTCTGAGATTTTGGATGAATGAAATTAGCCTATTTTGTTATAGCCAGAGTATCCGAAGATCGTGTAAAGGATCGTCCGTCTTCTGAATAGGGGTGGGGAGCAGCGGTTCATTTGCATTTAAAGGGACACACACAAAAACTGAGCATTTTTGCTCACACCCTAAAACGGGCAAATTTGACAAGCAATAAATGATCTGGCTGGGTATTTTGAGCTGAAATTTCACAGACACGTTCTGGGGACACCATATATTTATATTACATCTTGTGAAAAGGGGAATAATATGTCACCTTTAAGTCATGAAAGTGGCCTCATTTTTTCATTATTATTTCTACACAAATATATATAAAATATATAATATTTTAATATAAATATATACTTTTAAGATTTGAACTACATTACAATTTAAAATTCAACACAATTAAGAACACTTCTTTTTTACAAGACGGTAGCGTTTCAATACGTTTTTATTATAATTATGTTGCATACTAATTTTCTACACATTAAAAGGATAGTTCACCAAAAATAATTTTGTATGACACTGTACTGTACTGTTTTTTGTTTTTTTTTTAAGTACGTAAAAAGAATCATTGAAAAGTGTCCATATATGACTGGTGCATTATATACCGGTCTTCTGAAGCCATGAGACAGGTTTGTGAAGAACAGAACAATAGAACTCGTTATCCACTGAAAATCTTGACATCCGACCCTAGATCTCTTCTAGGCACATCTATAAGTTCTCGAAAGAAGTAGTGACGTCTGATTTGTAAATGAATCACTCGTTTGAGAAGGATCTTTTCAATGAATCAGTTAATCCAGTTTTAAAAACAAGATACATTCACAAACCTGACTAATCCAGTTCCTAAGCTCAACTCTCTGATTATTTAGTGGTTAACAGCTCACTGGAAGGAGTTATCAGTGAATTTTGGTCTGTTCTTAACATAAAGATATCGTATGACTTCAGAAGACTAATATATAGCTCATTTGGACCACTTGACACTTTAATGGCTTTTTTTAAGCTTGAAAGCTTTAGATCACATCACATTTGTTGCAATTGAAAAATAAAGAGTAGAAATTCTTCCACATTAATTTTTTTTGTGTTCCACTGAAGAACGTAACTTGACATGAGGTTGAATAAATTATGAAAGAATTGTCATTTTACAAGACGTCATATTTGACCATTGCAGGCTTCCTCACTCGACTCAACCTCAATTGCAAAGCAATGCCATGTTATCCGTGCATGACCTTTAATGCTCTAATATGCTCTAATTCATCTCAGTTACAGAGGGAGTCCATGCAACCGACTAATCCCACAATGCCTTTCATGTCTGAAACACCAATTACAGGGGGGCTGATTTGAAGCCACACACGCATTTACAGTGTCCTGACTTGCAGTACTGGTGATCACGGCCGGGACAAGCGTGGGAAAACCGACATGAAAGAAAGTCTAGAGGTTGGTCATGATTACGGACTTAGATGCAAAGTGAATCAGGGGCTAAGAGGCTGAAAAAAGCTTGTTCACTGGATATCAGACGCGTTGTCTCATGCACAGAATTACTAAACATCACTGGCAATTAGCCACTGATATCCAGCCAGGAAGAACATCAGACTGTGAGCCAGACAGACAGGAACGCAGGATGGAGGTGGGGGTGCTGAGGTCTATTGTCAATGGATCTCTCTTACTACTGAGCTGGACACTGAACACTGAGTACTGCTATAAGAGGCTTCAGCTAACAGGCCTGTTTCTGATACTCAGATTAACCCACATAAATGTTTAATAAATGTATTTCAGCAGGTTAAATAAACATAATTTGTTCACGTAATTTCAACATCACTTAATTAAGTAATTTTTGTAATTTCATTAGCTAGCTAACAAAATATTAACAAACGCTAACACATATTAGCATGCTAAGAGCTAAACAGTAAACACTCCTTGAGTGAAACAGTAATAACTGTGTTCTGCCAGTCCACAGCCTAAGCAAATGATCCACTCTTCTCCACAAGTAATTTACACAGTTCTAATAATTCCAACATAACTGAACATTAACAAATATTAATTGTATTAACGCATACTACGCGTTGTAATAATTCAGGTTGAAAAGGTTTAAAGTACATGGTCAGAATGTTTTACATTTTCAATCAAGACTAAAGATGTTGAAAATCAAAAATCAAATCCATTGCAGATTATTTTAGAATAAAAAGCATTGGGAGGCTGATAAGAAGAATACAGTTGATGATTCAAAAATATGGTGTAATTGAGGAGACATTAATGTAAAAAAAAAAAGGTAAAAAATGAGGAGGGTCAGGTATGTAGAGCAGTGAGAGGTAAACAGAAGAATGATGTTATTGAAAGGAGGCCTTGAGGAGAGCTCCACAGCTCCAATTACATGCTTATATTTTACAGTAGTCTCATGACTGTAACACTCACACACCAGTGATTCTCCCACTAAGTCAAAAGTTCAACCACAAGATTAAATGATTATGAATACAGTAACTGATGACACATTCATACTAAACAAATTACATCAACAAAATAACTTGAGCATGACAAATAAATCCAAAATATACCAAACCCCCCATCATTTATTTGTCACGATAGAGGCGGGGTGGAGTTATTTTACTGACAGTTTGAGGATCCAATGGAATCACGAGGTTAAGTCACAAGCTCTTTGTAATACTTTTTCATTGGTTAAATATTTGCAAACCTCACAGACAGATGTAAAGGGTGACAACTGTAATGATTTATGGAAAAAAAAGACGAAATATGGAGATTCCGCCCGACAGCAACTTGTCTGCATAATTTTTATGCAAGTTGATATTCTGATCACATTTTTTTTCCCCCAAGCACATTTTACCAATTCAAACCACATTAATCTCAATAAATACTATTCATTTTGTATTTACAATTGATAATAGTTAAGGAAGGCATTTTTGTATGATCCTGCTGAACCAATGACCGTTTTGCTGTCCATTGGTCATGCCTAATTTTTGCCATTTCTAGTACTATTGCATTAGTATTGCATCCTTTTCATGAGCATTTAATCATTTTTTACTTTTCAGTGTGAGTTAAATCTCTTTTTTGGCCCATTTTACCTATAAAAGAAAACCTGCTTAATAATTATGCACATCTGAATATAAGGTGTTTTTCAATTTCAGCCTTCCTTAACAATTATATATCACTTATAAATGATTAAATACAAAATTAATAGTAGTTATGAAGATTAATGTGGTTTGAAATTGGTTAAATGTGCTTAGGAATTTTTTTTCAACTTTCAGAATATAAACTTGCATTATAATTACACTGTAAAAAATTTGCTGTAGTTTTGCAGCTGTTTGCCAGTAACTTACTGTAGATTTAAATTTATGTTATTTACTGGCAACAGTTTGTTCAAAGTTAAATGAACATTAAACATTAACAAGTCTTTGTCTTTAAAAAATAAAATTATAAAATAACAATCTAATGCAAAGCATTCTGGGAACCAGAAATCTTCATCAACCTTTTTCTGTTTTTTTTCCTTCAGATTTTGGTTCCCAGAATGCTTTGCATGAGGATGTTATTTTAGTTTTATTCTGTAAAGATAAAGACTTGTTAATGTTTAATGTTCATTTAATTTTGAACAAATTGTTGCCAGTAAATAACATAATTTTAAATCTACAGTAAGTTACTGGCAAGTAGCTGCCAGTAATACTGTAATTTCTACAGATTTTTCTAACAGTGTATGCACACACTGTGTGTGTGCGTGTGTCTCTGTGAGTGTGTGTGTGAGTGAGTGAGTGAGTGAGTGAGTGAGTGAGTGAATGAATGAATGAATGAATGAATGAATGAATGAATGAACAGTTTGGGTCACAAATTTTTTAGGGGACCTACTATGTTTTTTTATTTTTCAACTTTCTTTAGTGTGTAATGTTGCTGTTTGCATGAAAAAAGTCCACTCCAAAGGGAGTTATTTTCTATATCAGCAAGCACTGTTTCTGAACTCCCTGAAACGCCTCAATTGTAGTCTTGAGTTTTCTTCCAGGAATGTACACATCACAATATTCCTCATTTATAAAATTCACGTCCAAAGCATACACAAAAAAGGGGCGAGGACAGGTTGAGTTGCGTTAGTAGTGTGTTGAAACCCATAATTCCTGTAAGGGGCTTGACATTTCTGAAACACTTTCGAAGCAGTTGACCAACCACAACACACTGATCCAGATGACCAATCAGAGCACATTGTGCATTTTGTAAGGATGGTCTTCATAGAGACCGGAACTAAACAGAGTGTTACAAACAGACTTGGACGAAAAGAGCTGCAACAACGCAAAATGTTGAAAAATACAGTTTTTGAACATAAAAGCATGAAAACCTATTCTGGTAGCCCCCAAAAACAAAATCAAGACTTTGTAAAAGGGCATAATGTGGCCTCTTTAAAAATGGTTTGATGGTTGTTTTAGCCATGACTATAAGCAGAAGATATGATTGCACAATATCTCGGAACTTGTGACAGCTGAAATCAAGACTAAGCATGCATCAAAATGAAAGAGAAAGCTCCTCCTGTACTCCTGGGGCTTGGGGGCCACATCCTGCCTTGGGTGTCCATTAACTCATAGAGCATCCGATTAAAATACCAGACTGCAAGAGCAGCGAGTCTTCAGTCCATCGGCAGCCAAAGTGAGAAACCTGAGGCCTCCGCATCAGCTCATCAGTCACTGAGAGATGCTGCCATGTGTACGCTATACACACACTCTCCAACGCTTCGGACTGGAGCGTACTTCAGCTGGCAGGACTAATCATGCTCCAGTGATGAGACAGCACACTCATCTATTCTTCTTCTATGCTTTTCAGTGGTTAAAACACATTAAGGCTTCTCATAAAGCATTTAATCTGGTTAACACCTTTTCAAACATCGGGTAAAGCACTTTTCAACACTGAGTTTAGTGTTGTGTTAAACTGAAACTAAAAATCATTTTCAGTATTTTAAATAAATAAAATATAAATAGCAGGTGCAAATCCTTAACTTAAAAAACATAAATAAAAATGTGACATGTTTCCTTGGCATCTAAATGAAATAAAACAAGTTTAAGAACTAAATTTAATAAAAAATAATACAGAAATAGAAATAAGATCAAGCTAAATAGAAATAAAAGCTCATTTAAAATATTGGGAAATACTAGCCTAGATAAAGTGCCACAGACGTTGCTACAAGGTAAATGTGTTTGCTGGCGTTACACCTTGGGTGTGCATTATTTTTCAAATATTCAACGGCCCTGAGTCTGTTATTCCCCTTTACGGTTAACACACCTCAAAACATTGTTCAGATGATGTATCTCAAGACGTTTGTCAGGTTTTTGCCCTTAAAACGCTAATATGTGTGGGACTAATTTCTTCTTTGCTCCAAAGGGAAGGGGAGGGGAGGGGAAGGAGAGAGAGAGCGAGATATTAAAGGGTTAGTTCACCCAAAAATGTCATTAATTACTCACCATCATGTCGTTCCAAACGGACCTCCGTTCATCTTCGGAACACAAATGAAGACATTTTTTTTTTTTTTTTTTGATGATCCGAGAAAGCAACGTCATTGCAACTTTCAAGGCCCAGAAAGGTAGTAAAGTAAAGGCATCGTTAAAATAGTCCATGTGATAGCCTACATGAAACAACGAGAATGCTTTATGTGCGCAAAAAACTCCAAATAATGACTTTAGTTTATTCAACAATCTATGTCATTCTCCAACGCTGTTGACGTAGTAAAAAATATGACATAGACTGTAAAAAAAGAGAAAAAAAAGATGGAAACACCTTCACTCACTTCCATTTGTAGAAAAGGGAAGTCACCATTGTGCCTGAACTGCTTGTAGATGGTTGCTCGTCGTCTGTATCTTCCTCTTGACGATACGAATACGAAGAAAAAGGATCAGTATAGAAAGAGACAAAATATTCAAACAAAGAATCTTATACCAGAAAAAAATATTAATATTTAAAACTGAAAGCATGCAGCCAAGCTCTCCCCCTTTATTCCTTATTTATCAACTATTTGACAAATATAATATTATATAATATAATATAATATAATATAATATAATATAATATAATATAATATAATATAAAAGCATAATAGAATGAGTTGCAATATTGCACACAATTCAACAATGTTTGCTTTATATCATTCATAATGACATTTTATATTCATCTTACCTACAGGAATAAAAGCAAAATTGTAGGCCTACTGAAGGATCCCCTGAATCCCCATCGTTACTTTCTAGAGCAATTAAATACTCTTGTTCTACCTGTTTTGTTATACATGCCTAAAAAGTGGCTAAAAATATTTATATACTGAAATAATATCGACATTATAATTATTATGACTATGATGATTGATTTTTCATTAGGATATTTTTGGTGCCCCACGCACAGCGTGTGATGCGCGTGGTGGGAGTGGAGCCATTTTTTTTATTTGAAGTGTAATTTGATAATTTAGTTTGCCTTACGTCCATTACATTACATGGAGAGGGTGGGGTAAGGTTTACGACCTATACTGGCACCAATCACCTGGGGGCGATCGAGACGCTATGGCTTCACTTTTCAGGACTTGTGCGGCAAGCTTGGTGTAAACACTACAGTGCAGTGCTTCTGGGTTCTATATGTCAGAACGCGGGCTTACTATTGGCTAGCTCCTGCGTCAGCATCACACGCATGTGTCGTGGTGCTCACGTATCCAGCATCGGCCAATAGTGAGGCGGTATTCTGGCGTAGAACCCAAAATAATAGAAGAAATAGCGAATAGAAGAAATTGTTGAATATAGTCGTTATTTTTGTGTTTTTTTTGGCATACAAAGAGTATTCTCGTCACTTCATAACATTACATTTGAACCACTAGTCACATGGAGTATTTTAATGATGTCTTTACTAATCTTTCTAGGCCTTGAAATTTGCAATGACGTTGCTGTCTATGGAGGGATCAGAAAGCTCTTGGATCATAAAAAATGTCTTAATTTGTGTTCCGAAGATGAACGAAGGTCTAACGATGTGTGAAACGTTATGTAGCTTTTAGTTGCTAAACTATTTTACTGATAAAATCCTTAAATAGAACATTTGTCAACCAATCAGAATCAAGCATTCAACAGCCCCCGTAGAATAATATTTTTATTTTATTTGATTTGATTGATATTATATGTTAAATGACTTAAAATATTTGATCGTTTTTGCTTTTAAGAGACATTTTTGGGAGTCCAATTATATATATGGATAATTATTGACCAAGCAAATACAAATGTTAACCCATGGGTTTACGAATGCACAGTGTGAAGTCTTGAAACCTGAATAACCAGGATTAATTGCTTACTCAGAGACAAATATGAACAGCATGAAACATGAAACAAGATAAACCCAGGATTACGTTTACTCAGGTCGAATTGCTTCGGGTAAACAATTTTAAACATGAAAACCCCAATAGGTAACAGATAAGCTCTCAATAACAAGCAAGTTGCAGACGTGTTCACTGAAGTCAAAAGCGCGCTCTCCCACCCTCCTTGGTGAGCTTCTCTTGTTCTAAAACCAAAAAACGACAACAACTACAACTCTGTGAGTACACAAACTCGTCTCTGAAACTACCCTGCTCTTCTTTTAGACAACCCAGCTGGAGCAGGTCTGTAGCAGAAACCCCACGTCTTCTTCAGAACCCCGTCTCTCGGGTTATTTGATAAAGTGATGAGGGGGTGCTGTGAGCGACTAGACAGTAACAGGGTCTATTTTTAGAGTGTCAACATTCTAAAACATGCTCCTCAGGGAACACTGTCCTTCAAGTTCCTGAAGGGCATTAAGCTACAGTCACCTGGTGGCCAAGACAGCATTACTATTGTAAATATGAAGAGTTAAGTAAACCATATTAAAATGTCCAACAAAACTTTCATTACCTGACCTATTAGGGTGCATTTATTGCTGGTGCAAGCAGCATAACCTTTTTTTATAACCTCCTTTTATTATGTGTTTATTATATGCACTTATAGCATAAAACAGGCATGAACAGGATAACCAAGGTGTGTTTCCATGGTCCCAACAGTTAAATCACTGCATCAAGTTCAAAGAGCTGATCGTAAGCGACTCACTTCTTCCCGTCTTCTTTAGCACAAGACAGCTGTTGCTGCCCAGCAATACATGATAGCAGTGACACATCAAATAGCGATTGAGTTTCACTATGCCCCATGGTTTGTTATGTTTTAAATGCTATCTGGAGTAAAAAAAAATCAGGGCGTGAGGTCACAAATATCATATCATGTTTAATTAGATTTCATTGAATTAAATACTTTGCAAATTGCATCTACAAGTTTCATTTACTGTACACGTCAAAAAGTACCAGCTCTCATTTGTCACATTTATCATCCGTTTCTGATATATTTTCTTTTGCCTGAAATATAAACAAAAATATTTGTTGTCAGATAAACAAAAGATAAAAGAATAAAAAACCCAAACAAAACTAACAAATAGAATACAAAGTAAATACAACAAACAAAACCAAACAAAAAATATTCACATTCAGTTTGTTTTGTTTCCTTTATCTTTCATTTGACAAAACAATAAACAAAATATCTTAGTTAAGATGTTGTTTTCTTTTTTGTTTTGGTTTCACTTTGATCGTTTTGTTCTGTTTTCATTCGTTCATCTTTTTCAAGATTAACAACTTTTGGGCCTGGTTTCACAGACAGGGCTAAGATTAAGCCAGGATTAGGCCTTAGTTTACAGTAATCAGGACATTTGAGTAGCTTTTATAAATGTGCCTTAGAAAAGAAAAAAAAAAGAAAATACATTGCTGGTGTGCATCTAGAGACAAAACAATGGCACTGACATATTTTAAGATATGCCAATGCAAGTTGTTTACAGTTAAAACAGCTCAAACGTGCGTTTTAGTCTGGGACTATCTTAAGCATTGTCTCTCTGTGAAAGAGGGGTTGATCTATCAATAGGAATGAACCTCAGAGTGCCTCAGACAGTGCTCTCTGTGAAGGTGATTCAGCAAATTTGCATTTATACAGTATAACCACAACATATGTTACAGTGTGCCATAGTTCACGGGAAACTTTGAAAGAGGAGCATTATTCATGCTCCCAAAACATATCTTTTCCAAGACAGATTTCAATTGAGTTAGAAATACATGTGTGGGATTGAATTGTTTGTGTTGAGCTCTCGCAAAACATTGTTTATTGGAAGGAATTTTTTTGGCCTTTGATGTTTAACCACGCATTGCTATTTTTACACCACACTGTTCCTCGAATGAAGAGATATTGTGTTCACCCGGTGCATAAACACACATAAACACTAGTTGGCTTGGAATAGCGAGCTGCTTATCAACAGGAAGTCACAGTTCCTACTTTGGAAATGTCATTGTTTGACTCCTACAATACACATTAAGGGGCTTTCTGTAATCAGCTCTAGGGACTGAGGGGCTGGGAGCCGTTTCTGCGCTCAAAAAGAAAAGGAGTGAGTGTACTTTACAAACCAAAGAAAGATTCCTGAACAATGGATTTGACAGGAAATTACTTATAGCAGGAAACTCTGAATGGTTGCCCACTCTAATGTAATCCTCAATCCATCATACTGACCAGTTATATTGTGCCACCAAACGGACCATGACACATTTAAGGGCCTTTTATGAAATTAATAACAGTCTTTAGTTCAATGCTCCATGTCGGCCTGTCTACTATTTATGTTTATCAGGACAAAGGAAGTCTTAAGTTGACCTTGTATTCGAGGCTGAGATGCAAAACAAGAACGTTCTTAGTGACAGCATACAGCATCCTCTTTCCTTTAATCATTAGCCTCATGGCGACAATCAGACAGCCCTGTCAGAACATTAATCTGGTTACTGAGGCCTTTTATGACAGCTTAAGCTCTGATAAGTCTCATAACTCATGTATCACATTTCCCTATCAGGAGCAATGTTACATCAACTGTGTAATTATTTCCACTCGCATGCAAACTTCACATTCCTCCCCTCAAGTATTTTCTCCATGCATTTCCTTTGCTGTCTTGGTGTAATTAGGTGTGTCAGAACAACAAGTGGATTTAACAGGCTTGTCAGAATTATGGGGGGTTTGACAGTATTGTTTTTTTCCCGAGGCGGACTGGATTATACAGATACATCTCAGAAGGCCAACTGGTTCACTTTAAGTGAATTATTAAAGCAATGAGCAATTAGAAGAGAATATCTCATTAAAGCTATAGTACACTGACATTTTTCTATTAGATTTAACTGAATTCAGTTGTGCACAATAGTTCCAATATTGAAAACGGGGTTTCTTAAAGGACAATTCCGGTGAAAAATGAACCTAGGGGTAATTAACACATGGTTACCGAGTCGATCGTTCCCTGGGATGCGTTTTCATGAAAATCGAATGAAAAGAGTTTTATAAATAAAAACAGATTAGCTCATAACACTAGTATATGGGGCCACGAATAAGTAAAAGTAAATCGCTAGTTAATACCACTAACAAGGCTCAAAACCACTAACAGTGTCAAAAACTGAGCACCTTGCTTTAGTAGAAAATACTTCTTAGTATTGTTTTGTTCCCAGGTGCAAGAGTTTAAAGAGTAAATGTATAGTGGGAGTGAGTTATTTCTGGTTTCTAGTGAAGGATCCAGCGATACATAGGCAGTGGCTAAAGGGTACAAAGAAGAATCATAAAAATGGAGAGAGAAAAAATCCTCTTTGTTTGAAGTTTACATTTAAACTAGATGACAACGAACATGTTTTAGGCCAAACGGAGGGGATAAAACTGAAAGAAATTGGCATTCCATCAGTTTCACCCAACCCCCCGAAGCTGTTTGAGTAGACAAAGTATGATACAATTTTCAGTGATAAACCTCTCTTACAATAACTCTCTGTCGATCCGACTCTCCATAGGATTGGGGTACAAAGATGCCGAAGTACAATCTGTAGTTTTCACGAAAGCCCTGGAGCTGTCAAAAGATATAGCTATAGTACACTGACATTTTTTTTTATCAGATTTAACTGAATTCAGTTGTGCACAATGGTTCCACATATTGAAAACAGGGTTTCTTAAAGGACAATTCCGGTGAAAAATGAACCTAGGGGTAATTAACACATGGTTATCGAGTCGATCGTTCCCTGGGATGCGTTTTCATGAAAATCGAATGAAAAGAGTTGTATCTCTAAAAACAGATTAGCTCATAACACTAGTATATGGGGCCACGAATAAGTAAAAGTAAATCGCTATAGTTAATACCACTAACAAGGCTCAAAATAGCCTCACACTAACACGGTAGCATAATGAGGGTCCCTACATGCAAACCGAAGCATCGAGAACTTTGTAAGTGTACAGACAGTTTAGTAAGAAGATACTTTATAAAGACAGTACATTACGCGATTACAGGCAGCAGGCATCTTGAAAACAGTCTCGACTAGTCGAGTCACGAACGCCGTGCAACGTTAGATTTCACAAACGCAATTGACCGTTCGCAAAAGCCACGCCCCCTAGTTATTGTTACTACGCCCGTCAAACAATTGAGAACCAGACACATAGCCATGGCTGGGTTGAGCTCCATACCCATTGGTAAGTGATTGGTTTTGGAGTAATGCAGCAGACGTATCTTCCGGGGCACGACAGAAAGGGTGCAATCTAGTTTAGGTTACAAAGATTCAGTTTCTACCTGTTCTATCAGAGGTATGACAGGTTAGCTATGCTAGCTAAGCTAAGGATGACGACCAGCCTAAACAAGTAACGTTAGCCTACAGTTTCCCCACCTCTCAAGTTTAACCTTTCATCATCGCATATGTTCTACGTGTCTTTAAACATTTCATACTGCACTCGCTTTCTCGCGTCCTATTCGCTTTGGACGCACGATCGCTCGCGTTTGGTTTCGCTTCGCGTTTGGTGTGAACCAGTCTATGGTGTGAACGCAGCATAATGAACAGGCTCCGATGTCAAGATTGCAATGCTGGAATGTGTGTGTGTGTCAGAGAGAGAGAGAGAGAGAGAGAGAGAGAGAGAGAGAGAGGCACGGGCACGATTGAACAGTGGAAACATAAAAAAAAATTAAAAAAAATTTAAAAAAAGTTACTCCGTCATTTTATTCATAAAATTCATACTCTTCAAGTGTTGTAAGAGTAACTTACTTAAACTACTTATTGATAATTGATATGCTAAGTTAGCTCGCTAGCTTTACTTACAGCAGACATAAGTATGTTTATTCATCTTCGAGGCATTTAGCTGAGGTCTCCCACACTGCTTAATCCATTGTCGGCATCTTTCCACTTGGGTCTTGGGTTTTGGAAAGGCAAAAAAAAAACGATCCCTCCCTCTAAACTTTTGGGATACCTGGTGTCAGACTTGCAGGTGCCATTGGCGCATCGTTTCACCTTGTTGCTGAAATCGCAATGTTTGACGGAGGTCCTTCTCCTTAGTTACAGTTGCTGAGCTAGGATTGGACGAGGACCGTTCGAGGGCAGGGTTTTGCGAACGGTCAATTCCTATCGACCAGCTCACTTAGCACGGCGTTCATGACTCGACTAATCGAGACTGTTTTCAAGATGCCTGCTGCCTGTAAACGCGTAATGTACTGTCTTTATAAAGTATCTTCTTATTAAACTGTCTGTACACTTACAAAGTTCTCAATGCTCCGGTTTGCATGTAGGGACCCTCATTATGCTACCGTGTTAGTGTGAGGCTATTTTGAGCCTTGTTAGTGGTATTAACTAGCGATTTACTTTTACTTATTCGTGGCCCCATATACTAGTGTTATGAGCTAATCTGTTTTTAGAGATAAAACTCTTTACGTTCGATTTTCATGAAAACGCATCCCAGGGAACGATTGACTCGGTAACCATGTGTTAATTACCCCAGGTTCATTTTTCATTTGTCCTTTAACATTAAATTAAACTGTGAACTACTCAAATGCCTTAATTGAACTTAATTGAGCAAACACAATAAAATTAGACAACAGCCAATAAAATGAACGTCAAAGTTACCCCATTTGGTTTGAACATAGAGTTTTTGATTGAGTAAAAAAATGGTCCAGTGTTGCTTAAAGGTGTACTGCACTGCTGGGAAAATGGGCTTTCGATCAAACGCGGATATATGCGGTATAGAAAGGCAAAACATTTTTTATTTTTTTTAAATTGGTGCTACCTGATGGGAGAAAACAGAGAGAAAGGGCTATTGCCTTCCCTTTTGCCAAATAGGTATACCCATAATCCACTGGGCACGTTGCCATCCAAGGCCACTTCCAGTCTGCTTTTATTGGATAGTCTTGATCAGTGTCAAAAACTGAACACCTTGCTTTAGTAGAAAATTCTTCTTAGTTTTGTTTTGTTCCCAGGTGCAAGAGTTTAAAGAGTAAATGTATAGCGGGAGTGAGTTATTTCTGGTTTCTAGTGAAGGATCCAGCGATACGTAGGCAGTGGCTAAAGGGTACAAAGAAGAATCATAAAAATGGAGAGAGAAAAAATCCTCTTTGTTTGAAGTTTACATTTAAACTAGATGACAACGAACATGTTTTAGGCCAAACGGAGGGGATAAAACTGAAAGAAATTGGCATTCCATCAGTTTCACCCAACCCCCCGAAGCTGTTTGAGTAGACAAAGTATGATACAATTTTCAGTGATAAACCTCTCTTACAATAACTCTCTGTCGATCCGACTCTCCATAGGATTGGGGTACAAAAATGCCTAAGTACAATCTGTAGTTTTCACGAAAGCCCTGGAGCTGTCAAAAGACTTTTGCAGACAAAAAGTCCAGGTAACACAGAGAAACACTAAACATTGTTCATTTACATACCGACAATACAATGCAGGTTGAAAATCGGTGAAGTTGCACTTTAAATAGAGAGGGTCTGGAATCGTGTATAAGAAGAATAGTGCAAGTCAGCATGCAAAATGTACCCGCTATACCATGGTGTTGGCACAAAAAAACATACTCTTTACACACCCCTCATCAACCTAACCACAAACTCCAGTCTTCACCACAATGGGAACCTCGAAAATTCTTCTAAATCCCTAAAGAGCCTAAAACACCAACAAGTACTGTAGGCCTAGCCCTCTTTTCTCATGAAGCTCAAAAACTACCTTGGGACAAACCAACCTTGTGTCTATCACAGAGGTCACTCTGACACTGTGTGGAGATGCTGCAGCTCTTCTTCTCTGCACGGGTCTGCAGTCAGAGTGAAGATGCAGTCTGGCTTGACTTGGATCTCTGTCTGATATTCGATACATCAGAAACATCCTCAGACTGTTGAGGTGCAGAGACCAGGATAGCTATTTGCCTATTACTGGATATTTGGAGAGGAGTTCTGAATGAAGACATGGAGAGAAGTTTACTCTTTGTAGTTTGAACGCCCCTAAAGTAACTGTCAACACTGGTACTTAGTTAGAATGTCAAGCTGTCTTAGCATTGTGAGTAAAGGCTGGCCATGGGAGGTAGTGCAGCACTGCAGCTGGAACTGAGCAGAGGGAGAAAGAGACATAGAGAGAGCTGTTGATGTGGAGAGCCCCACACAATGCCCCTGAAATAGATTTATCTTTAGCACCGATCAATGGACTCCAAATACAGAACAAGAGCTCAGCCAGTTCAACATACAGAAATCTTCCTTGTCAAAAAGTATACTTAAAATAAAAAGAGTACTCATCACGGGCATTATATATGTTAAAAGAATACACTCAAGTGAGAATTGAATTTCACCCAAAAATGTAATTTCGTATTAATTTTGTCATCAATTACTCACCCTCATGTCGTTCCAAAACCGTAAGACCTTCGTTCATCTTCTGAACACAAATTAAGATATTTTTTATTAAATCTGAGAGTTTTCTAACCCCCCATACACTGCAATGGAATACTTTTTGTGTGCAAAAAAATAAAATAAAATAAATGATGACTTTATTTAAGCGACGAGAATGCTTTTTGTGCGAAAAAAACAAACTAACATTACAACTTTATTCAACAATTTCTTCTCTTCCGTGTCAGTCTCTGATGCTGTTCAGGTGAGCACCACGACGTATGCGTGTGACGCAGGAGCCGGCCAATACTGAGCTGCCGTTCTGACATAGAACCCGGAACTGCTGCACAATGTGAACAGTGTCAGAGACTGCCATGGAAGAGAAGAAATTGTTGAATAAAGTTGTAATGTTAGTTTGTTTTTTTTTGCACAAAAAGCATTCTCGTCGCTTCATAACATTAAGGTTGAACCACAGTCACATGGACTATTTTAACCATGTCTTTACTACCTTTCTCCGTCTTGAAAGTGGTAATAACGTTGCAGTCTATGTAGGGTCAGAAAGCTCTCGGATTTCATCAAAAATATCTTCATTTGTTTTCCAAAGGTCTTATGGGTTTAGAATGACATAAAGGGTGAGTAATTAATGACAGAAATTTTTGGGTGAACTAACCCTTTAAGTACTGACCCTGTCTTTATATGTAACATATACTTTAATATAATTTATATTGAAACTTGTGTCATGCATTTAAATTATTTGTATATATTTTAACTTTAAATGTAATATTGAATAACACACTATAGTCAAAATCACTTTAAATTTGCTTTTAGTATGTTAGTCAACACATTGAAATAAGTGTACTTTAAAGGATGACTTTTAAAATAGTGCTTAAGTGTGTTAAGAAACAGTCATGAAAGTGTTCCTCTTTAATTACATTTAAGTACTTTTCTTTAATATTATATTATTTGCAAGTATAGTTAAAAAAAAAAAAATATATATATATATATATATATATATATATATATATATATATATATATATATATATATATATATATAGTTTTTATACATATATATACAGTGGGGAGAACAAGTACTTGATACACTGCCGATTTTGCAGGTTTTCCCACTTACAAAGCATGTAGAAGTCTGTAATTTTTATCATAGGTACTCTTCAACTGTGAGTGACGAAATTCCGGCTCTCACAGACCTGTTCGTGTTCTTTAAGAAGCCCTCCTGTTCTCCACTCATTACGTGTATTAACTGTACCTGTTTGAACTCGTTACCTGTATAAAAGACACCTGTCCACACACTCAATCAAACAGACTCCAACCTCTCCACAATGGCCAAGACCAGAGAGCTGTGTAAGGACATCAGGGATAAAATTGTAGACCTGCACAAGGCTGGAATGGGCTACAGGACAATTGGCAAGCAGCTTGGTGAGAAGGCAACAACTGTTGGCGCAATTATTAGAAAATGGAAGAAGTTCAAGATGACGGTCAATCTCCCTCGGTCTGGGGCACCATGCAAGATCTCACCTCGTGGGGCATCAATGATCATGAGGAAGGTGAGGAATCAGCCCAGAACTACATGGCAGGACCTGGTCAATGACCTGAAGAGAGCTGGGACTACAGTCTCAAAGAAAACCATTAGTAACACACTACGCCGTCATGGATTAAAATCATACAGCGCATGCAAGGTCCCCCTGCTCAAGCCGAAGCATGTCCAGGCCCGTCTGAAGTTTGCCAGTGACCATCTGGATTATCCATAGGAGGAATGGGAGAAGGTCATGTGGTCTGATGAGACAAAAATAGAGCTTTTTGGTCTAAACTCCATGTTTAGAGGAAGAAGAAGGATGAGTACAACCCCAAGAACACCATCCCAACCGTGAAGCATGGAGGTGGAAACATCATTATTTGGGGATGCTTTTCTGCAAAGGGGACAGGACGACTGCACCGTATTGAGGGGAGGATGGATGGGGCCATGTATCGCGAGATCTTGGCCAACAACCTCCTTCCCTCAGTAAGAGCATTGAAGATGGGTTGTGGCTGGGTCTTCCAGCATGACAACGACCCAAAACACACAGCCAGGGCAACTAAGAAGTGGCTCAGTAAGAAGCATCTCAAGGTCCTGGAGTGGCCTAGCCAGTCTCCAGACCTGAACCCAATAGAAAAACTTTGGAGGGAGCTGAAAGTCCGTATTGCCCAGCGACAGCCCCGAAACCTGAAGGATCTGGAGAAGGTCTGTATGGAGGAGTGGGCCAAAATCCCTGCTGCAGTGTGTGCAAACCTGGTCAAGAACTACAGGAAACGTATGATCTCTGTAATTGCAAACAAAGGTTTCTGTACCAAATATTAAGTTCTGCTTTTCTGATGAATCAAATACTTATGTCATGCAATAAAATACAAATTAATTACTTAAAAATCATACAATGTGATTTTCTGGATTTTTGTTTTAGATTCCGTCACTCACAGTTGAAGAGTACCTATGATAAAAATTACAGACTTCTACATGCTTTGTAAGTGGAAAAACCTGCAAAATTGGCAGTGTATCAAATACTTGTTCTCCCCACTGTATATAGCCTACACTACAAGTGCACATTTAATATAATTAATTCCAATTCTTTTTTACAAGGGCCAGCTTAAGAAACCAATGTGAATCTGCTTATCAGATAAAAGTGATACTTACAGTAAATACATTTTTTTTTTCAAAAGTTTTTTTTTTTTAAACACATTTTTGTAAATGTGTTTACAATTGCAAACTAGATGATGGCAACATATACACAACAAGGGTGCAAAATGAACACTCACCAAGCAACAAATGCATATAAAAACTGGTTCAACAGAGGCTAGTAATGTTTAAAGGAACTGCAACATAATGCATGGCTTATGTCAAACATGTATAAAACGAAATATTAAGAATAAAATCAGTATAAATATGAGGAATAAAAATAGTCATACCACTTTTAGCAAGCTACTCCTCAAGACCACTCATATATTTGAATGAATGTGAAAGATATTTTAGTAATAGAGATCCAAGGGGAGAGTATGTATATGTCACTACAACAGTCAATATTACAATTCATTTATTAAAGACAGTTTTTCTGATTGTTGTCGGTTGTTGAAATGGGGTCTATGACCATGCCCTCCTGTGACACATAGAAGCCTATGATGTCTAAACAGCAGACAGCAGCAGTGCTTGCCAGGGTCATATCGCAGTGTGTGTGTGATAAGGTAAGGGCTCGAGGTATCAAATCAGGCACCTTGTCAAGAGAGCGCTATCAGCCTCTGTTTGAGTGTGGCACTGACTGGACAGATACAGGAAGGAAGGCAGCCGAATTCATAGTCGATGGCTCTTTCAGCCGTACAGGATAACAGCATTTTTCATGACATCAGCTATCGCAGCAACACCAAAATCAACGGAGGATCCTACACTAGTCTGATTTAAAAATACAAAGCCACAGCTTAATGACTCTACAGCTCTCTCTGTAGTAAGTCACCCTCCCTTCTGCGCTACCTATATTTGCATTCTCTTTGGCAGTGCTGGTCAGATCCTCGTGCTGGCCCCTTTGAGGTAGTAATACGGCCCTTCCGAAACTACTCACATCTCATTGACCCAATTGGACAGAGTAACTGAGAGTTTCTTTTCTATGACATTGGTATGTCTACATCAATAAGTAAAAGACATTCTAAAGTATTGAAAGCGGGAGACCGGAAATGCAAGCTTGTGTGCAGAAACTTCGCCCGTTTCGATGCATTACAAAGTTCAACTTTGATGAGCTCTGACCATTTAAGAAAAAAAATGGGGTGGAAAAAGACACAGGTACAGGACTGTGTACTTAACAGCTTTAATGAGAGAAAGATACAATCCCAAGAAGCACTCTCAATGGCATATTAAAAAAATATGGATAAATATAAAATGATTGATTTAAAAATGTTGATTACATTTATAGAAATAATGTATCATGGAAGTGGCCAGCTGCTAAAGTGTTCTTTTGGCATGATTGTTTGCTTCTCTGATTGGTAGAGATTTCTGGAGATGGATAGTGTTGTTTTTCCACCAGGAATCTTGCTGTTGAACGTGATTATTTAAAAAAAATTGATTGAAATAATGCAGGCTGATGGCTTCAACAAAAGCATATACCAATTCACAACTTAGTATCTCACAACAGGTCTGTCTACAACGGTTTATACGTTATCGTTCGGAATCCTTTACCCATAGAGGGGATTTCATTTTCCATTTACTTTTCCCATAGGGATTAAAAAAAAAGTATTATAAGCCATGAATGAACCAAACCAGTCACCTATGAGGTGAATCATAACATTACTATCTTTGATTTGAAACAAAAAGTATTTGAAAATTGCACAAATATACAAAGGTGCAAACTGTGATGGAGAAATATAAAACTATTCATTTAAAAATGATATGATGATATATATATATATATATATATATATATATATATATATATATATATATATATATATATATATATATTGAAGTATTTTGAGCGTAGGAAGATGCGGTTTGGTGCATTTTGCTTGTTTCAACTCTCTAATTGGTTACATATTCTGAACAGCATCATGGGTAATGTAGTTTTTCACTACAAATTCCACTGTTAAACACGATTATTTTAAAACTGAGTTGAAATGATATGGGCCACCTCGTAGCTCACAGTAAGGATGTCTTTAACTATAAATCATCGTTAAAAATCTATTTCTCTATGGAGAAAATAAATGGAATTTTTACTTCCGGAACCCAACTGTTGCACTCTATTAGGAAATATCCCACCACTGCATGTCACAATTGACCAATCATAATCAAGTATTCCAGAGACCCGTGCAACAATCAGATCTAATAAATAGTGCTCAGACATCATGGTAGAGACAAAGATGAGGTGCAGAGTCCTGGTATCAGATGCTAGTCCATATTTCCACTAGCACACAACATTCCCAGGGGAATTCTGGGTACCATCAACCCCACATGTTGTGTGAAAGATCAAAGAGCAGCATCCGAGCCAGCAGGGCAGCGTGCCAGCATACATGGTGACCTGCCAACCCCAGCTGTTCCTGCCATGCCCACGTCTATCGTGTTCAAACCTGACCTTTTACATAACAAGCTACAGCTTCGTGGGGAGGTCCCTCCTCTCCCTTATGCCAAAAATCTAAATTACATTATAACCCCAGCATGTCATTTTAACCATGCAGTGCATATGACGAATTAGTGCCCGTTTCCTGTTCGGGCTTGTGAAAAATATTGGCTAAAGTAATGCTTGGTAGATCTATGTTCCTTTTCAGACACAATTCCAATGAAGGCCACCACTCCCCAAGCTTTTGTAGAGGCAGCTGCTGAAAAGCACAACATCTGCAGTCCAGAGAAGCAGCAGGACCCAACCCTACTGCGGCATGTGACCAACTCCTTGGGCTTATTTCACCCCACACAGATAATGCTCTGCTCTAATGGACACGAGACAATAAGGTCTGAGAAAGAGCAGGGTTATGATTATGACAGTTATTACACTGAGACATGATATCTCTGTAGTGGTCAACATTTTATTTGATGCCCCTCATTGTTTTCATACCTTTCGATATTCAGCGCTGTCAAGTAGGCCTGAAATCATTCTTTTGAAAGTAACTTTACACACAACTTTGAGGGTGCTTAAGACAAGCCTGAACTGACATTGGAATGTGATATTACAAAATATTTTTTATCAGATTTGTTCATTTAACTACATCTGGCAGGAATATTTTACCAAAAAAAAAAAAAAAAGATCCACAGGGAGATAGGACAAATATGTAAGTCTATAAGTGGGTTTCTTCAGCTATGAGCACTTTTGGTCCAGTGGGGGGAATGAATCACTCTCATTAGTTCTCTTGTCATGATTTCTTTGTAATTCTCAGCACATCTGAAACGATTCAGTGTGATTCTTTGGAAATGATTGTGTTGGGGGGAAAAAAGTAATAAAATGTAACTCCCTGGTTACATTGCTAACATTTTTGCATTAACATTAATTGATGTACCCTAAATACACATGCATTATTTGAAAATTACAGATTGATTGAAAAAATTACACAAAAATATTGGTAACACTTTCAAAAAAGGTTGCATTTGTTAAAAAATGCATCTAAATAGCCTCTAACATACTTGATTTCAACATTTACCAATGCATTATTAAAATCAAAAGCTGTATCTGTTATACCCGAGGTAACGTCAACTAACTATTAGCAGAAATTTGTATTAACTAACGTTAAGAAAGATTAATAAATACTTTAACAAATGTACTGCTCATTGATAGTTAATGAAAAAGTAATCTGAAAAAGAAAATACTTGTTGGCGTAACAAGTATGTAATGTAAAATAAAGATTTTTTTTTGTTATTGTTGCTTTATTTTCAACTTTCTCTGCAATCGTAATGTTTGTCCTGAAGAGGTAACCGTAACGACAGACATAAATAGATGCTCATTACCATAACTTTTGTTAATGAGCATCAATTTAGCACCTGATCTTACCAAGTTCTGTCAAAACATTTGTTGTGGGTACTTAACTGTTTGTATTTCTTAATTTAATCACTATGTTATCATCACAAGGTTATGTTATTGAAGTCTGCTCAATGAAGAAACTGACAATACAGGCAAAGAGACACCAAACTGAAGGAAAACAGAATCAGGAATGGGAACTTGACCAATGAATAAGTCACATCAGGGTCAGGAAGTCTCTTTCAAGTCTGTTTGATGTCCATGGGCAGCAAGGGCCTGTGGATATTTGAGAGGGTGAATCTGTATGAATGTGTATATTTTGGAAGGCCCTCTCTTTGATGTCAGTGGGAATTTTTTGGTTTCTAGGTCACCAAGACAGTGGTCAACAGTTATTCCATCCAAGCTGAGAAAAGCATTATTTGAATGTCAGCTGACTATGAAAATAGGAAGATCTGGCTTTGAGTTTGAGGAAGCAAAGCCGCCCCAAAGTCAACAGATCAACTCAGCATGTTTTCAGGAATAGGGCATTCGGCCTGCACTCTTCTTCCTTTTTAAATTCACCTTCTTTTGCAACAATAACATTTCAGCTGGTCCTTGGCAACATGATGAATTTCCCAGTAGCCTCTAATACTGTGGGACACAAGCAAACTGGGCCAGCGATATGTCTCATCATGTGAGCCTACACAATTTCCCTGGACTGGAGCAGAAAAACAAGATACACAGCACAGCAATCTTGAGCTGCACTTGATGAATCTGAACATAGACACATGATGACAGTTCCTGCCATGGGAGTAATTCTTGATCTTGAATGGAGGTTGTGATGCTTGCATGGGGGCTCATGACCTTTATCGTGCTGCCAAAGCCTTACCCATGAGACCTTGCCGCATAATCCATGCCTCATTGCTGGAATAAAGGCCCCTGGGTGGAGTTCATCTGCTCCATCCTATATCTAGATGGAGGTTATGTGGAATATGCACACCAATGGATGATATTTTATTTATTTGCTGAAATACCATCTCATAATGTCAGTGATTAGTTCAAGAACATCTCATCTCAAGAACTAACACTTATTAAGCAACACTACTTACTTAAAAACATTGCACCAACACAACTGTTTAAAGGATTAGTTCACCCAAAAATCTAAATGATCCCATAATTTAGTGCAAAATCTTTAAAAAGTTCATATTCACGCCCATTATAAAGCTTGGAAGAGCCAGGATATATATATATATATATATTTTTATATATAACTCTGATTGTGTTTAGCTGAAAGAAAAAAGTAATATAGGATTGCTTGAGGGTGAGTAAATTATGGGATCATTTTCATTTCTGGGTGAACTAACCCTTTAAATCCAAAAGAGGTACACAAACACAATCCCCCATTAAGGTATGGTCAAATTAGCAATATTTAAATGTTTAAATATTAAAATGTCTCTTATCAATAGCGTTGCCATGCATAAATAACTGCTCACACAGAAGTCACTTTCAAACAAAGCAGCTTTCCGTTGGTCATTGTGGTGAAATCAAGTGACCAATTTGAAAGTGAGAGAAATCTGGGAAACTTTTTTCACCCTCATGCGAAACTCCAGATTGCACAGATTTTACCCGCAAAATTTCACTGAGCAATGGTAAATGCAACTGCACCTTTACTCTCGTTTGGTGAATTGGCACCAATGGTTTCAAGCCAGAATACGCATGCTTGTTTGTTGAGCCCTGACAGCTCTAGCTCCAGTCTGCCACAGGTCACAAATGCGGTAAGGAAAAGCCTAAAGATATACAGCTTGTTATACAGCTTTGGCAAATGTTGTCCCACCAAAAAATGCATGAATATTCTTCCTTTCCTGCATGTGCAATGATATAGGGAGATGTTTTATTGCTGGGAATGATGATGTGCCTCACTGACGCTACTGTGCCGGCTGCATGTTATCTGAAGCCATACACCTAAGTGATGAGCATTTCTTGCTCTCCAGGGGTTTGTTGGATATACATTTCATTGGCTGCATTGACATCCCAATCTCACTCGTCTAAAGGTCAAAGCAGTAGCGAAAGGATGAGTGACAACCTAAGATTGAATCCTAATGACCAGACCCACCAGAAAGAAGTCAAGCAAATGATTCTGTCCATCAGTGGATGAAGGAGACAGTTGTATATAGAGCAACAGTGATTGCCTACTTTTTTTAATCTTCCAGGTTTTGGAAGTATTTTCCAGATTTGTTGTTTTCCATAGGGATTAAAGGGATAGTTCACTTTGAAATAAAATTGTGGTATGTTTTAGCTTACCTCAAGGGCATTCACGATGTAGGTGTCTTTTTTTTCCGCAGTAGTTTCAATTTTGATATTTTTAGGTCAAACCGTTTTTGTCTGACAGTCATATAATGCAGGTCTATGGTCACGGTCTAAAGAGCATGCACAGAGTCCAAATTAAAACAATTCCCCATCGTCCAAATTAAACAATTCCCCATCGTAAGTACACATTGATGGCCTAAGACACGAAACGAGCGGTTCGTGTGAGAAAACGAACAGTATTTATATAGTTTTTAGCTCTTTTACACAGCCACGTCCAAGTGATCTGAGGGCGCTCGCGCATCCTGGTGTGTGACGTGTACGCAGACTGGTGCATAGATATATACACTAGATGTTGCCTTAAAGGCATTCGTTCCAATGAACTGCCGTAGACAAGGCGACATCTAGTGTATATATCTATGCGGAATTGTTTAATTTGGACGATGGTGAATTGTTTTAATTTGGACTCTGTGCATGCTCTTTGAGACCGTGACCATAGACCTGCATTATATGACTGACAGACAAGAACGGTTTGACCTAAAAATATCAAAATTTAAACTACTGCGGAAAAAAAAGACACCTACATCTTGGATGCCCTTGAGGTAAGCTAAAACATACCAAAATTTAATTTCAAAGTGACCTATCTCTTTAAAGTCAGCACCAAATGAAATTTCACCCTATTTTCTACATTTCGTATTTTCAATGCATCCAAGCATATATTACTTTTTTTTTTTATTAAAATATAACTCTATTTCTCTGTAACACAGACTTGATGTATGCCGGACAAAATTCCACCTCTTTCTTACAACACTTATCAACTGCAAGCTCGCATTCAGCCAATCTGCCTCCATCCAATCAATAACTGATGGATATAATCAAGTCCACGCCCTAAATTCTTTCTTCCGATAATCTATTTCATGTCACAATAGAAGAAACATACAGAAGTCATTACTTCGGTTACATCACAACTTAAACAAATATTTATCAAAAAGGTCTAAGACATGAACCAAAAGTTCTGAAGTGAATTGCAACATCACAAAGTTTGATTCGAATCACAAAATAGTATTTGAAAGTTGGACAAAACTGTACTTAACATTTTTACTAAGGGAATTAACTACAATCCCATGAAGCACTGGGAATGATGTAATAGAATTAAAAACAATGGAAAAATATACAATAATTGACGTGGATCAGGTGTGGTGTGGGTCAGACGTCCTTGACTGCTGAGAAAAACTCCAGGAATTTGGTATCAACTTACAGCCACATGCAACTGTCTCGTACAGGGAGACGTGCAGTGACTTTATAGGCTCCATCACACATGGTCACTCATGCCTGTGAAAAACATTATTAAAGGTGCTTTACATGAACTATAATATACTACAGTAGGGATACTGTATAGTAATATATCCTACAAATGATGTTCCAAATGTTAATGTATGCGTGTTTCAACTGATGAGATATTATCAAGCAAGATTCTACATTTTATAAAACAAAGCCAACCTTTTATTTTGACTGTCCTCTGCAAGAGATTTTTCTATTGATCCAAGAATCCTGAAAAATGTTTTTTTTTATTACGGTTTCCACAAAAATATTAATATCACAACTGTTTTAAACATTGATAATATAAATGTTTCTTGAGCACCAAATGTGCCTTACATTTACACCCTGCAAGTTATTGTCAGACTTTCTGGGATATACTGTAAAATCAAGATTTTTAAAAGATAAAGTATATTAAAGTATATTTGTAGTGCATCCATCTCCAGACTTTGTCAAAGAAATTAGTGTGACTGTATTTCAAGTTATATTTGTGTCATTGCTGTTATGGAATACCCTTTAAACTGTAATATGCAACAAGACTATGCTTCAGTTGTAATATTTCTATTCAATAGCATGTCAGACTTTCAGAAATATACTCTGATCAAGGTTAGGAGCATATTGTTCATTTGTTGTGTACATTAACAGGATTCCTAAGATGATATAAATAAAAAGCAAAGGTTAACCATCACCCAGTGAAGGATTGAAAGGGGGTTGAAGTTTCGATATATATATATATATATATATATATATATATATATATATATATATATATATATATATATATATATATATATATATATATATATATATATATATATATATATATATATATATATATAAAAAAGGTAATTCAGATTTCTGCAAATTGTAACATGATTTAATGTTTAAGAGTCAGACAAACCCACTAATAACTCATCTGACATACTGATGTTTGTGCCGTTGTTTTCCCTCTAAAATGATGTAACTTAGATGATGTCATTTGGTAACTTTTGGAATTAAAGGGATATTAGTATGAAAACTACTGCACTTCTAACAAATAAGAGTACAGCATTTTAAGGTACTGCATATTATCTAGCAAAGAGAATTTAAGTTATCTATAAAAAGTTCTTTAAACTTGACTTGAAAAAAAAAAAGTTTTTCTTGGCAATAACCATGCTGTTGAACAATTTCATTTTGTTTTGCATAGCAGATTTTTATTATTCACAAGTACACATTTCTAGGTTTGAAGTGTTCTTGCTGTTCTTCTTTGTAATAAAACTAAATAAATGGAGTTAGTTAAAAAAAGACTAACAGGATGAATAACCTGGTTAATTGTTCTTTTCTTGTGGTGTGACTATATTCACACAAAAATATTTGATGGCATATGAAAGCATTGAATGATATAATTATTAATTAGATTATTTTCTTGAGGCCTAAAACATTTACTGGAACGTCATTAGTTATGGCTCCCAGCAGCACTGGTTTCATTTTCTCCTTTGGGGTTTCCTTATCTCACAAAGTACTATTTCCCAACTTTACTTCCATGCCCAAGTTCAATTACACCAACATAGACACCTAATCCCCAACACTATGGTTTTCTGAGTGATGTGAAACATGACTCCAGCCCTCCGTCCCATTAGAGCCAGTTACTTATGGGACAAAACTATAACAAACTCACTGCATCATCATAAGCATCCTCATAAAACATTCACACCAGATGAAGCCACGAGATACCCATCGTCCATTGGCCAGCCAGCAGTCAGCCGAGAACAGGAGAGCCATTACCATTGGCTGATTCCTGACAGTAGCATCTCGACTGGAAGCAAGAGTTCCTGTATCGATCCGGAGTCGTCCTCACCTCTGGCAAGGGAAGGGGGATTTTTTTTGTATTGGTAATACGATATGATGAAAAGACTTACCACAAACTCAGACGTGCGCCTTCAGTAGCCTACTAAACACCAGCAGACAGTGGTTCTCTCGAGCACATTGTTATAAAATGCTTTAATAAATAGTTTGATTTATTTCTAAGAACAAACATAAATTCCACTAAATGAACCAAATAACTTTTTTCAGAGCAATTCTTCTGTACAAAAAAAAATTACATCTTAAAAAAAACAAAAAAAAAAAAACAGAAAAAAAAAATCAAATAAAAATCTGCTCCAGCTCCACCCCGTTTCCCTTCCATAACGGACATTGAGCTTAACTTGCTTAAATATAATTGTTTACTTGCACTTGAACCAATTCAGTGCAGTAAAAGTTTGAAATGTTTGTCATCTTCCCATAACCAAAAAACGAAGTCTTATATTTAACATCACGATGAAAGAAATCAAATCATAGCCAGCCGTTTTCTCAAGTACAAAGGCTTTACAACATAATTGTTCCCTTCATGAAGTTTCGATCCAAACAAACAAAAACGAAAAGAAAAAGCAGGAGAAAACATTTGGACATTATTTTGACATATCAGCATCTTTACAAGCAACAAGCAGCATGGACCAAACAGGCCTTGCCAAAAACCATGATTTTATGATCAGCAAGAGAGGAAAGGTGTGGAAAGAGAATAGGGGTCTTCAAGGAGGCGAACACGCGCCACAATACAGCACACGATCGTTTAGGTGTCTACTGAAAACAAAAACCAACAACATAATAGGATGATCTCTGATTATATTTCTGTTCTGACTGTGGGACGCTGTATACATCTTACAAAACCTGCCATATCAACTGGCATAAATAAAAGGAATGGTGTAAAAAAAAAAAAAAAAAAAAAAACACAATAATAATCATAATATTTAAATCATAATTATAATAATAAAATAATAATAATAATAATAAAAAAAGTGACTTAAGTTACTAAATTCAAATATACACAGCGACTCCTTTATTATATACACGTATGTACAGATCTCTTGTCTTTGTTTAAACAAATACCTTGATGGTGATATGGGAGCTGCTCTTAAGACCAGCCTCTCTGCTTTGTCGTGATCTATCGGGTCAGGAGACCCTAAAACGGAGGGGCTTGTCTGAAGGCACTTGCGACCGACTCAAAATACTGCAATCCGTTTTGTAAAGAGCGTTCAGCCAAGACGACAGAAAGGACAGAAAAACAAGGCCACTTTATAGGCACTGCAGCCCTCCTCACGGACGACGAGCTCGGTAAGGCAGGCGTGGAAGGAGAACAGATGAACGTTTGAAGGGGGATCCCCCGAAGCCAGCGTCCCCCCCACCCGCACGTGGTCTGCACCGAAATTGGGCCACTCGAAACAAAACCAAAAGCACAGCCATTTGTAAACAACAACATAAAAGTCTTTAAATGGTTTCTCTCTCACGTTCCTTATGAGTTCCTCAGTCCTGCACCTATTCCAGTAGTTTTTGTTTTTTTCTGAAAACAAAGCGAGGCTTCTCGCCGCCTTCTCATAAAGTAATATAATATGCTTCCTCTGTACATAAAAAAAGGAAAGAAAGAAATTTGCCACTTTATCAGCCTCAAAACATCTCGAAGAAGTCGAAAATAAAAATAACACATGGGGAAAAACTGCAGTCTTTGTTTCTGAGATGGCCTTGGTCTCCTCGTCCTGCTCATCAGAGCTCATACGCAATGTTCTTTGTGCTCTTGGCCGACGGTGGCATTATTGACATTTTTACAGTTGTTATCCTTTGGGCTGAAGCCTGTCCAGTAGGGTGCTTTGAGGGAAGGGCCGCCACTGCCGCTGCTCTGCATGGTGCAGATCAGCCCGTTCTTGGTCCGCGCTTCAGGTTTAGAGTACTTTTGGATGGAACGCTTGCCCCCCTCCATCCCGCACCACTCTTCCACCAGCTCCAGCTCTTCTTCCTCCTCTATCTCCTCCTCATCTTCCCCGCTGTTGCAGGTCCGATCCGGGGAGCCCATGAGCTTGGTGCGCTCATACTGGATGTCCCGGTTGTCTTTGTGCTGCTGCCGCGTCACCGGCCTCAGTGGCTCCCACTGGTTGTTGACGCTCTCCTCCACAGGCACACGCTCCCGCCTCTCACGCTCTTTTCGCCGCTTGCGGGTCCACCACACGCAGACAATGACACAGAAGACCCAGAGAACGCACAAGACAACGCACAGCACGGGCACCAGGTAGTCTGTGTGAAAAGAGAGTCAAGTCAGACAAGACAATCTGGGATTCATGCCAAGGGGAAAAAAATTTATATTGATTACTGGCCGATTTATGTCAAGTTATCGGCAATGGTCGACAGTGGAGATTTTGATTGGCCAGCATTGGATATTTCATTGCAGACACTCATTCAACCAATTTTTTTAAATTAATATAATATAATAATATGTCTAATAAAAATATCAATAAACACTAAAATAATTATATATAATAAATATAATTAATTAAATGTATAAATTATTTTGGTAACACTTTACAATAAGGTCTCATTTGTTAACATTAATGTATTAACTATCATGAACTAACAATGAGCAATATGTTTGTTACAGTATTTATTAACCTGTTAATGTTAGTTAATAATAATAGTCGTTCATTGTTTGTTCACAGTGCATTAACTAATGTTAACAAATACAACTTTTGATTTTAATGATGCATTACTAAATGTGGAAATTAACATTAACTATGATTAATAAATGCTGTAGAAGTATTGTTCATTCTTATTTTTAGTTAACTCATGTTAACAAATTAACCTTTTGATTTTAAGATCAAAATCCACTTAAACATTAATGTTCTACTGAAAAAAAAAATGATAGATTGTTTTTTAATTAGACAAAACAGTACATGTTTTTTTTTTAGTTTTTTTTTTTAGCCACTTTAATGTTATCAGCCAAAAGGTTGAACAGAAATAACTGTTATGGGCCAGAACTTTAAAAAACAGAACCAAATAAGCGAATGTAAAGTTGTTTCAATACCCTTAATTTACAAATACACATTGATATAATTTGTTTCAACCCATTTATAATTGCCTCAACCTAAAAAAAAACTTTTCAGACATCATTCATTTTGCCCAATCATTCTCTTTAATGCATTGCTGAGGTGATGACTGTGGAGGAGTTGAATGGCTGTCACACAGGTTTATGGCTTCCTGCCCACAACTGTTGGATCCTCTGAGCCTCTCAGTACCCTTTCCTCCTGTGACTCACAAAGACTGCACTAATTGATGGAGATGGGGAATTGACACTCGGTCGGGAGTTGAAGGCTGGCTTTAGCCTTGAGGCCAGTTGGCCCCTGTTCCACTCACCCACTGGCTGGGACATGACGGGCATCTCCACTTTGACCTCGATGACGGCAAGCATGACGGTGCTGTTGTGCCGCTTGGACAGCATGCTGACTATGGTACTAGCTGCCTCCTGGATCTGACTGTGATTAGGCTGCTCATCCTGCTGGAACGACTGCAGGAGAAATAATGGGGGTTATATGTGTATCCCAAACATGTAGATGAATGTGGAAGCACAGATTCCAAGAAAAAAAATCACCTACAAAGAATATGGAATTATTCACTAAAGTGTGAGGTTTTGGGGCTCTGCTGCATTGCCACTGAAAATCCTATATATGTTTATCTTCTACATCCAATTTTATGTCTTGTAAACTTGGTTTGGTTTTCTGTGAAGTTTTCTCCATTGTTGCTGAAAATTTCGCTGAATGGTCACCAAGAAAATGTTTAAGCTAGCAAACATAGATGAAGTTTGATCAGATTTAAGGATTTTTTTTCTTTAAATAGTGTTGAAAGCATCAGTAAGAATGTTAAACTATAATCCAACCAGTAATATTTTGCAACGCATGTATAATTTTCCAGAAAATTGAATTTGAGTTTTTTGCAAAACATGCTGCATATGTCAGAGTTCAGGTGAAAAATGTCTGTGAATGGATCAGACACTACTTTACATGCATCTCTAGAAGAAAATTGAAAATAAGTTTAGAGTATACAACTAATAAAAAGCACACCGATCCATCACATTTACATCATACAAGTATTGCGGTACAGAACCAAAAATAAATAAATAATACAAAATACAAAAAAATAGATTTGATATCAACTTATGACGATACGCTCAGCAAAATAACTAAAGTGAGAGCAGTCTTTATTAAAAAAAGCAGTTGTCGACTCCATTCTGTTGTCAACATGCAAAAACCTGCAGCTGTTCAAAGTTCCTGCCTACAGGTTCCATTTTAATGAGTCAGGACACTTAAAAACGGGCCTTCGGTTAGTGACTTGTTACAACACCGCAGGGATTTAGTGTAATCTGACTGAGTATAAAGGATGCATTTGTAGGTAACCACTATTTGTAAGTAACTTCCGTGAGGCAGAATGTTTCATTGAACGCAGGAAATGTGGCTTCAAATTACACAAAACTTGCCTGGCAGCACAAAGATATTCATTTTCATATCATTACCCAAGTATGGAGTTTTTGTTATCTCAAGAGATTATTTCAAGCTTATTTGGTTTTGCAAGCATTTTTTTTTTTTGGTCTAAAGACAATAGTGTAGATCCTAAGGCTAAGTGTAAGATGTGCTGGAGCCCGGTTCCAGTGCTCTCTGTGTGGGTGGAGGGAATACTGCAATGCAGTACGGCCCGCTGCTGGTCAGTCAACTGAATCTCATTACAATATAATGGGTTGGTTTGAAGAGGGGGCCGGTTGGTATTGCTCTGGGCATCCGGGCATTTCAAGGAACCGCACTCGACTGGGTGAGGAAATCAAATTTGCATCCATTAACAGAACTGTGCAACGAATATCCAGGACCCCTATGGTTTTGACTTTCTATTCCACTGATAATAGATATTAGGGGCCCACACAACACCGCTGTGTGAAGGGTATAGACGTGCAGAGGACTCATGAATATAAAATGTGTGAGTATAGAAAGCGCTCCCTATGTGCACAAAAAGTGAGTCTTCAAAATGTACTTACGATGGCCACCTCTACTGCGTCCTGGTTTTTGTAGGAGAGGTCACAAAGAACCAACAGCGTGTGATCTTTCGCCAGGCTCCGCGTGGCAGGCATATACCTCAGCTCTGAGCAGACATTCTCCACTGTTGTTCCCTAGAAGGTACACGGTGTATTTAGACCAATATTTAAGAAACAGCACTATTCTGGATCATAATGTAATTACGTTAAGAGGACCAAATACATCATTGACTTGTCAGAGAAAAAGGTATGACATAAAATGACCATGTTATGGACAAAGTGTCCTGGTAATACAACATTTTTATTGGACATATATCATGGATTTTGTACAGATTACTGGGTCAGATCAAGACAAGTCATCTTCACTTATATAGCGCTTTTAAAGGTCCCGTTGCATGCGATTCCATGTTTCAAACTTTAGTTAGTGTGTAATGTTGCTGTTAGAGCATAAATAATATCTGTAAAATTATAAAGCTCAAAGTTCAATGCCAAGCGAGATATTTTATTTAACAGAAGTTGACTACAAAAAACGGCTCGATTGGACTACACCCCTCTACATCCTGCATTAGTGATGTCACCAGAACCGTTTCTTGACTAACCTCCGCCCACAGGAATGCTCCCTCAACTCTACTGGCAACTTGCGCACTTCTTATAACTTAGCCTACTGTGTTTACTCAGCTCTTACGGTGATTTTCTGAAGTAAAACTGACGCTTCATCTTTTGTGTGATGTACAATAAACTTTATTAAACTCATCAGTACATGTTTGATCATCATTCAGACAGCAGACTTGTAGGCTATTAATAAATAATGGATACATAGCCTACAAGCAGATGACAAATACGTTATAATAACCGTAATTAAACTACTAAACCATACCTGTTTCATCTCTATACAGCACTCTGACTCTGTAGGCATTATTGTCCGACTCGAAATGAACGCCGTTACTGAGAGTTTCTGATATTATTATCATTCCGTGAGATGAATTTTTCCTGACAGACTGAGCACGAGCTCATGAAGCTCCGCCCCCTGTGTCGTCCAGCAGCACCTCATTTGCATTTAAAGGGGACACACTGAAACGGCTCGTTTTTCTGAGCCCCAAAAAATGTCAATTTAAACATGCTGTAAAAAATTATCTGTTGGGTATTTTGAGCTCAAACTTCACATACACACTCTGGGGACATCAGAGACTTATTTTACATCTTGTGAAAAGGGGCATAGAACGGGACCTTTAACAATGTAGATTGTTCCAAAGCGCCTTGCTGTGATAAGAAGTATCTAGAATAATGTTATTATCCAGCTAAAGTTAGTCTTGATTGATTCACTTCCATCGCAACGATCATTAGTTATCAACTTAGGGGCCGCTAAAGTTCTTTCTGCGCAAACTTCAAAAACGCGAACCTGTGAGAACACTGATGGCGTGCACATGCGTATTACGAGTTCAGTCTATAGGTATGTGCGTTTGAATATATGTGCGCAGGCATGTAGTCCTTCCCTACAAACCAACCCTCAACATACTACTTGTCTGGCCTTAAAATTTAAAACACAGAATTTGTATTGCTTCCGCGTGGCCATGCAAACCGGAATTATCCTGACAATGCTTTATCTGTAGAGAGATAAGTTTCTGGGAATACCAATGTATGAACTATATTTCCACCATTGCTTTGTGGACATGGTACCCTAGTAACACCCGGTTTTCTGGATTTTTTAGACTTAGTTTTTGGAAGTAGACTCTGACAATATTTAAGTACAATGTACTGCTATGGCTGATAGGTACCATGTTTTTCTTGACAAACACTACTGTTCAAAAGTTTAGGGGTTGGTAAGAATTTTTATGTTTTTGAAAGAAGTCTCTTATGTTCACCAAGGCTGCATTTATTTGATCAAAAATACAGTAAAAATGTTATATTTGGAAATTGTATTCATTTAAAATGACGTTACTGTTTTATTAAATTTTGAAATGCAATTTATTCCTGTGATGGTAAAGTTGAATTTTCAGAATCAAATTTCAGTGTTGCATGATCCTTCAGACAATGGCACTAACCAAGTATTATTACCAAGTTTTCAGACGTTTTTATCAAATCTCATAGACAATGACAATGCCATGGAACTACCATCTGAAACCATCCCTCTGCCACGGTACCATCATAGGGCTTTTGTGTAATGAAACAAAACACCAACTTGCTACGTGAATACTTACTGTAGGTAGTTTGTCCCTGTTGAATATAAGGGTGATGCGAGCACAGCTCTTGTCCAGATAGACTGAGTTGGGCTCACATTTGGTTTGGAGGGTTGGGGTGGCTTCAGGGCTTGAGCAAAAACCCCACTGGTTGCAAGGGGGAGAGAGGCACGTCAGGAAGTTGTGCTCCAGGCATTCACGACCTCCTGGACAGGAGTGAAGCTCTCGCCCTGGCGTCCCTGGCAACAGGCAAGGCTGCCGGCCACAGACCACCTGAGAAAGAGGGTCATGAACACATTCATTCATTCATTTATTCATTCATATAAATAAAAAATAAAAACACTTGTTCTTCAGACACTTACCTTGGTGCACTCCACTTTGCCGTTGACACATTGACAAGTGTTGCATTCTTCCTCCCAGCGGCTGCCATGCGGAAACTGAAGTCCAGCATAGTGACACGTCTTCCCAATGCCAATAACTGCGCCACAACACAAACACAAACACCGTAAGACTGGGGCCAATTCTAATTTAGGAGCAGATCCCTTTCCTCTCTGGAATGATCCAAGTCACATGATGCCAGGTCAGTGCTCCACGCAGACACCGCCCGCCTTTCATGTTGTTCACTCCTTAGGAACCATACTCCGCGTTTAGCTTTTTGTTAGCTTTTAGCTCATCTACACTCTAGTGTACTAGTGAGGCAAATCAGCATCTTAGAATGATTTCTGAAAGATACACTGAAGACTGGAGTAATGGCTGCTGATAATTCAGCTTTGATTTGCTGGGATGAATTACATTTTAAAATAGAAAACAGTTATTTTAAATGGTAATTGTATTTCACAATTTTACTCTTTTCCTGTATTTTAGATCAAATAAATGCAGCCTTGGCGAGCAAAAGAGACTTCTTTCAAAAAATATTAAAATTCTTACAGACCCCAAACTTTTGAACAGTTGTATATATATTTAAACATTTTCAAGAAAATTGACAAAAAATATTATTGACGTCTCACTAGAGAGATTTTTGTCCAATTAAACGTTCTCTAGAGTGAGAATATTCCACCTGCCTCCAATTAGCAAATATAAATAATGATCATTGAGCCTTTTTGAGCCTTTCAACATCAATGCAAAAGTCAATCGATTTATTGGGGTATTTAAGGTCCATTTCTCAAAATGGACAAGCAGAGAGATAAGAGAAAAGAGATTGACTGTTTCAATGATTACACAATAACTCTTACACTCTTGGCATTGAGGTCCGGTGCGACCGAGTGGGCAGACACATCGGAAGCCATTGATCTCATCCACACAGGTGGCACCGTAGGCGCAGGGTGATGACTGGCACTCATCAATGTCTGGTGAAGAAAAGAAAATATACATTCATCAATACAGCTACTGCCTTGGAAGATGTGGTTGGGAAAACTGCCATTTGAAGTCAATACACATTTATAAAGCACCAGGACCATGGCTGCACCTCAGAAAATGAGGCCGGGAAATGCATGGAATCTTTAAGGAGTATTTTCTATGTCAGAGCCATCAATAGACACAACACAAGGAGAGGAATTTTTTTCCACTGGTTGAATAATTTATCTCCTCTGTCTGTCTGAGAGCCAGGGCTAACCTTTAACCCCAAAAGAGGTCAAAGGGCACTAGATGCTCGGTAATCCTCCAACACCCTCTTTCTATACATCTCCATTCTTTCCTCCTCGGGATACTCACTGATACGGCAGTCGGGGCCAGCGAATCCAGGGGCGCATTCACAGCGGAACCAGTTCACCCCGTCCACGCAGATACCTCCATTGTAGCTGCAAGAAGATGTGAGAACAATGAGGTTATTGGCTGAAAGAGACACCTTCACCCCAGTGATTGACATAATACTTCCAACATACATGCGTGGAAGGGGAAAGGCAGGAAAAACGGGGGAAGAGAAGACATGGACGAAGAGGGATGCGAGAGTGCCTCACTGCGCTTATCAATACTAGCACCTTTCAGATGCAAATCCCCCAGTGGCTCCTTGCTGGGATCCCCACCCCCTACTCCCGCCCCAACTCCCAAATCCCTTGCTCCCAGGTCAGCGATGAAGAAAGGCAAGAGGACAGAGTGGACTGGGAGAAAAAGAGCCTGTCCATCCCCTCCTCCCCTCACCGCTGGGGGTGCTCTTTTAGGGCCATCGGCTCTATTGTGGTCCCCATTAAAACCAGCCCAGGGTCTCCTGAGATGTCGGATTTAGGGGTGATTTGGGGACATCTTCTCCCGTCTTTACAACCAGCGTCCTCCCTTGAACCCCCCCCTCCCCCCCTCGGTGCATCCGCTCAGAGAATGGGAGTTAGCGGGGCAGGAACAACATGGTGGAATAGGGCAGAAAGCCATGTAAGAAGGGTTATTCCAAGCTGTCTATGTTGTACAGGGAAGGGGAGGGTCGGCACAAACAGGCGGCCTCAGGCAGCAAAGAGTAAACAAGAGGGGGAACAACTGCAGAGCCACATAGGTCTTCTTACCAGGGGTGAGGGTTGCAGTCGTTGATGTCTGCAAGGAACCAGAAGAGAGGAAGAAAGAGTCAATGCGAGACATTTGCGCATTGATCGAATGTAATTTAACACTTTCGCTTATGATGCTTTTGCTTTTGATTGTGATGTTTGCTTTCACTGGTATGCAGACATGCACTGGCAGCTAAAATGTGAATGGGGGAATTCACTCACTCTGAGCGCAGGTGGGCCCCTCCCAGCCATCTTTACAGATGCAGGTGAACGTGTCACCACCACCCACGCACGTTCCTCCGTTCAGGCAGGGGCTGGACGCGCAAGTGCTGTTCTTTGCTGAAGTAGAAAAACGAAATAGAAAGTTACAGGAAGTGAACCTTTCTTCAGACCTTTAGATCTCAAACTAGGGTCCCTCAGGGGTCTATCGCCAATTGCTAGGGTCTGCAGAAAAGATCAGAATATGTTTCTAAATATATAAATAAATAAAATTAATAAATAAAATGAATTTTTTTTTTGATTCCCAACTAAAATTACATAATTATAAATTATAAATAAATGCATTCATTCTGTTCAAATAAGCAACCAAGATACAATATAAAAACTAAAAATAAGAAAATGCGTAAACAAAAGCTCTTGTTAAGAATGCAGGAAGCATTTGGGGACAAACATTTATTTATTTGGAGAAATATTTTGGATTCATTTCTGTATAGGCATTTTCAAAAAAATTCTTGAAAACATTTTTAAGCTCTAAACTAAATTAAGAGGTAAAAAAAAAATACACATGGAGGACCATTTATATAAATTACATCAGCAACCACAATACAATATAACACACAATTTATAAAGAGTGTTGCAGGATTGCAAAGTTGATTGAGAGTATTAAGAGAGACTGATTTGATTATATAATATGTGAAGGGAGTCTATAAATAGTTTAAGCTATTCAAGGCTATGAAAGGTATTTTTGGTTCAGAAAGTTGAGAAAACCTGCTGTGCATGAAGCGAGTATAAAAACTGCACTCTGATTCACAGAGGTGTACTCACCTGTGTTGCATGTACTCCCTCCCCATCCAGAAAGGCAGGCGCAGCGGAAAGTGTCTACGTGGTCATAGCAGGTCCCTCCATTACTGCATGTGGTGGCATCACATTGACTTTCACCTAAAAAGACACAAAATAACTCCAAATATTACCAGTCAGTTCAACAGTCACATTGTATAGCTTAACATATATACAATAGGAAAAAAGTACTTTGACATAAAACAGGGAGATGAAACTTACGTGAATGACATGTCTTTCCTTTCCAGCCATTGGCACATTCACAGTAGAAGTCGTTGACCAGGTCCACACAGTGACCGCCATTCTTACAAGGGCTCCGACTGCACTCGTTCACATCTGAGTGCAGAAACGCAAGTACAAAAGGTAAGACTCTGAATGTAAAGAAGGTCAAGATGAACAGGAAGATGAAGAAAGACACTCACTGAGGTTACAGAGGTCACCCTCCCAGCCATCCGAACAGAAACACTGGAAAGAGCTGATCCCGTCGATACAGGTGCCTCCGTTTCGACACGGGTTGCTCACACAGTCATTTATATCTGGGTAGTCGATATATAACATTTTCATGAACATCAAGATTTTAGGATAAAATAACAAAATGGTGCTCAAAAGACTACACCAAACATCAGGAGTTCAAAATCTAATTTAAACATTGAAATAAAGCATTTTAGGGTTTAAACGAAATTAAATGAAACCTTATGATGTACAATAAATAAGAAACATTTATGATTCTGATGATCTGATATTTATGATCTGATGATCATCATCCGGTTAGACAAACATCTTAAGAGCTGCTGTCATTACAGCAAATGGGTGACAAACCAAATACTAATACATTCTCAAATTAATGTACATTTTTCAGTTACATTTTCTGATAATATAATTTGGAACAAACTAACGTTTTAAAATAAAAAAAGTATTTTCACAAGTGATTTTTGATTCTCACTATAATTCTCACAATTGTCTCAATTTCTTTTTTAAGCATTTTATTAATAACACTTAATTTTTGTATAATATTTATTATATTATTTATGACATTATTTTAATACTTAATTGGCCCAGAAGTACCTATGACAAATGCCTAATATGAGCTTAATTATATTACCCATCTGCCATCTACTATGTAAGGATAAACTAAATTGATGAAGAAGTGAACAAACGAGGAGGAATGGATTATGGTTCAAAAGTGAAAACGCTGAAACTGTAAGGATGACTCACTCTCGTGGCAGTAGGCTCCTGTAAAGCCAAGCTCACAGGTGCAGGTGAAGTTGCCGCCTGGCAGGCTGATACAGCGGCCACGAGGACCACACACATTAGAGTTGATGTGTCTCACACCCACATCTGAGCTGTTACTCGCCACAGCAATCGTACAGCTGTCAATCACTGAGAATGAAAAAAAAAAAAACAAGCGGGAATAAGATCACATTGAACACATGAACTATTGTGCACTATTTTTCAATTGATGATCAATGTACACATGCAGATAGACATCTTTGGCTGTTGCATCTTGGTTAGCAGGAGAACAGGACGGGCAGTACCTTGGCAAGGAGTTGTCTTGCAGTGGTCCTTGCGGTTTTCACAGGACTTGCCCTCATAGTCTTCAGGACAGGCACAGTAGAAGTCACCCGGCAGGCTGTAGCACGAAGCCTTATTCTCACAAGGGTTCGACTCACAGGGGTTCGAGTGAGACAGACTCTCCACCTTCAAACGAGATAGTGAATGAGTTAGGCCTAAACTTTTTAAGTCCAGTCCTCTTAAACTAGAAATAAACAGTCAGGCAAGCTATGGAAGGCTCCCATAAGCCTAAAGCTAGCAAGACAGCACCATTACAATCACACAAGAGACCAATCAAAACAAACTGTGCAGCTAATTTTAGACATCCTTCCGCTCTTACCGAGCATATTCAACTGGGACGAGGAACACTTTTGCACATCTAGTTCTCCTACCTCGACATGGCCTTGTTCTGGTAAATAGTCTTAGAAAGGAATCTTTCCCACAGAAACTCATAATACTTACTATATTCTATTGATATGTTCATATTTAATATAAACTGCACAAATGGATTTCCAAATATACCATGTAATTAATTAATATGAACTTAATTATACAATTATTAAAATAATCTTTACTATAAATAAAATAAACAATTACAACTTCACACTCATATAAATTGTTTTATAATTTGAAGTAATAATAATAATTGCTTTAATAATTTATAATTAAGCTAATAAGACAAAAAGTGGCTTTAGAAATTGCAGTCCACAGCAATCCATCATTTTGCAACTGAGTTTGTCAATCAGTCTGAGGTAGACTTAGGACATGTTCACATGTTCTGCGCTATTTGTTAACTACAGTCTAGGATGACATGCAGACGGATGTCTCTGCCCATTGCATCATGTCTCTTGCCATGAGTGCCACATTTTTAGAATGCTGTGTCAAATTCTCAATGGGCCAAGGGGCAAGATTAAATGCATTGTTTGTTTGTTTTAATGTTCTAAATTAATGTATTACAGTGTATAATATAATATAATATACTATACTCAACTACAAACTGTTCCCATAATGTTTACTAATTAATGTAGGTTTCTGCAGCTTTCCAAAACCTTCTCAATGTCTCTACCATTTTTTCTCAAAAAAGCCTTTCCTAGAGATGATCCTCAGGGGGATTTTAACAACCTTTCTTAAGTACACATCATGCCAGCTGCCATGTAAGGTGTTAGTTCAGACTATAATGCTGTTCTCCAAGTCTGCTGAATTTCTTTTAGTAGGGATATACATTGTATATACTGGAAGCCGAAGGCCTGCACAGAGCACTTTTTCACAGGCAGCGATGTAAGGGGAATGTCTGCAAACGAGACTATCAAACAGAGCAACATAAAACTGCTAGAGCAGACAGATATAAGAGATAATCATCCATCTGTACTGGATCTGAAGAACAACCCAGTTGGACACGTTTCAAACAGTTGTATGTTGGCTGGCAAAATTGGTTGACACATAATTAAAAAAAACATATGTAGGCGAATATCCCAAGCAAACAGGTCTCAGAACATTTTCGATAGTGGTTTGCGCATTTAACTACATATAAATGTAGTAAATCACAGCTTTATTGTAATGACTTTTTTAGTTCAGTTAAACGGATTTGATCCCATACTAAAACATGTCTGATTGTGTGTCAATACTGGACCAAGGCTTTATATGTAGCCTCATGTGCACCTGCATGGAAAACAGTCCCACCAGATCAAAACCTTTTCCTAGTATAGGATTGCTTCTCCAACAGACTGCAGACGGTATGGTCTAATGTAAGCGCATGGCACGCTAGGCATGAATATAA